>NW_023425404.1:173032759-173632759 GCF_014108245.1 Pipistrellus kuhlii
TTTTAAGTTAAATTTTCAAATTGATTAATAAAACATTTACTCACTAATCACTAACATATTGCATGCCTGTGAAGATTAATAAATAGCAACCTCATTGAAATGGAAGTTGGGAGGGTCTGAAGGAGGAGTTCTCATGCCCTACAATTAGTCATCAGTTACTCTGAATAGGAATGGACATATTTTACTTCTATAGCAGGAAGGTGTTTTTGCACTCCACCACCTCAGCACTACAAAGGAGGACCTTCTCCTTTCCCAGAAGCCACTCAACCACTGGAAGACTGTCACAACTCAGCCAATGAAAAGCCATTACATTGTGAACTCCCAGCATCCTCCAATGGAATCTTTTGTTTACAGCTGCCTTTCTAAACTCCCCCTTTCCTCCATAAAAGAACGTGTCCCTCTTTTGTTCTCAGGACTTGAGCATGACTCACCATTATATTGCATGTCCTCGGTTTCAGTTCTTCATTTTTCTCAAATAAACCCACTTTGCTGGAGAAACACTGTCTATTTGTGTAAGGTCAAGAAGCCTTGGTTGGCTTGGCTATCATATTCATTTACATAACTACTCTGGGTCAGTCTGTAATAGTCTCACCTTTCGAATATATTTTATATTACTTGTTTTAGTTTAAACTTTCTTTTTTCATATTTGCCTGATATCTTTTAAAATATCGAGAAAATCAGGAACTTGGTTTCAAGATTGTCTCACAGTCCACATTAACTGGGGATTTTGTGGGTGGGTGTGAGGGAAGATAAGGCTGGAAAGATTGATTGAAATAGAAGCATAAAAGGTTTTGACCCTTTACTTTTGAAATTTGAGTTGTTTTATTAAGCAACTAGAGGCCCATTGCACAAAGATTCCTGTAAGAGTAGGCTTTCCTTCACCTGGCTGCTGGCACGGGCTTGCCTCTAGCACCAAGGACCAGCTGGCTTCCCTTCAGTCCTGGATTGGTCAGGAAGGACATCCAGAATGATGTCTGGTCTATTTAGAATATTACCCTTTTATTATTATAGATGAGAACACATTTATGATATTCAAGTAAGAAAGTGTTATAGAAACATCAACCAGGCAGCACTATATGAGAAAGCTTAGAAGAAATAAAAAATGATAAAATATTGAATGAGTAAACTGCATTTGAGTGGAAAAAAGTTGAAGGAGTATGCCCTAGTTACCCTGTTTAGAAGCTGTGTGGATTTGGACTTGCTACTTGATTACTCTATGCTTTACTTTGACTCATTTTACAAATGAGGATAATAAAGTTGCTACTTGTAGATTTGTGTGAAGATGAAGATTTAATAAAATAACACATATTAAGTATGAAGCATGGAACGTAGCTCATAGTAAAATTTCAGGAAACTGTACCTATTTCATTATTATTACTTCAAAATCAAATAAATGTGAAAGTATATTGGCAATAAATGTCAAGACAAAAGAAAACATAGAAAATTATTCTCAGATTTCTAATGTGAGTGCCTGGAATAAGAATGACATAAACAGAATTTAGGAAACCAAGAAGAAAAGGAGCAACAGAAGAGATGATAATAAGCTATATATTATCATTTCTTCTATTTGAAATGTTGGTGGGCTGTCCAGTAAGAAGTTAGAATGGTGATCCTCGTAAATAAGAGTGTGCCACCAGAACTCACCCTGTTATAAATAGACTATGTTAAGATCTGATCAGATAATTATATTTTTTTATTTGGCTTTTGATTTTCATCCAGTGGATAGATTTCATGATGCTGTCCATCATGATCACACTGGAACCCAATTCTACCTTTAATGAAATCTAATAAAAAAGATAAACTATTTTACAAGCGAGGTTTATAGTCTCCTAGGTATAGACTCTGAGTCATTTTCTACACATAAATAATCATTTTGTATGTTTATTTAGAAGAGGAAAGCAGACATAATTTTGTGCATTTTCTTTCATAGAAAACTGTTTTAATTACCTCAGCAATGTTAAGGATGACTCAGGGAATTTCCCCATAATCAGTTCAGGAAATTTTCCCAATGTAGATGACTCCAAGAATTGAACTGTGCTCTCAATGAAAGTAACATTATGCACATCTTGGTGATTTGCCAACACATTCACTGTAACAATTGCTATAAGAATGCCCCTTGCTTCCTTTCCCTCCTCATTTCATCCCCTTACCTGTGTTTTCCAGATGATCACATTTCTTCTTTCCTGAAAAAGATTAAGTTTGATCTTTACATCTTATTTATTTTATGTAGGAAAATTGGTGTGATCTCTCTCATCTTCTCCAACCTATTTCACTTTAAGATAACTCACATTATGATTTTTTTCCTGTCCATCTAGAAGGTACATGTTTTAAAAGTGTGCCATTTCAGAACAACTCCAATATCTGGCCCTTAGTTTAAGGTGACCAGATTTTCACATTGGTAAAGCTAGACACCATTGTCGGGGGGGAGGGGAGGGTGTAGTTTGATTAAAAATTTGGTCTATATGGAGCAACAAAAATTTTTATAGAACACAAAAATAGTATTGTAATATATTTTTTTAAAATTTCAACGTAAGTACAATTTACAAATATAATAAATAAAAATTATGTATAGTCATTAAGTATCACTTTCAAGGCCAGTGCTAGACTTTTTGCTGCCACTATAAAATATAAATAATACGAATACTGACTGCTAAATTCAAGAACATTTATGTATTTATGAAATAAATAAATTACTTACCTAAATTATCTGAATAGCTGATCTGTAATGACATCATTTGTTTAACTAGCTTACTAGCACACAGTATGATGTGTATTGTCTGAGAGACAGTTACAAAATGTTTTCATTGTTGCCAATCCCAAAAAATACCATTGTTCATTAAGTCCAAATAATGGTGGTCGAATTCTAACAACTGATCAACAATGTGAACTTTGATAAGCGGTTCCTGATAATCTGATCTCAATAATTATTTGTTATTATTAAAGTTTAACATTATCAAATTAACAAAAATAATATAAAACTCATATCCTGGCTAAATAGCCACATGGCTGCCGAAAACCATATATTCCCTTCCTGTTCTCCCGCCATTCCCTAGCTTGTCATGCATTCTTTCCAAAAATTGGGCCTTTTTTTTAAAAACGTCACTGGACTCGGGACAAAATGTTAAAAATTGGGACTGTCCCACCAAAAGCGGGACATCTGGTCACCTTACCCTAGTTACCTCTTCATTTTGGCATCTTCAATCTTGTTACCTTTGCCCTTAAATATATCTGACCCATAGCTTCTGAATCATAGCACAATGAATGTGTAACTCATAATAAACAAATGATAAAATTACTTTTCATAAAAGATGAAAATACAAAAGATAACTCAGTAATGAAGCAACAAAAATAAAAAGTTAATTACATTAGGATTCATTATTACCCCTACAGAAAAGTGTCCTTTCTTCCTTATAACAACTTTACTTCTTATTTTCTGTATGCCTCAGAAGATGAATGTCCTACTATGCCTTCTGTTTGATTTATTTCTATGTTCTCTGTCCTGCTACATAGTAAGTACCTTGAAATCTGACTTCATTTTTCATACATTTTTGTATAAGTATTGATCATAACATAAAGACTGAATAAAATGCATTAGAAGTAGGGTTGCATTTAGATCCTTATTTTAAAAATAAAGGCTATACATAGGGTAATAATGAATATTTTATGTTAACAAAGAACACAGCAACATTTTCAGGCATGCTAAGGGAATGGAAGGAGAAATAACTTCATTGCATTCATTATTCTTGATGAGTATTATTATATAGCTAGGAGCCTGATGCATGAAATTTGTGTAAGAAGCTCTGAGGGCTGGCTGCTGCCTCAGCCCTAGCAGCCCTGACTTCATCCAGAAGGTCATCTGGAATGTCATCTGGAAGGTTGGAAGGTCTTTTGGCCAACTGTTTAATTAGCATATTACCCTTTTATTATTTTAGATGAGAGGCCCAGTGCACAAAATTTGTGCATGGGAGGGGGAATCCCCTCACCCCATCCTGCACCCTCTCCAACCTGGGACCCCTCAGGGGATGTTCGACTGATGGTTTAGGCTCAAGGATTGAGCCTAAATTGGCAGTCAGACATCCCTCTCACAATCCTGGACTGCTGGCTCCTAATTGCTCATGTGCCTGCCTGCCTTCCTGGTTTTTCCTAACTGCCCCCCCCCCCCCACTGCTGGCTTGGTCATTCCTAACTGCCACCCCCCCAACAGCCTGGTCACTCATAACCACCACTTGTGCCAGCCTGATCATCCCAACTGCCCCCCACCCCCACTGGCCTGGTCACCCAACTGCCCAACTGCCCCCCCCTCCCACTTTCTAGCCTGGTTGCTCCTCATGGCCCCCTGTCAGCCTGGTCACCCGCAACTGCCCTTCCCCCCCCACCAGCCTGGTTGCCCCACACTGCCTGCTGTTCAGTCATTTGACTGGCTCTCACTTAACTCCCCTGGCAGCCTGGCAGCCATCTTGTGAGGGTGTGATGGTCAATTTGCATATTATCTCTTTATTATATAGGATTACATGTCATCTGATTTAATCTTTTCATAAACACATGAAATAAGGCTGAGAATTTCCCCCCCTTTCTTATATCTTTCATAGATTGAATTTTAACTATTAATAATAATTTCTTATGGGAGAATTACTGTTCAAGGGAGAGAATTTCAATCATGCAAGATGGAAAAATTCTAGAGATCTGCTGTACAGACCTTGCTTATACTTAACAACACTGAACTATGCACTGCATTTGAAATTTTTTAAGAGAGCAGATACATGTATTTTTACCACAGTAAAAAAAATATTTTCTCTGAAATATGTAAGCCAAGTTAATCTTTACCAACTCATTTATAAATGCAAATGTCTATAGAAGATAGTGCATTCTACCTCCAGTGTCCTATAATAGTGCTCCTCAAATTATGACCCAAGACTAGTCTGGTCTGTGAACTGATTTGATACAGATCTATAGTAAGCATATTTGACATTGCCACATTTTTAAATTTTATTTTACAACAGTGTCTCTCTACAATAGATCAGAGGGAAAAAGAAAGAAAATATCTTTCCTCAAAGAATATCTGTGAAGCACTGCTATACAGTGCTGCTCCTTGAGGACTTGTCCCCACAATCCTATAATGCTAGAACTTAGGGATATAGCTTGAGGCTTGAAGAATTTTTAGTATAGAAAAATAAAAATAATTATTTTTTTATAATGGAGGGTATCCTTGTGGAATTCGATGCCCCAGAAGATACCATCAGCTGAAAATCTAAAAAGATAAAGACTATGTAAATAATTTTTTAGATGGTAGAAAATTTATGCTATTATTTACGTAGTAAAGGGAGACCCAGGAGTATCGTGAATTCTTAGAACAAATGTTTGGGGAGCATAGACCCATTTGAGAATCTAACAAAACATATAAATGCTTCCCAAGAAAAAAAGTTTAAAAGGTGCATATAGACATGCATTTGCATATAATTTTGGGATGTTTGAGTTGGAAGTAGTCTGGTTAAAATGATGCCCAGCCAGCATAGCTCAGTGGTTGAGCACTGAACCTATGAACCAGGAGGTCATGATTCGATTCCCCAGTCAGGGCACATGCCTGGGTTGCAGGTTTGATGCCTATTGGGGAGTGCTGGAGGCAGCCCATCAATGATTCTCTCTCATGGATGTTTCTATCTCTCCCTGTCCCTACCTTTCTAAAATCAATTAAAAAAATTAAAAAAATTAATATACAGTAGGAAAGTATATCTTAAAACTTTATATCTCAAGAAAAATTGTAGCTATATGAGGCAATGGATGTTAACTAGACTTATTATAGTGATCATTCACAATATATACAAATATCAAATCTTTATCTGTGCATGTCAAACTAATATAATGTGTCAATTATATTTCAGTGTTTTTAAGAAAAGTAATACACAGGAAGGTGTTCAGTATTTAGGATTCTAAACTGAGTTTCTAAACTCAGTGAGAATTTAACTTTGAAGTAGAGTCCCCTTCTCATCATACAGAGAGCACAATGAAATATATTTTGGTGAGACACAGAGGTCGGTGACCTGAAAACAGGATACATTAACATAAGGGGGAGAAAAGCAGCAAGCCCTTCCTTTGGATATTGAGAATTTGCCTCCCAGCATAACCATTATTGCTTGTTGCAGTTTAGGTTCTTACAAGGGAATTTCTTGGATCACATGATCTCACACATCTAGAGGAAATAATGAACAACATAAACTGATGAACAAAAACAGACCCAGAGAAAGAGAAGCAGCGATCAGACTCTCAAATCTCAGAGGGAAAGTAATGGGAGGGTTGGGGGTAAGGGGAAGAGATCAACCAAAGGACTTATGTGCATGCATATGGGCCTAGCCAGTGGCCATAGACAACAGGGGGGTGGGGGTATATGTAGGGAGGGGGTTGGGATGGGAATGGGGGGATAAGGACAATTATGTGAGACCATAATCAATAAAATAAATAAATAAATTTAAAAAATGTGGCAGCAGCAAAAATTCATGACTTACAGATCTCTTGGAAAGAACTGTCCTCCCTCCGTAGGCTATGCTCTCAGTTTCCCCATCGACAGCCATCAGTGAGGCCCTTTCTTCTGCATGCAAATGGCTTTCTTTTCTTACTGATCCATTTTCTTAAGCAACCCTTACTCATTTTTCATGATTTTGGATAATGATTGTGATAATAAAAATAATGATAATAATTTCTAACATTCATTGGTTGGTTAGTTGGTTAGGTAGCAGTCATCTCACACACACACACACACACACACACACACACACACACACACACACACAAAATTTACTCTTTAGAACAGTCCCATAAAGGAGGTACCATTTTATAGATGAAAAAATTGATACAGAGAGAGGTTAATTAATTTGCTCAGGATAACATAGCTATTTAAGTAATAGAAATAGAACAGAGATACATTTCTCTGAGAAGATCTCCAGAATAAGTTCATTTTCTTTCCTGGGTGCTTTCAAAGCAGCCTTTGTGGATTGTATTGTAAACCTTATCACAATTATAGGTTATACTTGCTCATAGTTTCTGGGATCATTTCCCAACTGGACTATGAACTCCAAAGGGGAAACAGGTTGTTTTGTTCATATCGCTGGTAATGAGCACTGTACAGCTGGTGCAGGAGAGGCACTATATAAATATTTATTGAATACAAGTGCAAATGAATGAATGAATGCTTATATGAATAAATGAACCTCATAATTGAAGACTATATATACAAAGGCTGAATAAATGAATCTCATAATTAAGCAAAAAATCCTGTTAAGAAAAAGTGACATTCTTGTTTTCCAACTTGGTTAATGAAGGTTATTTCTGTTGTTTATGGAACAATGGAACAGCCATTTCCCTTGACTACTACAGTCAGATCTTACAACCACAAATTAACAGCAACAATGGAACTAAGGACCATATGGCATCAAACACCCATTCCTCTCTTTATATCGCCTAGAAATTCCCACATTGAACATGAAGCTCTATTACAATAATAGTAGTTTTCAAAAGAGAAAGATCAATCAATATCTTGTTTTTTAATCTAAATGGTTAAGGATGGTTTTCTTCTCTCAGTGAGTTGTCAATTTTATTCAAATCCATTTAGTTCTGTTTAGTGACATCCTTGCTTAATGATGTGAATTATGAAGATTGCCTTTTCTCACAGGAACAGATTTTTGCAATGGCATATTCACTGGCATCCTGCTCCCAGTTCTTCTCTTCCAATCTTGCATACAGACACCTCTTTTAAAAACACTCTTTTAAAAACACTCTTTTCGCGCCGCTGTACTTCCATGCTCAAAACCTCTGATTCCTTTTTACCTATGGGGTCAAGATCTTAGCAAGGCTTCCAGAGACAGTCTAAACTTGTGTGCTTCTCTGATTTTTCACTCCTCTCTTACATCATCCTTTGGTTTCCTATTCTCTGGACCTGTCTTGCCGAGTCCGTTATGGTATGATACACAGTTAAAACGTAACTCTGAAAAATCTTTCCTCTTCTGAATTTCCCTATTCGACTTGTCCAATAGGCATGATATAAACTCCCATCATCTCTACTGAGGGCTCCATATTATTTATTCTTTTTCTCTTTTCAGTTTTAGGGATTTAGTTTTGACACCATGCATCTAGCGTTTGGTTGTATGCTATCTGTGCTATTCTTTTCTTGTACTTTTATTCACTCATGCTTTATTGTCTTACTTTCATGGTCAGCATCATGAAGGCTGAGAGCATTTCTTAGACTGTTGCTTTAACCCACATCATCCCTAGCTTCCATAATGAATGCCCAATAGATATCTGTGGAATGCATATGCTCAAGCTCCTGGGGTAAATGTCTGATGAGAGATACTCAGAGCAGCACATAATTCCAGACAGGAAACCTGCCAGGCTGAGTCACTCAGCAGCTGCAACATGTTTGCAGTGTATTTCCTTATCTCGGTGTGAGAATTAGGAATAAAGAAATCTCAGTGAATAAACTTGGATTTTGTGCCTTCTTGTAATTTAATAATGCATTATAGAGACAATTGCTTGGGCATGAGTCTTCCCTTTGATTTTATATAAAGTGTTTTGGCTCCCAGTGTCAGAAATGGCTTTAATAATAAGGAAACAATCATGCCAAAAAGGGAAAAAAATAAGCAAAGGAAAAGTTGAGAGAATGCTTTAAGACTTGGTTATTTTTGTCAATCGGTGATGTCATCTGGGCAAGGGGTCTTTTAATCTCTCTGTTCTCCTGCCTCCTACTGTAATCATCCCCTCAGGCTGAGATCTTTTTAATTGCAAAATGGCTATTACAGATCCATCCCTTTGTTGAAGATGCTATAGGGCTCAGTTGGGGGAACAGAATCATTTCTTTGGTGACTCAATTTTGGAGTGAAGAAGGCTTTTCCAGAAGCTCCTAGTAGATTTCCTCGTATGTCCTATTAGTTGAAACTGGATTACATGCTCAACTCTAAACCAATAAATGGAAGTAAGGATACTACTATGCTTATCTTGGTTCAGGAAGAATTCTGGTCACATGAGGTGAGCAGATGGATATGGGAATAAAACAGAGACTTTGCAGTATGTTGGAAGTGCAAATGTCTGCTGGTGAAACAACCAGCATGAAGCCTTAGATTCAAACACAGTATTGGCCAGTACTCCTTTCAAAGAGTCAAGCAGTGCTTCTCTCTCCTATTTGTTTTGAAAGGATTGAATTGGCCAATGCATTTCCTGACTCAGGGGGATACCGTCCAACTGATCAGTGGTTGAAATCCTAGACCAGAGCATTTTAATAGTTTTAATGACCATAAATTATATATATTGTTTGCATTAAAATATTGGCGATGACTAAGCCCAGAGGCTTCTCAAGGGCACCTTTTTAAAATAATACACTTTAGAGTAGATGTCTTCCTAAGCCATTTTGTGAAATAGAGAGCTCTTATGTTCAGTTATCCCTACCTCTCCTGTTTTTTTTTTTCTTTGTTTTTTGTTTTTTCTCTCTTTTCTATCTTTCACATAACCAGATGATTTCAAACCTTCTTCCAGAGGCCCACAGTCAAAATCTGCTCTTAAAAGGTTTCTATAGCCAGTCAATTATGTTGGAGGGTGAATTTGAACACATGTCCGTCCCTACCTGGAATTTGTTAATTAAGAATTAATCTCTAATGGTAGATAAAAAGGACATTTTGTTTTATGTGCCAGAATTATAAGTATCAGTTAAGAGAGTGTGCATGATCACTTAAGATATTTTAGAAGTTGTCTGTATCCTAAGCTACTTGATGTAAGTTTAAAGCTGTTGAAAACATATTTCAATTAACCTGATATTATATAAAATGTGTGTGTATGTGTGTTGGTGATGGAATGAAAGAAACAATTTTGAGATGCATGTTATGTTTTGTGATCCTAATTTGCTTCATATATACTATCTCCATCTACCAGTTTATATAAGTTTTACTTCCAATGCACAGTTATTAAGCTAAGTATATAGAAAGAAAACATATAGTGTTATGTTTCAAGCCACTTGAAAATAACTTTGTTTTTTATCACCTGCTTCTAAAAATATTTCCTCAGAGATGATAAAATACATCATTAAAGTATTTTCATGCTTTACTTTTTCTTCTTAAAATTGGTTCCAACCTATATCATCTGCTTAATTGAGTTGAATGCTACACATAAAACACCCGAAGTCACTGAAGTGTTCAGAATTGCCTGATGAGTTTTGTTTGAACATTAAAATATGTATTGTAATTCAGATGATGTCAGATTTCTGACAAGCATTTTGCTTCACTAACTGCATTATTCTTTTTTCTACATTTCCTTAGGATAGACTGACTAGTCTGTCAAGGAGAAGAAATACTAATTGGAATAAGGTTTTCAATTGAATAAGTGATATTTTCTAAGACTAAATTATGATTTCTTAATCAAGTCAACTTACACGAAGCTAAAAGACTTAATTATATACAAAGTGTTAGGTAAAAGACTTAATTTGGCACAAGAATCCTTTTGGAAGTCCTCTCCAACTCAACTACATCAAGCACAGTATGAGCCCGTCCTAATTTAGGCTCCATAAAGTATTTACAGGACACATACTTCCATTATTTTACTTACCACAGTGCACTATATTTATGTGTGCATTTTCAACTGCAAACCTGAACTCAAGGAACATTTCTAAAGAATCCCTGAGTGCGCAATACTCAGCCAACCATGCAGCTCACGCTAGGTGCTGAATGCTCATTAGAAGTGCCTTTCTCAGTTTTGGCTCCTTGCTTTGGGCCACTCTGGGTAATCAGTTAGAATGGTGTTATGCTAGACTCTCCTTGTGAGGGGATAACAGTAGGAAGTCAAGGCCACCTTGTTCATGGTTCTTCTTCTTAATAGTCTAATTTAAGAACTATAGAAGGTTCTTAGAGTCTGCCTTTTCTTATCTCTGGATCCATTCATTCAAAATGTATTTATTAGAGGCCTATTATATGACAGTTACGCTTTCAGATTCTAGGCTTCATTTGCAAATAAAAGGAGAAAAATACTGCTCTCATGGAGTTCATATTTAATTTGGAGAGACAGACAGTAGAGAAATAATCAAATAAATATATAATATAATGCCAAGTAGTGATAAGTGTCATGATAAAAAGTACAGACAATAAAGAGGGTTTAAGAGAGGCCATTTTTTTAGATAAAGTCCTCAGGTTATTTGTCCAAGGTGGTAATAGTTGATCACAGACAGTGCATATTTTTGGGGAGGAATGTTCTAGGCAGAAATTAGACTGAAGAAAATGGGTGATCAGATAGAAATGGATTAGAAGTCATTACAATTGACATTTTACTAAACAAGTTTGAATAGTATGTATAGGCAAACTTTATTTCATTATACTTTGCTTTATTAAGGTTCACAGATGTTCTATTTTTTTTTTATTTTTTATTTTTACAAATCAAAGGCAAGGCTCCCACCAGCAAAAGGGTTACCACTCATTTTATTGCAATACTTGCTTTATTGCAGTGGTCTGGAAATGAACTCGCAATGTCTCAGAGGTATGTCTGTACCCCAGGAGTGAGCTTTAGACCAGAGAGTTTGAACAGTAGGAAGTGATTCCTAAAAAGTAACTTAAGACATTTTCAAGAGCATGTCCTTCAAGAAACCCATGAGTAGAATAAATATTTATTGTTTTTGGAAATGATACTTCAGTGAAAAGGAGGGCTAGAGTAAGGCAGGAGAGGGATAAGATATATAGTAAGTAAATAATAATAATAAAAAAGGAAAATGTTCAAATACCCATCCTAGGGCGTTTGATTTCAGTGTCAACAGATGGTGTGTATTTTTCTCTAGTTTCCTGCAGTGCACTAAATGAGAAAGTTTTTCAAGCTACTTAGCTGAAAAAATGTCAGAGCTTTTCAATCTAAAATTCAAGTCAAATCACAAAAGAAAGTAAAAACAATATTCAGAGTAAAACTTTTATGTTCCTGACTCATGAGTTTATTGTGATAAAATTGTGAGGGAAATGCTCTCCTCATGAAATTCTCAAGTGGTAATGTTCTATAAGATTTTTGTAGGAGAGCATATAAGTACCTACATAAGTTTTGGAATTTGTATTTTACTTTTTTTTTTTTTTGGATAGTCACAATGCATGTGAAATTGTGCTAGAAAGACACCAGTCTAGCTTTGTTTGTCCCAATATTTTCCAGTTTTTTCCTCCTAAGTACACTTCTCCCCTCAATAGAACACTAATTAATAGCTTTCTGAATACTTATGAGCATGGCCATCATGTATTGGGAGTAATTTGCTGTATCTCCCCTGTATTCCTGTTTGTTGGCTGTACGTGGGCAGATAATACTTCTGTCTGTCTTTTTTATGTTTGGTACCCAGCATAGTGCTTATCATGTAACAAATGGTCTATAAATAACTGTTGAATTAAATTGAACAAGGTAAGTTATTCCTTGATGATACTTGGTCACCATGTAGTCCTAATAATAAACTATTTACATTTAACACACACACTTGTATACTCACGTATGCAGGTGATATTTTTATTAGCAGAGTTTATGAAATAGTTTTAGTTGTATTAGATTTAAACCCATGAACACCTGTGAAATAACATGGAGGAGATAGCTAGATGTCCTCCATAATATGTAAAATGTGATATAAGTATTTACTAGAAAGTGACAGTCTAGGGAGAGACTATATATCTCAGTCTCTCTTCACTCCTGATATTTAGGTGTGACTCTTTTCATCAGTGCAGGGGAAGTGAGATCTATCACTTGCAGACCAAGGCTTTTAAATCATGTGTATGCCCTGCTCTGTGCTCCTATTATTAAGCTGCTGCATGAAATTAACAGAGTCATAATATGGAAAAACACCTGGGTCTCTGTGTTGAGTGGAAGAGAGCTGAGCACACACCCGGAACAACCACACAGGGTTGTTACACATACAAGAAAAAAATTTAAACTACAGGCACTGAGTTTGTTACAGCAGCTAATTTCCCCAGTTACCCTAATCATAGACAGCTATTGCTATTATAGTAAACGTTAGAAGTTGAAGTTTGGAAGGTTTAAATGGTTTAACTAGTACCAGTTAGGGAAAACCGATTTCAAATCCAGGTCTTTTCATTACAAAGTCTGTGTTTCTTTGAACACTCCATACTGTCTCCCAGCTGAACATGAATCTGGGTTATTGATGAATGAGATCCTTCTTTCTAAAGTTTTGAATTTAGTATCTTACATTATTTTTAAAGTTAATTTGACAACTCAACCTGAGAATGGTAAACTTAATAGTGATAAGAATAATACCATCATGCATTTTTAGTTATTTTTAGTTGATAAAGTATTTTCATATATGATTCATTTAGTCCTCCTAATAATCACACATGGTTAAATCAATAAATCTTAAGTATATTTGCTCCAAAGCCTATCATTTAGAACAGGAGAATGAGGACTCCAGAAGGTA
Source organism: Pipistrellus kuhlii (assembly GCF_014108245.1). NCBI lineage: Eukaryota > Metazoa > Chordata > Mammalia > Chiroptera > Vespertilionidae > Pipistrellus > Pipistrellus kuhlii. Next base: position 173,046,168 of record NW_023425404.1, read on the forward strand.
AGTCTTTGAATAAAAGAAAGAAGTAAAGAGAGAGATGGTCTCAGTAGAATTTCTGATTTCATGAGTGTTATAGTCAGGAAAATGAGAGATAATTAAAACTTTAGGGAAAAATAAATACTGTAAAAAAAGGAAAATTGGATAAGAATTACCCTACTTGGCTCTCTAGAGCAAAATATGTACCTAGCCATAATCATGCATGTGCTATTTATTCATTCAACTAGAAATACTGATGAAACGAAATAGGGCCTATGAGAAGGAGAGGAGGAGTTGAGTTGTAAGAGACCCAAATCCTCAGAGCAGGAACTCTGTGGGTAGTACTTCCAATCAAATCATCAGACAATATCAATCCATTCATGTGTTTTGTACATAGTGAAATGAATAATAATTGCATAGAACACAGTTTAAAAGGTCAAACATTGTTTGCCTCTGAGGTGGTGCAACTTAGGGGTGAGAAGCAGGTTTTAGATCTTCAGTATAGATTTCAGAGCTTAGATTCAATATAAAGATTCAGATACCTATTATATGGGGAGTTTAAATCACATAGATATATTACTCTGGTTAAAAATGACACTGATTTTAAGTAACTTTAAGAAGTACAAAGTGATTAATACTAGTCAGAATGAATATATATTCCCACATGGCTGGAAGTAGAAGCAAAAGCACTTCTTACACACAGGTGCAGGTGTGTAGAAAATAGGCCATAGGGAGGCAAGAATAAATGCAGAAAGAACATCTAACAGCAATTTTCATAGTCCAAGTAATAGAGTTTACGTTTGGACAAAAGAGTAGAGTCAGTGAGCATGGGAGAGATTCTGGATATTTTTTTAAAGGCAGAAACAAAAGATTTGTGGAGGCATTTGATCAATTTTACAACAAAAAAAAAATGAATTAGGCCACCAACTTACACCAGACACAAAAATAAATTCAAAATGGCTAGAGGACTTAAATGTAAGATGAGAAACATAAAAATATTAGAAGAATCCATAGGCAGCAAAATATCAAACATATGCCGAAGCAATATCTTCACCGATACAGCTTCTAAGGCAATGGAAACTAAAGAGAAAATTAACAAATGGGACTGTATCAAAATAAAAAGCTTCTGCACAGCAAATGAAACTATTAACAAAACAACAAGAAAGCCCACTGCATGGGAGAACATATTTGCCAAAGTTATATCCAATAAGGGTCTAATCTCTAACATTTACAGGGAACTCATACAACTTAACAAAAAGAAGATAAACAATCCAATAAAAAAAATGGGCAAAGGACTTAGACACCTTTTGAAAGCTGACATACAGAAGGCCAAGAGACATATGAAAATATACTCACAGTCACTAATCATCTGAGAGATGCAAATAAAAAGGACAATGAGATACCATCTAACACCTATCACCAACAAATCAGCAAATGACAAGTGCTAGTGAGGATATGGAGAAAAAGGAACCCTCGTGCACTGCTGGTGGGAATGCAGACTGGTGCAGCCTTTGTGGAAAACAGTATGGAGTTTCCTCAAGAAATTAAAAATGGAACTTCCATTTGACATAATAATCCCACTTCTAGAAATATATCCCAAGAAACCAGAAACACCAGTCAGAAAGATGTTAGTAGCAGCATAATTTATCATAGCTAAGATTTGGAAACAGTCTAAGTGCCCATCAGCAGATGAGTGGATTAAAAAGTTGTGGTACATCTACACAATAGAATACTATGCAGCTATAAAAAGGAAAGTACTCTTATCATTTGCAACAGCATGGATGGACCTGGAGAGCATTACACTAAGCAAAATAAACCAGTCAGAGAAAGATGAATAGCACATGATCTCACTCATTTTTTGAATATAAGGAATATCATAAAATAATGAACAAAAATAGATATAAAGAAGCATTGAGTAGACTGTCAAACTTCAGTGGGAAGGCATGGGAGGGCTGGGGGTAAGAGATCAACCAAAGGACTTGTATACATGCATATAAGCATAACCAATAGACACAGACACTAGGGAGGGGGGTGCATGTGCCAGGGGATGGAGGTGGCCAGGGGGAGGTCAACAGGGGGAAAAGAAGATGTATGTAATACTATACATAATACTTTAAACAATAAAATAAAACTTAAAAAAAGATTTGTGAAAAGATCAGATATTGACTGTGAGAGAAATAGGAAGGTCAACAAGAATTTCACAGTTGGAATCTAAACAACATAAAGAATGAAATTGCCATTTATAGATGAAGATTGTGAGAAACATATTTGGGAAATTAAAACCAGGAGTTGAGTATTAGTCATGATAAACTTGTTGTGTCTATTAAACATCTAAATGGAAATGTCGAGTAAGTGCTTAGATATATATAAGTCTAAACTTCAGGAATAGTCAGTGAGTACCTGGTATTTCGAGTCATGAATGGTCCCTATGAGCATAGAGAGTGAAGAAATACAGTCTAAAGGTAGAGTCTTGGTCACTGAAGTTTAGAGATAAGGAAGAGGAGAAGGACCCAGCAAAGAAGACAAGGATGTAATGGCCAGAGAAGTAGGAGAATAACTAGCTATAGTGGTATCTAAGCAGTCAAATGAAGAGAATATTTCAAGGAGACTGGTATGGACAACTTTTTCAGATTCTGTTGAGGAATTAAGTGGATACTGACAAGTAAGTGATCCTTGCATATGGCAATATGTAAGCCATTGTAAATCGTTCACATGTGCTCTTTTAGTAACAGTAGAGGACCAGTGCACAAAATTCGTGCATGGGTAGGGTTCCTAGCGGCTGCTGGCTGGGGTCTCCCTTTGTTCCGCACCATCTCCTGGTGGTCAGCGTAAGTCATAACAAGCAATCAAACTTCAGGTCAGTCAAACTGCTAAGGAGACACTCTGCATATTAGGCTTTTATATATTCTGTATAGATAATTGGGGCTAATACGAGTCCAAGAACAAAAAGGGAATTCAGATAGTGGAAACTTTGAGTATAGACCTCTTTTTCTGAGTATTGTGAAAAGAGAAGCAAATTTATTAGGCAGCCATTGTAGGAGATTGCAAAGTCAAGAGGTATTTTGGTTCTTGTTTGTTGATTTTTAATGAATTATGTTATAGTACATTTGTTTGCTGGTGGGAATAAGATCATATTAGGGAAAAATGAATTCTGTGAAACAAAAAGGGAAAATTACTGTAGTTATGCCTTTTTTCTTCTATGAGGAGCAAAATAATCAGCAGAGAGAGAGAGGGAGGAGTTGTGGATACTTGAGGAGGAATAATTAGGTATGAAATAATCACTAATCTAAAGAAATATAGCAGATTAATCACCTTGGAGCACCAGGGGTCCACTTGAGGATTTTGGTCATGATATTGTATGGTTGGTTTTTTTTTTTTTTTTTAATTGATTTTTTTACAGAGAGGAAGGGAGAGAGATAGAGAGCCAGAAACGTCAATGAGAGAGAAACATCGACCAGCCGCCTCCTGCACATCCCCTACCAGGGATGTGCCCGCAGCCAACGTACATGCCCTTGACCGGAATCAAACTCGGGACCTTTCAGTCTGCAGACCGACGCTCTACCACTGAGTCAAACCGGTTTTGGCGATATTGTATGTTTCTAACGAATCATGTGCAGCTGCTAAAGTGTCTGAATGTTAGACCTAGTATGTTGAGATTTGAGTTCAACCAAGATAGAACTTTTTCAAAATCAGTTCAGCAATGTAAAAGAAGAATGAAGGGGGGTCTGTTCAGGGGCTAAGCATGATGATGTATCATGGGATCTGAGTCTGCTAAGAAAAGACAAGAAAATAGGCAAGAAAAAGATGGTAGGGTCAACAGGCTCCCTTATTTATAGAAGTATAAAAGTGGATGTATTAGAAAAAAAAAAAAAGAATGAAAGGTAGAAAATTTTAGCAACAAGAAAGGGTAAGAGGTTGTGCACTGAAGACATTGGCTTTAAAGATGCCAGGTTATTGAGATATCCAGGAAGACAATGATCTGGTGTCGCAATGAATAGCTAATAAGAGGCCTATTCACCTCTACGCCGAGTAGTACATGAAATATAACAGAAATAATGCCTCAAATGTCTGAGGGCAATAGGCCATTAACCTTCTCCATGGATGGACAAATTTCATACTGCCTAATAGGAGAAAGAATGACAATGTATCCTAGACTTTATATTTTAGAATTTTAAAAGAATGTAGTATTGTGTGTATGTGTGTGTTCCTTTTATAGGAAAAAAACAAAAACAAAAAACCCCAAACGCATTTTTCATGTTTTTATAATAGTTATCTATAAAGTGGAAAATGTTAACTTCTATAAAATGTGTGTCTTTATCTATGCATTTGTTTCTTTCTATTTTATAAATAAACTAAAGGCCCAGTGTACGAAATTCATGTAAGAGTTGGCTTTTCTTCTCCCAGGATACGTGCTTCCCTCCATCTGCTGGCAAGCTACCCGGGACCTGGGCTTCCCTCGCAGCCCTGGCTTCTTCAAGAAGGTTGCCTGGGAGGATGTCCAGTCTAATTAGCATATTATACTTTTATTATTATAGGTTAACAAAAGGTAAACCCAACAAGTTCCAAGAAATATTAATATTAAGCGCATCATTACTTGATTATCAAGCAGAGCTACTTTTTCTCTGAATTTTGTTGTTTAACTTAAATTTTATACCTTAGCATAAGTTGAACACATCCCTTGTGCTTCTTAGATATCACCGCTCTTCGTTTTGCTAATAACTTAGTAGTACATTTTTTTTTAGCAAGAACTTCCTTGGTTCCTTTGCCAAGTACTTGATATCCAGATGCTCATGAGCACAATAATGTGTTGGCATAAACTAATTATCTGCCATGTGCAACTATTTATACATCCTCACTATGTTAGTGAGATATGAACGCCATTGACAATTCTCCTTAAATAGACACATGCACCTGCAGGCAGTTTTAGTTCAATAATACAGTAACGAACAATAAAGACCAGTTAGGCATCTTTGCTCTTTATGGCTTTAAGATTTCAAATGATTATGAACAAAATATTTCTTTTTTAATATCATTTTTGGGGTGACATTGGTTAATAAGATTATGTACATTTCAAGTATACATTTATATGATACATGATCTATATGTTGCATTGTGTGCTCACCACCCAAAGTCAAATCATTTTCTATCATATTTGGCTCTGTTTACTCTTCAGTAACCCTCTTTCCTGCCTCTGCTCCCTTCCTCTGATACCCAACATACTTTTGTCTGTGTCTATGCATTTTACTTTTATATCCTACATTTGAGTGAAATCATATGGTTTTTAGCTTTTTCTGTGAACAAAGCATTTCTTTTTACTTTGCAGGACTGCAAATATCATGACAATTTTCTTCGTAAATTCCTGAACTAATTCTAGAGTTTTATATCTTGGAAGCAAAGAAATTGAAGTTAAATGGACTCATTGAATTTAGGTTTATAAGGTTGTTGCATATATATACATGATTTTTTTTTAATTTGGGAGAAGTGGAAAAATATACAAGGTAGTGATTTGATGGTGGTCAAGATGAAGAAGGTAAGATGGAAAACATAGTTTTTGCACTCACTACGTAGGCCTGAGTTTGAACGCACCATAGTTTAGTGCCTGGAGCTCATGAATTTTTTAGAGACTCACAAAAATACCTTAATTCTATTTTCTCTTAAAATAAGAATGAGACAATTCAATATAATAATGAATACGCAATAGTGAATCCAGCCTAAGAAATAATTGCTTTTATACTCATGCAATTAAAATTTTATTTGATTACTACTATTTTTTTTAATGGAAAAGGGGGCCCATGAAAACAAAAGTGACTGGGGCTTATGAAAGTCATAATACAGTTCTGAACAGCTCTGTCACCTTGAACAAATAACTAGGTTGGACATTATTTTTATTTATTAAATTTTTGGGGGTGACATTGGTTAAAATGATTATATAAGTTTCAATTGTACATTTATATGATACATGATCTGCATGTTGTACATATATACAGTGGAATATTACTGAACCAGAAGAAAAGATGAAATACTGACAACATGGATGGACTTTGAAAGTGTCATGCAGAACGAAATATGTCAGACAGAACCTTATTTTCTTAATCTCTAAAGCAGAGGCAATATCTAAGAGGGCTCTTAAGAGAAACTGGTTCTCTGTATAGTGTCATGCACAGAGATGCTCAATAAATGTAAATTATTATTATTTTATTAAAAATAATTTTCTTCCATCAAAGCAGCCAAAATGAACTCAAGAAGCTCTGTCTCTTGCCCTGCCTGTGTTGCTCAGTGGTTGAGCTTTGACCTATGAACCAGGAGGTCAAGGTTCAATTTCTGTCAGGGCACATGCCTGGGTTGCAGGCTCAATGCCCGGTGTGGGGCACCCAGGAGACAGTTGGTCAATGATTCTCTCTCGTCAGTGATATATATATAATCTTTCCTTTCCTCTCTGAAATCCATAAAAATATATTTTAAAAAAGAAAAACAAAGCTCTGTTTCTCCTTTTTCTTTCTCTCCTTCTTTTAACCCTGCTTACTACATCATTACTGGATGAAACTAATTGAAAGTTTTGGCAAATTCAATCAGAACAGTTCTGTATAAAGCTATTTAATGAGTTTATAAATTAACTGCTTATTTTAAGTACTCAACCATTAAACTGAAATAGCTTGGACTATACAACCAGGTTCCATAGCGTATGCAGAACCCATGTTCTCCATGGACTGTGTGCTCATTTACATTTATTTTTTCATTGGATGCTTTATAAATGAGTATAAACTTAAGTTTTTAACAAAATTCTTAAATGAATGGCTATGGACAATTTGTTTTAATTAAAAAAAAGATTTTTAAAAATAAACTCTTTACTTCTACCTTATGCAGTATTTATGCAAAGTAATAGAAGAAAATAAAGTCATAGTATCTCTCTTTGGCACCCAGTGATGACAAGCCAGGGTTTCACCAAACAGGAAGAACCAGAAACATTTCTTACTTCATCTACTGCATTTTGAGAAAGTAAAGATGAGTAGTGAGGGGAGTGAGGGGTTTAAATATTAATCTTTTCCAAATAGACAATGATATAAAAGTCCATCTGTAAGTGGGAACAACATAGTCTTCCCAAGCCCAGATGATATAAGGCTCCACTTGATTTCCTGTTCTTGCAGTATTTTAGCCTTCCCAGTGGCTATTAAATCACTAATCATGACTTCCCCAAAGTGGAGACTCTAACAGAATCCAATGATTTCTTGGTTAGTAGCTACGACTTGCTAACCTTTCATCTTTCTGATCTGATCAATGACTGTACATCTGTGATCTTTCAATTCCAGTCTCATGCTGGCATGTGCCCTAATGAGCTTTCTTTCGGGGAAGTGTGCTAAGATTGAAAATATCTCTAGCTCTGACTTATGCACTAATAGCCATGTTCATGAATTGCTTCCCATATTACCTACAAGTGTTCTGGAAATAAGGTACCTTTTCTGCCCCATGCTCTCCTACATACAGTAAGCATACGTTTCTTTTCCCAGGAAGGACTTGTCCAAGCTCAAGAGCCTAGGCTCAGGTGGGAGTAAGCCTTCCCTTTCTGTATTTGCTCCAGTCACTTGTGTCAGTATTGCTACCTTCAGCCCTATGCCAACTCTAAAGCCCTGGCAACATTTCCTTAAGTATCAGCTTCTCACTCCTTATTTTATCATTTTCAAATCCAGTTCCTGTGAGCAATTCCAAATTACTCAAGTATGTCAAGCCCTTTTGGTCCTTTAGTGAAAGTCAGATTGTTTTTGGTAAACATCAGGGACCATTCCTGATTAGGGGGAGTCCTTATCCTGCAACCTCTCTATCTAATGTTAAATTACAGTAAAAGCAAATCTTACATCATAAACTGGCAAACAGAAGATCTTTATTAATATGCAGACATGGTTAAAGAACCTTTTTAGCTTAATTAAGAGAGATTCACTCTTTTGCCTGCAGGGTCATGGACCAGTGGCATTCATAAAAATCACTGTCTATGAGTGGAACACAGAAGTTTTAATGGCAGGATCTGCAGGCTTTGTAACTGGATTGATCCACCAGCAAGATGTCTCTAGGCCAAAGGCCCTTAGAGATGCAATGCTGGTCATTGCCAAGCGTGGTCTTATACCTTCTTTATATAAACACATTGTGTTCTCTTAAACTCCTCTTTATTTTTTACGTGTCTCAGATTCCATTACTATCACCAACAAAAGGTTATTTCTCAAAAGTCTGGTGCAAATTTATTAACTCAAATAAGGTTGATCGATTCATATAGAGACATTTATTTTTTATTTTATTTATTTTTCCATCACCACTGATCCCCTCTATTTGCTCTTCTATCTCTACTTCCATTTATTCTCTCCCACAACCATGACACCATTAAAAATGTTCATGAGTTCTCTTTCTTTTTTTTTTTTCTTTTTTTTCTTTTTTATCAATCCATATTGAGGCATTTCTTAGGCTAAGTAACTCCCTCTAGAATGTTAGTTAAGTTTAACTGGTCCATACATATATGTAATATTACTTTTACTAAAATATTTAAAATGAATTACATCCAAAAAATATAATGAGAGAGGAAAAAACACAACAAACAACAACCTGGTGGGACGGTGGTGGTAAGAAGATTGATCAGTAACTTACTTTAACTTAATGCATTAAATCAAAGGAATCTTAGAGTTATTCAGTTTTATAGATCAGACACAATCCAAGTACAATAGAAGTGGATGAAACAATAGAGGGCATTTAAGCTCTTTTGTAACACTTGAATTTATGATTCTTTAAAGATAGTGTTCTTCTTAATCCATTAGACTTTATCAGCCTACTCTAGGATTGTGTCACTTAATGGACCAGGCCCTTTTATACTGTTCAATAAAACCTTAAGAAAATGCAGGGGAAAACAATAAACAAGGAAATGAGAGTTAGAGAGATGTAAATTTCAAGAGTGTGATTTCAAGTTTCAAGAGGACTAGGAAGAACAAAATAGAAATTGATTCTTTAAAAAGAGTGTATGTTAAAGAGGAAACCAAAGCAGGAGTCAGATGTGGAAGAATAATTTAACTTATTATTTTATTCCTTTTATTAATAAAAAATAAAAAAATAACTGGTATCCAAGTTACCAGAACCAAGTAGTGGTTGGCACTTAATCTCAATCAAAGAATTCTCTCACTACAATTACAAAGGTAGATAAGAATGGAACTCCAACAAGGCTGCCTTGAGGTCTGGTCATGGAATTCTAGTTCCAAGGGACTCTACATTAGTTTGATCCAGTTATTTTCAGAGCTTAGGGTGGAATCCATTCTTTGGATCTATTAAATGGCTTATGAAAAATAGAACAAGAAAAATGTGACACCTATTTTCTTCATTTTCATTTAAAAGTTTCTCTATTCTTAACTAGAGTTAAAATAGTTAATAGTAGGTCACTACATAATACTTCCATGTTGTCAACTAATGTTTCTACTGTACATTTTAAGGAGCTCTCTTTTTCTCCAATGCCACCTCTATGTTTTATTCACATACCCATACTTCAACCAAATAATAGACGAGTCAAAGCCCAATAGTGTACATTCATTTTTAGAGACCAATGCATTAGAACTTGATTTTGTAGACAGTCAATTGCTTGACAATTGTGAGACAATTGCCTCAGGAGACACAGAAGTAAATCATTAGTTCCTGTCCTCAAGGAGTTCACATTCCACTTGGGAAGATAGGTGGACATATAATATATTTGCAGTAGAGTGTGACAATGCAAACAGAGAGTGTTTTGGTAACACCAGGGGAAGGCTACTCACTCACATGGAGGGTGTTCACAGAACTTTTATTTTAGTGCTGTTGTTTGGTGTGTGTGTGTGTGTGTGTGTGTGTGTGTGTGTGTGTGTGTGTGTGTGTTTGGGGCATATCACATGTTCTTTCATCAAACTGTTCCTTGAGGGGTGATGATCTATTTTTATTCTGTTTTTAATTTAAAATAACACCTAATATTATGCTTTCCATCCTATGATGCTTTACATTTTTCATTTATGCTCTTGGGGGGAAAAACTATTCAATTCACCAAGACAATTTTGATATCAATTGAAAAGTATTCCCACAGGAGCTAGAAAGGAACCTTCCAAATAGTAACTGTTGAAGTGAGGTATAAAGAAACCACCCTGTGATAAAACCCAGTTTTTCTAAATTTCACCCAGATCATATGTACAATCCTTTGCCTTAGTTCAGAGTTTGGCAAACTTTTTTTCTTAAAGGCTTTGTGGGCCATATGGATTTGTTGCAACTACTTGGTTCTGCCATTGCAGCACAAAAGAACTATTAGCCCATACATACATCAATGGGAATGGCTAGGACACATTAAACTTTTCAATACCCAGACAGGGGCAGGCCAGATTGTAGAGAAGCTAATATACTGACTCCTAAGTCTTAATTGATTACTATAGATCATGCTGTAAATAGATGTATATACAAATTTGCAAATATTTGTTTAGCTATATATTTGTTATGTAAAATATTTTTCTAAAAATACACTTAGATTTATAAAAATATGGCCTAGACAAACAATTCATTTGATTAAAGAGTTTACGATTAAGAATAACTGATAGAAAAATAAAATTCCCAAAATGGAAATTCTGAGAGACCTTTGCCTAAAGTGGCATTGTTGGATGATGCTGTGATGTTGCTCAGTGTAATAAATTATTCAACTGTTGAAAACTGCTGTGTGTGTTTTTCTTTGTTTTTGGTGTTTTTTTTTTCTTTTTTAAAATATATTTTATTGATTTTTGTACAGAGAGAAAGGGAGAGAGATAGAGAGTTAGAAATATCGATGAGAGAGAGTCATCGATCAGCTGCCTCTTGCACACCCCCTACTGGGGATATGCCCGCAACCAAGGTACATGCCCTTGACCGAAATCGAACCCGGGACCATTCAGTCCCTAAGCCGACGCTCTATCCATTGAGCCAAACCGGTCCCGGCGAAAACTGCTGTTTTTGCCCTAAATTTTTATTTTGTGTGTCTGGAAAACTCTAGTATCAAAGATATTGAGATTGTGCCAATGCTGGGTATACTTGCTATGAGGCAATCTATTTTTAATTTTTACAAAAATATAACTATGCAGGTGTGTTTATTAAAAGGAAAAAAATTTCTAAAAATTCCCAGCAGAGAGAACTTGAGCTGCAATGCCCTATGGCCAGAGGAGAAATGGCAATAGGAAACCTGGCACTAGAGGAAGACATGTGTTGATGGAGCAAGAGAAAGTGGTTCAAGGCCAGGCAAGAATCAAGTTATCCAAGACCAATGCTATGATAAGGATGTTGGTTTTGACCTTATGAGAAATAGGAAATATGTGAACAATTGATTGCAAGTTATGCAATGACAGGAACAGATCTGTATTTTGGAAAGATCACTGAGACCATCCCATAAAGACTATGGAAAGACTCAGAATGGACAAGGGGAGAACAGATGAGCTACAAGTGAATAACATTTATGAACTCTATTACACATCCTTGCATTCATTTAATTCATTCATTTGTTTATTCACTCATGTAGTCTTCCTTCTAGCAGCACTTCCTGAGTGCCTATAATATTAAAAGCATGGTAAGAGATAAAAAGAGAGATAAATCATAGTGTCTGGCACCTTAAGAGCTTATTCAATATGTGTATATATTTCTTTCCACAATTTTAATGTTAAATTGTTGCAGTGGTTTATATTTGAATAATCTTGATTGACTAGCTAAAAGCAGTTTGGACCTAGAAATTTTTGCTACAGTGAATTGTGTAGCAACATTTGTATTCAATTTATAGACTAACTGGCCTTTTCTATGTTGTTGAAAATGACTTCAGAATTTGCACATTGTATGGTTAGGTCAGAGTCCATTTCTTTTTGTTTTTCTTTATGTAGTAGAGTTTTCTTAATTGGAATTCCTCTTTAGAACAAGTTTTCTTATTCATCCCTTTTTAATTTTGATATCTAGCCCTTGCTGTACCAGTCAGACCTCTTTTTCTCCACTTTCCTCTTCTTACAATTTTCCATCCCATTTCTGGGACCTGTCAGGTGTTTCTGTGATGCAAGTTCCCATTGGAACTCAATGAGTACCTTCCTCTCATCCTCCTTGACACCACATTCAAGGTCTATGCCACAGAGGGAAAGGATAAAGTAGAGGTTTAAAAAAAAACACAACTGGTTGCAAAAATAACCTCAGACTTAGTTTCAACCCCTCTGGGTGTTTAGGTGCAGAAGGAAAGTGAAGAACCGTGAAGATATGGAAACACGGCACAAATGTTACCGAAGACCAAAGAAATCAATTGGTTCAGAGTTAGGCAAGCCACTATTTATAGACGGTGATTTCAGAATCTTTTAGAACATCTTTCCAGCCAGAAAATGTTTTATGTGCCACTCCATCAATCACTATTTGGTATTTAAATAACACACTCAACCAAACTTCCTTTATTCTTCATCCTTTAGCAGTTAGGTAGACTGAGTTATTTTGTAGTTATTTTACCATGCTGTTTTTGGGTTAAACATCACCACAAATTTTAGAGGCTTGAAACAGCTAATATTTATTCCTACTCCAGGCTATCTGTTCAAGGATGGTCGGGTGGGAGCTCGGATATTTGTCATTCTTACTGATGAACCCCCTGAATGGCCACCACTTGCAGTGTCACTGGCCACAATCAGATCATAGGGAAGGAGGCGGCTTGAGAACCATCTGCCTTCCATTGGAAATGACCTGTGTCTCCTGTGCTCGCCTTTCAGTGCTCAGAGCAGGCCCCATCGTCATCTCTAATTTCAAGGGAGAGCAAGGAAATTAAGCCTTTTCAGACACCTAGGCTGGCAATATATTCTGGGCAGCACTAATGTCTGTTATAAGTCTCTTTTAAAATTTCTCCCTCCCCAAAGGAAGTCTTTAAAGATGATTTATTAACTCCTAATGCAAAAGTTCTCATTTCCAGATGAGTGGTATGTTGATACTAATTCCTGGAACTCACACACCAAAAAGGAAGGGACATATTTGTAGCCATATTTTAATCTTGGGTATTTGATTAGGAACACAGCTGGAATTCTCTTTGTTGTCCTGACTTTGGCTCTCTGGATGTTACAAATATGCCTCTTTTTTTGTTGTTGTTGTTGTTAATCCTCACCTGAGGATATTTTTCCATTGTTTTTTTGTTTTGTTTTGTTTTGTTTTTGTTTTTTTTTTGTTTTTTAGAGAGTGCTCCTACAGGGCTGGCGATTGAATCTATAACCGAGCTATATGACCTTGACCCTTTGTCTGAGCCAAACCAACGAGGGCCAAATATGGGTCTCTTTTAAACAAAATACCCAGCATTTAACAATTTCTTTATTGCAGGCAAACCAGGAGCCAATTCAAAAGAGAAAGTCATGAATCAATAAAATACACCTGAGTGGATTTAATAGCATGGCTTTATCCTGAGTCCTACACACAGACAGGGTGCTCAGGCATTTGCAGTGTAGGCATGCACATCCCACTTGCCTAAATAGACATTTCTTATCTGCATGTCCTCTTATAAACAAATGTTTGTTCCATATGCCAAAAGATAAAGTGTGTAAATCAATTACGATGTCAAGCTACATGCGAATATTATTGGGAAAGGGAGAGAAAGGGGACAATAGAGAACTAACAAAATATAAAATGCAGGCCAAACTGGAATAAAAAGGAGGGCACCGCATATTAAAAGGAGAACAGGAGAAAAGAGCAGAAAAAAGAGAGAGAGAGAAAGAATGAGGGGAACTGCATTTATGAAAGGAAAAATGTAAGTATCATAAGAGTATATGGATACATGTGGAGGGTTCTGATCAATTATTCTGCAGAGGTGGGGACCTGAATGTCAGGAAACAGTAGATGGGAACATATGGGGAAAGTCAAGTCAAGAGATTCAATAAATTCAAAGGCCATGAGTACAACTAAATCTCATTTACTAAATGTCCAGGCAGTACGCTAACAGCTTTCAAACCCTCCAATAATGTCCACAAACACTGAGTAGTGTTGTTTCTGATCTGGGTGTTGTTCTGTGCACATATAGCAACCATCAAGTATTTACAAACCATATGAGGTAGGGTCTACAATTATCCTTATTCTACCTGTAACAAAACAAAGGCATATGCAGACTCAGGAATTTATCAAACACTCCATTAGGAGAAAGTAATAAAATCAGGATCTGAACTTAAGTATTTAGCATTAGCGTCTGAGTGCTTAGCCACTACTCTCTGCTGCACCTCATTTCCTCTGAGGAAAGTATGTACATAGGAAGGCATAGATGCTCATGTATTCTCTCATTTATTCATTAGCCTGTTCATTCGTGCATTGACTCATTTTTCTTGTCATTTATTCCTCAATAATTTCCTGAAAGATTATAGACGTCTGATTCTGTGCTAGGGACTTGGAAAAGAAAGATGATTAAGCTGAGGCTCATTGCCTTTAAAGAGCTAGCGGGCTAATAGAGTGAGATAGAAACTTTAATAAGTTCCATTGCATATTCTAGGTCTCATGTAAAATGCCTGCGTTAAGTTCTGCAGGAGTACAAAAGAAGATCTGGATTTATTTATTTATTTATTTATTTATTTATTTTATGGTAGGGTGAAAACTAGCTTACAGGGCTGAAGTTTGAAATGTTTACCAGGTCAACAGTATGAAAGTGGCATTCCGGTTGAATGGGGCAGTGAGACCATGAAACCATTAGGTGCTGAGAAAATGTAAACATTTCCATTTGAGGACAGAACAATGTTGAGAAATAAATGAGGATTGTGGATGTGTGTGCATCTGGGAAAAGATGGGCGTGCAAAAAGCAGAGTTGAGGTTGGATATATGAACAGGGATCACATATAAAATACAAAGGATGTTGCACCTTATACTTTTATCAAGAAGGATTTTATATTTTCCAGTGACATTATCAAATTGGTTTGACACATTCTTTCTTGGCCCTGGAGAAAAACAGCAAACAAACAAACAAAAAAAAACAAAACAGAAAAAGCTGAGATTGGAGTCAGAGAAACTAGTTAGTAGGCTACTACTTATTGGTTCAAGTGAAGACAGCCAAGGCTATGGAATTGCCAATGGGGAGAATTTATCAGATAATGGGGGGTGGGGAGGTATTTTCTCAGCAACAGCAAATTGCGCTTGTGTGTGCCTGTGTGTGTGTGTGTGTGTGTGTGTGTGTGTGTGTGTGTGTGTGGTGTGGTGTGAGAGTAGAAGGACAGGGTATTTAGGAAAATATTTTAGAATGACTGCCAGTTTCCGGATTTTGGTGGGGGATGGTGGTAAGATAGAGAACACTGGAAAAGATAACTTTTGAGGAAAGAAAGTGCCTAGGTGTACAGAGCTGTTACAGACAGAGCTTGGAGTTACCAGTATATTATCATTGAGAAGGCCCAAGGTCATGGCATTTTTGACTCTGGTATCAAGGCTCCCAATTTGTATTCCAAAGTGCTCAACTCTACAAAGAAACCTGCAATTATTTATTGTGAACCTATGAGCAAGGTACTCCAACAAATACTAAGAGGTCTCTAGCAAGGATACATGATCTACATATTATTATCTGAAATCATTTGATATTGATACATAATTAATTTGCCATAATCATTCACATTTTCTTAGGAATAATTGGTCTCTATTTTCTCCTTCATGTATCTCTGACTGCTCATGAAATGCTCACAGCCTGATTACATTTTTCATCCAGGTCTTCACAATACACATACCCTGTCTTCCTCTCAGGCTGGAAGAGCTTTGGTGCTAAAAATAATGCTCTTGGACTACTCCTTCAGTGGGAACCAAGCTTATCACACCTGAGAAGGACATAAAAAGGGCCCAAATCAGATTCTGGACTCCCTCTATCTTCTGATTTTGTTACTATTATTGGATTCTTCTGTATGATTTTGTATGATGAAATGTTATAATTTTAAAAATTATCCGTACAAGATAGATTTTTTTCCCCCCTCCATTCTGAACATAACCATTTTCTGGTCCTAGGAGCTTAAGTGGCTCTTTGTGCCACAGAAACTATTTAATCGTGTTCTTAATAATAAGCCACTTAGTGTTATATGGTAATAACTAGATTTGCAAATTATTAATTCAAGTAAAAGCTCCCTATATTGCTATTTTTTCCCTTCACCTGCATGTTACTACTCAGTAAAGGTAGTATTATGCTGAAACAACTTTTTAGAGCACATAGAGGCCTCCGTCTTCATTTTTTTGAAATTAGCAATGGAGGTGATTTTATGCCTTTTCAAATTTCTGTAAGCTCTTTGGGGGTAGGAAATGTGCCCTAATCAGCATTATATCCAGAATGGCACCTAATAGGTTATCTGTAAAAATAGTTAATAAGACTAGTTGAATGAATACACTGCTGTCACTAACAGACTCATACTATCCTGAAAACACCGATATTTTGTCCAGAACATCGATGGTGAGGCTGCACATAAGAAGCCAGAAGTTTGACTATCATGATACAGTGTGTAGTTAAGCACAGGCAGGAAAGCTGTGGAATCATACTGCTTGGGCTCTACTTGCTATATCATTGAAAGACGGAGCCTGATTAAGCTTTCCATGCCTCACGTTTCTCATCAGTGAAAGGGGAATAATAATCTCTTAGTTGTGAAATTGAAATGAATATACAAAAGGTATTTGGGATAGAATCTATGTTGCTGTACAAAAAGAAGACTATAGATTTACCTTTATTATTTTCATCGCTATACTTATTATTTCAGGTGCTTGCCTCACTGGTAAAAGAGCCACCAGTCATGGAGAAGCTTATCCTTAAATGACATTTATAGTACATTCTCCCATGAGAGAGCTTGTGGCTTCTATTATGGAAATTGTATTGTTTTAGGAAGCCATTGAATAACCTGGAAATAAATTCTAGCTGTAATTTCAGAAAAGGAAGGCAAAAGCATTGTCTCTGTATATGCGTTTGATGTAAGTAGTTAGATTTTAAAATCTTAGAAACCACCAAGATATCCTGAATGCATTATGTATTTGATTTGCAAGCTGGAAAAGAATTGGTCAAGTTCCTTTCTATACAGAGTTACTTCATTTAAAGAATGTAATGTGCAGAGTTTATGTGAGCTGGTATACATGATATATTTAGCTCTAATGAAATGTGACCTAGATACATTAATACAACAAAGCAATTTTGGAATTATTTGCTTATAAGCTAATTACTCCCACTTTCCAGCTGTTTCTTCTTTCAGAATCTTAGAGCCTAGTGGACATGTTAGAATCATCCATCTATCGATAAATTAAACTTACAGGGAAATATGAAGCTTGATCAACCCATGATTAGATTTGAAAATTACAAAATGGATATTTGCTCCAGGTTTATTTTTTTAAAAACCTTTTTGAAGAGGGAGGGCCAAAGGGAGGGTGGAAGGAAAAAGAGGAGAGAGAGAAAGAAAGAGAGAGAGAGAGAGAGAGAGAGAGAGAGAGAGAGAGAGAGAGAGAGATCAATTGGTTGTCTTCAGTACATGCCCCAATGGGGCATAGAACCCACAATCTAGGCATGTGCCCTGTCTGGGAGTCAAATCCTCATTTCTGTATATAGGATGGTGCTTCCACCAACTGAGCCACACAGGCTAAGGCCAGGGTTTTGTTTGTTTGTTTGCTTGCTGTTGTTTTAATGATAATTGTGAATATGTGAGACAAACTTGCATGCCAAGCATATTTTCATATTAGAAAGCATTCTAAGTAAAAATAGAGGTAACACTTAATTCTTTGAAAAGAGGGTATTCTATGCTTTAGTTCCTAATTTTTCATTAGTTTATATTCTCACTTGAATGGATGACTCACATAGGAACATATCTAAATGTATATAAGTTTATTATATAAAATACATGCTGGTATTTCAAAATGTGTAAAACAGTGATATGCTGTTCTTGTTAAAGTAGGGCTGGTACTTCAAATAATATAAAAATCACTATGATCAAACTTTGTGGTATGGAGACTAAGTGCATTTTTTAGAAATGTGATATATAAATGCTATTCTTATTTAAATCCCTATGCCTATTGCTATTAATTCAGATATGTGTCTACCTTCCCACAAATATTTGTATATTTGTGTTTGTATGTGTGTATATAATATGCATGTATTACTAGTATATGTTCATATACATATATTACCTTATAGAACTTAAAGATTCAGGAAGTCTCCTTGGAGCATTAGTGCCAAGTCCCTCTATAACTGGGCCTGAAAAGGGGAAGCTCTACAAAATATATTTTCAAAAACATGAATAGTTTTGTAATGAATATTAAAAAATGTACAATATTACAAGATGTTAGGAAATCGAAATCAGACAAAACCAAGATCCCTCAATTCTTCATATCTCTTTTTGTTTTTGATCCTCATGTGGAAATCTTAGAAACTCGGGTGTTGGGGATAGGAAATATATGAGTGACCCCTCTCCCCTTCTCCCCCTCTCCCAATTTAATTCATGGGAGAATAATTCAAATAAGTTCAAACAGAAGGTTTTGCACTGCCCTAGCCTGGTCAGGAATGGATTTGTCTGCAGCCAATTAGTTGTCAATTCTTCTACAGGATTGGCTGCCTTAGGACATGCTCAAAAAAAAAAAAAAAAAATGTGGGTAGGAAGAGCTTAGTCACGACCAACACAGTCTGGCTTTCAAATCACAGGCAGTTCACTGCTCTCCATCACAGAGAGGGGGGAAGAAAAGGAGCTGGATCTGTCAGATGTCTGTGGAAGCTGGACACTCAGAGGAGAAATCTGCCTGGACTAGGGACACAGTAAAATATCAGCATGGAAACAGCAGCATGTAGATGTCCACTGCCTGCAATGCACTTTTCTGACTCCTGTCCCCTTTAAATCACAGCTCTCTGACATCCATAAAACTACAGCCAAGACCGGTTTGGCTCAGTGGATAGAGCATTGGCGTGTGGACTGAAAAGTCCCAGGTTCGATTCAGGACAGGGGCATGTACCTTGGTTGCAAGCACATCCCCAGTAGGGGGAGTGCAGGAGGCAGCTGATTGATGATTCTCTCTCATTGATGTTTCTAACTCTCCTATCCCTCTCTCTTCCTCTCTGTGAAAGATCAATAAAATATATAATAAAAATATAAAAAGAAACTATAAAGTGTTTTGTGAGAAAAAAACAAGGTCATGGTGTTGTAATGCACTGTCTTTGTGAGTCTCTCTCAAACAGGGGCATATCCAAATGTATAGACTGTTTAAACATACAGGTTTTAAAAAAAAAGTAAAAATAACTGAAAACAGCTTGTGAAGTTACATGTAAGTGGATCATATGGCAACGGAACAGCATATTTAATAAGAGTGCCAATTGGATAAGGCCAATTCTTTTGGTGTGATTCATTCCAACAGATAAAATTTTTGAGATAAAGCAACTAAACTGAAATCCATCAATTGGCATTAGAATCCAGGGCAAACCTGTAGTGGTAAGTATGAGACTAATCTATGTTGATATTGACAAAAATTGTGACATTCATGAAAGATAAATTTTGTTGGCACATAGCAATTCAAGTTGGGAAGGAACCATGCACTGCTTAACTTCCATTATCAAAATATAAACAACTTGGCAGTAACCTAAATGGTGGAGTGATAAAGATTTTAAGGAAGATTAACTCACAGAAATGGAAAACAGGAAATACAGGAGCAAGTGAAGTGATCACACCAAGTAGAAGAAGCTCAGATCTCCTGGTTGCGAGGTTTTAAATGGCATGCTTTTTGTCTTTGTGAATTTCAATTAGACCCTGCAGTGGGCATGCCAGGCAGGAAATATTAAGGATGGAGGAGAAAGGTGGTGTTCCATTCTTTACAGAGCATGCATAGAGGAGAGCAAATGTTTGTTTAGGTTGTAGCATACTAAATACGTATTTAGAATGTGGTAATTAGTAGGTTAAAAAAAAGAGCAGCTTGAAATATTTACCATGCAAGGGTCTTACCCTCCTCACATAATCTTTAAAGGAAAGCTGAAATGTATGTGGAATAGCAGTGCCTGCTGTTAGGAAAACTGTACCATCTAGGAAAAACATCAGAATTTTTGGTTCAAAAACTAACGGCATTGAACAATTTGACACATACCAACTTCCAATGTAATATGACAGAAATCTCTCTCTCTCTCTCTCTCTCTCTCTCTCTCTCTCTCTCTCTCTCTCTCTCTCTCTCTCTCTCATTCAAATTGCACGTTTGGATTTTATCGCCTCGGATTAAGTAGAGGAGAAAAGAGACAGAACACACAATGCTGAAAGTGTACTCTGGGGTCTGGGATTACAACAGGTCCCCAGAGGGGATCACCTTACCCTCTGCTCTGTTCTGCCCCCCACCCTGAGGAGGAGAGGGATCCAAGAACTGCAGAAGCAGTAGAAACACTGTTTGTCTAATTTTGCTCCAGGTCGGGGGCAGGGGTGGGGGTATGTAAACTTTTTAGAGCTGTTGATTGATTCTGATCACCAGGTAGGGAGGGTGCATGTGAAAAGAGATCGGGAAAATAATTACTGAGAGTAAACCAGAGGTTTCCCAAGGTGTATAACCTGCCAATGGACTTTCCTGGCCGGCTGGAGGGGAGTCTCCAACCCTCAGGGCTTTGAGGCGAGAGCTCTGATGATGGCAGGCGTGTGAAGGAATGGATCATGATGTATCCGGAAGGCTTAGGGAAATCAAAGAAACTTCCTGCTGTCAGATTCCACGAATCCGCCTTGAACTTGGTCCTGCGTGGAGGCGCTGATGATGACTAAGTCCAGGCGTGTTGAGTCCCCTCGCCCTCCAGGGAGAGCGGTACCTCCTTACTTCTCCCCCGCAGCCCCCGCAGCCGCGTCGCCCCGGAGCCAAATGTTGGGGGGCTGGCGACAGGGTGCGGCTCCGGGAACCTAGGGACCCACAGACATATTGCATGAGCGGCTCCTCACCCTTACCCGCCGGCAGCACCCTGGGAACCTCGGGTCTTCGGGGGGGCCAGCCCAGGGGCCGCCGCGGGGAGCTGTCCGGGAGCTGTCCATGGTGGCCGAGGGCTCCGCTCCGCCCGCGCGGGGTGGACGCCCGCGAGCAGCGCTCCAGGCGCCCGAGGCTCCCGCCGATCCCGCTGCGGGTACCGGGGGCACGGTTACCCGGGATCGGGGTGAGGATGGGGGTCCTCACTTGTCCCGGATCTCCGTGAGCCCTCCTCCAGGGGCCTGGCTCCTCCTCCTCCTCCTCCTCCTCCTCCCTCCCCAGGCTGGGGCTCGCGCCGCCTCCGCCCGCGCGCCCCCCGCCCCCGGCGCCCGCTTCGCCCGCTGCTGCCAGAGCTCTCCCTCCTCCCCTCCCTCCTCCTCCCCCTCCCTCCTCCTCTTCTCCCTCCTCCTCCCCCCCGGCAGCGCCACTACGGCCGCCTCCGCCGGCTACTCCTGCGCCGCCGCCGCCGCTCCGGCTCCGGCTCCGGCTCTGGCTCCACCAGCCCGGCGCTCCGGCTCCCCGCGCCGCTGCAGCCGGTCCGCCGCGCTCTGCTCTCTCCCAAGTTTCCCGGCTGCTCGGGGTCAGAGCGGAGGGAGGAGAACACACACGGCTGCAGCCGGTGGTGTCAGGTAAGGCGGCCAGGCTGACCCCAGCAGGGACCCTCCCCCGGCGCCTCTGCCGCCGGTGCATGCCTCCGCTCCGCACTCCCTCCCGCGGAGGTTCGGGTCGCCCCTCCTCCCGAGCCCATCCAAGGAGACAATTTGGGAACCCATCTGGAGAAGCCTATGGGCAAGTACCATGCGGTCCGAGACCCCCGCCCGCACGGCTGCCCATGAACCTGGCTCCGGTATCGTCTCCAACTTTGCACGCCGCGCCGCCCGGGAGGAGCCTGCCTGCCGGGCTGGACCCAGGCTCCGCGAAAGGCTGGCAAATGTGCGGCTGTTTCTCAGCAGTTGAGCCTCCTAACCCCTGGCTACCGCCTCCAAGACGCCGTGGTCTTTGGCAGCTGAGGATGGGCAGGGAGGGCGATGAGGCTGCTTTCTCTCAGAGGGAGCCAAGAGGTGAAGGCGCGAGGGCTGCAGCTGGAAATAATTAACAATCGGAAAAGTGGGCTGGCGGCCCCCTCCCTGGCTTTTCTCGCCTTGATCGCGGGGAGGTGGTCTCGGTTAAGGGGAGGGTGACTGGAAGTGCCCAGTCCCCCGTCACCCCGCCCCCCGCCACCCCCTTTGGATTCTCCCCTCCAGCCCATACTCTTCTCTAGCTCATGTGTCAGTTCAGGGTCCTGCGTGTGTTATTTAATTCAGGTGTCGCTCTGGGTGAGCACAGAACAGTGTTTGCTGGGGATGGGCAAAGTGTGATTCCTTGATCATCTTGCCTGTCAAATATAAATAAATAAATAAATAAATAAATAAATAAATAGGAAAAAGAGGAAAGGGAAGAAGTAAGAACAGTGCCCTCGCTCACCCAGTCATCTTACCATAATACACTCATTCCACTGGAATAGCTTCCATAGCGTGATATCCAATTACCAACCGCAGTGGCAGAGTTTGGGGGCTATTTGGGTGGTGGGCCTGAATTTAATTGTTATTGTTGTTTTGGTTTCCTTTCATGGCTTTCCAAGAGCTGCAATGAGGATGAGATTGAACATGGTCAACATGCAGTTACTGCTTCTTGTTTTCTTCATGTGGGACCCAATCAGGTGAGGCACTTATTATATTTGACTCTTAATTCAGGGTGAAGGTGTGTTTTTTAAATGGCATTGGGGTAGTGGTGGCTTTTGAGAAGCTATAGTGTTTTTGCAGTGTTCTTTCTAAGGAAGAAAGGCTGTACCAAGAAACTGAACTATGTAGTGGCAGGGATGATAAAAAGTTCACTGCCTCATGCTTTTAGCTATCAATGCAAAAGTGAACAGAAATATTGTCTTTTAAAAAAAATCACCAAAGGAGATGATACCCTTTGAAGGGCATGTTTTTGCAAGGAATTGAAGAGATTAAGTTACATGCATATCATAACAACATTCATTGAAGAAGTCAACAGTTTTCCTTTAAGCCACACACAATGCACAAGCTAAAATGGTTTGAGTGTTAAATGAATTTTTCTTTCTTTCTTTATTTCTTAGATTCTTTCTTTCTGCTTTTCTCCCTCTTTTTTTTTTTTTTTTTTTTTTTAATGGTCTTGGCTCTTTTAGTCAACACAGAAAACCTAAATGATATGTGAGTCTTAAGCCTCTAGGTGGAGGTAGTACACAACTTCACAATCACAAACAATAAGATAAAAGCTTGATTTATTAATCAACTTTTTACATTATTCATTTGGATAGCTTTTGTTCTTAAAATGGTTACTATCATAAAGAGTACTGATTTTAAACATGTAACTTTTTGTTTGCCTGTGTTCTACAAACATGAAATCATTTTTACTGCTTTCAGCAACTTCATCATAGCTTAGTCTTTTCTGATTGCTTATCACCAATGGGCATCTTTTACTTATTGCTTTTAGTATGCTTTTAAAATAACAGGGGACATAAAATATAAGATCTATCAAAATGTTCATGTAACTACTCCTTTTACTTTTAAGAAAAAAAAAAAGCCTTATTATATCTCTAGTTCCCTCAAATTTTTCCATTTTCCTGTCCAAACAATTTCCAAATATGAAAATATTTTCTAGAATTGAGTAAAAATCTCTTTACAAAGACTTATTTTACTTGGAGAATATCTCATTAATATTGGGTTTAGAAAGAAAGTGTAACATGTGATTAAAAAACACTTTTGACTGAAAATCTCTATGTGGAACTTTATGACTCTCAGTGATTGGTTTTAAAATTAGCTTAAGGCAATGTATTAATAGAAGCTTGAGGCTGGAGGGTATGAACTAATTTGCTTACATAATTTTAAAATGCTTATCTTCATATTGGTGTTTTAATAGTTTCTCTGCTTTCAAGACAATATTTTAAGTTTGGTTACCAATTTTTGATGTATTGTGACTATTTTTAACTATTAACTGCATAATCATTTAAATGCAAATGGACTCTGTGAATGATATTTTACACAATACACCTTGCTCGGCATGCAGATTATTTAGAACCTTTTAGTTTAAAGGAATGAACAAAGATGGTCAATTACTAATCTTTTAAAATCCTCAGCTTAACCGTATTTCTCACTATTGGTTTTCTCTTCTCTATTTAACCAGTAATGCTCATGCCAGTATTTTATTCTATTATATAAAAGATTCTCTATTTATTTATTTTTGACCAATAATTTAAATCTCTGATTCATCCTGGGAAAAACGGCAGTGGAAAGGGACATTCTGTTTTATACATCCTTTGCTTCTTGCACCAATTTGCTGGATGTCACCAAAGCAGGTCTCTGGCTTTCTGATGGACAAATAATGGAGAAAAACCACTGTTTTTAACGCTTTTTCCTGTGATATTTCCAGACCATTTGTTCTTTCTACAAATTTACCACACACAGGCTTACAAAAGCAGCTGGGCATTTGAATCTTTGGGGGACCCCTAATCTCTCCCCTGCCCCAAGTCCAGGCCTGAGGATCTCCTCTAAGGCACTCTGCTGCTGCTGTGTGTGCTGTGATCCTTCCAGAGCCCACCTCCACCTCCTGGCTGCACAGAGCCTGGAATGCAGCCAGCAGAGTTCCCCTGATGTCTGTATTGCACTTGGCCATTGGGTGGAGGTATACCCAAAGCAAGGAAATCCTCTTGCTTTAAAAGAGAAAAAGACATAAAGCGCAAAAGGAAGACATTCATGGGGCAGACGGAGAAAAATTAGTGCCTCGAAGGAAGCAATGTTTTTCTCAATTAATATTCCAGTCACTGAAGAATGATTTCAGAAGACCCTTTGATTATTGTAGTTGAAATAACATTATTAATAGTGTCTGCATGTGATCATCTACAATCATAACATATTCTAGGGAATGGATTTTAGGGGGGGTGGGGAAGGGATAACCCACACCACAATGCTGAGTAGTAGATATCTGGAAACATGTTGACACCAAACATTCTAATAATCTGGTATTTAATAGTAGTCCCCATTTCCCACAGCATGTTTACCTTCCCCATAGACATAGTGGCATTTATAGAAGTGAAAAGGAGAGGAAAATGGGTTGTACTAATAGGGAGCCTTAACATTCAAATCAAGAAAAAAGAGCATGTTGGTACTTGCAGAAAGCATATATGTATTTATATATCTATGTATCAGTTTGTAAAATTATCTCTTTAGGTTGGTGCTGGCTAACATCCAAGAAGATGGGCCAGAAAACAACATCACCATTTTTACAAGAATTCTAGACAGACTCCTGGATGGTTATGATAATCGGCTCAGACCAGGACTCGGAGGTAAACATATTTTTACTTTCTTGTTAAACTCTCATGAAATAATGCCTTTAGAAGTTGAGGTCAGTATGTATATTTTGATATATTTTATGTATAAGTGTATTTTATGTATTAAAAAAAAAGATAGTTAATAGAAAGTAAGTCCTGTCCTTCGGCGTGACTAGCTTTTCAATTAGTTCATTTATAATAGCTCAGTTTGTATTCTTAAGAGTATGCTAAAGGATAACATTACTGGGCAGAAATGCTTGTAACATCTTTGGATTCCCTCACCACATTTTACAGATGCCTAGTATAGATATGCAAAAATAAGCTGCATAAACAATAGAGGGTCTGAGTTGTATTTCAAAACATACTCTTTTTAGGATTCTGTGATGATATTTCTTATGCAGCATGTGGCATTTCTAAAATGCAGCACAGGTTTGGCATTCCTGAAACTTTCAAAGATATTTCCCATATATGTTAGCTGTAGGCCTACACTTACTGGGCTGTGACACAGTTTGACTTGAAAGGTAAGCTTTCATTTTTTTCACCTCAGAAAAACAATCTATTTTTATTCACAAAGGTAAAGAAAATTAGGCTCGGCTAATATGTTAAATTTTAATTATCCTTCAGCATAGCTGGAAGATACTAAGGAGATTACATGAGAGTAGGGGTTCTGAGTCAAAATATTGTTATTCATCCCTTCTAACGTGAGATAGATATGTCTGCGTGTACACATTTGTCACATGTGTGGGGTACTTATAAGGATGTTTAACGATTAATTCAAAATTAAGACAAATTAGTTGAACACTTGGTATTCATCCAAGATTTATATAGTTAGCCTGGTTATTACCAGGTTGGCAACTTAGCAATATTAAATCCCTTGAAAGGC
The DNA here is from genome assembly GCF_014108245.1 of Pipistrellus kuhlii. Taxonomy (NCBI): domain Eukaryota; kingdom Metazoa; phylum Chordata; class Mammalia; order Chiroptera; family Vespertilionidae; genus Pipistrellus; species Pipistrellus kuhlii. Next base: position 173,072,240 of record NW_023425404.1, read on the forward strand.
AATTGACTAAGTGCCTGCATGTTTATGTAAATATTTTCTTTGAAAAATGTAGGTGGTTTTTAATTTTATATACATTTAGCAAACTGAATGGTTTTTAATTATCTGGGAATCAGAAAAAGCCAGAAAAGAAACAACTTGTTTTTAAACAAATGCCATTTAATTGCTATTTGCTTGTTATTTGAATCCTGAGAAGCACCTTGCATTTTAAGACATACGAGTCATGACCAGAATTATGACACATTGTATCTCTCACAAATAATTCAGTTGACTAATATACACTTAGTTTTCCAAAAGAAAAAGAAGACAGAAAGGAACAGAATATTTCCTTAGTAATTTACATGTCTAATGTTCATGAATATAAGGTACTACTGTCCATGTTAGCATACATGACCATAAACTATTGCCAAACATATACAATAGAAATATGTCTAACATAAGGCTTTCAGAATTCATGATAGAAATTTGAGAGGTAGATTGCACTAAGGTAGATTTTTTTCTAAGCCATAGGTTTTACTATTTTTAAATAAATTATATGCTGTCAAAAATATTTGAGATAGACCTTGGCTTTTGTCTCTGAGGCTCTAGGAGAAAGAATTACACTGTAGTTGTATGGTGAGTAGTAGAAACTACTTGTTGCAGGACATTTATCTCTTTATATTTATTTTGTAATATCTCGTACATTCATTTTTACTGCTATTGTCAAGACTCAAATATAGATCCCTGTCACCATATTATTTGGGTTAATATAATGGATTAAATGGATCTCCTTGCTTAGTGTTTTTGTTCCCTAAACTTTATGTGATATTATACACGCTAGATGCCCAATACATGAAGATTCATGCTAGAATAGGGTTTCCTTTCCCTGGCTGCATGCACTGCCTTTCCACTCTGACCTAGCCCCTTTCCCCTCAGGCCCTGGAGCTGCCTCTTTCAGCTCAGCCCCGCCTTCCCATTCTGCCCAGAGTCCCTGAGAGACTGGGGGTGGAGCAGAACACCTGCATCATCTCAACAACACAAGCTTCCCACCCCCATCACTCAGCACCGGTGTATGCAAATTAACCGCCATCTTTGCTGGGTTAATTTGCATATCACTTCTGATTGGCAGGTGGCGTGGAGGTACGGTCAATTTACATGTTTGTCTATTATTAGGTAAGATGGTAATATTATTTGTCTTCTTTTATTTTTACAATGCTTTTATATGTCACCCTATTCTCTTGATCATATATCTTGTGTGGCTCCCCATTGCCTGCAGTAGATGGCAGTGAGTAGTAGTGGAAAGAATGTGGGCCTTGGAGGCAGATAGATCTAGATTGAAGTTTTTGCTTCACCCACACCCAAAGCGAAGCCTTGGCCAGATAGTCTCTGCTTCCTTTTATTTAAAGTAGCCATGTGCCCTAACTGCTTTGGCTCAGTGGATAGAGTGGATAGAGTGGATAGAGTCTGTGAACTGAAAGGTCCCAGGTTCAATTCCTGTCAAGGGCATGTACACTGGTTGTGGGCACATCCCCACTAGGGGGTGTGCAGAAGGCAGCTGGTCGATGTTTCTCTCTCATTGATGTTTCCAAATCTCTATCTATATCCATTCCTCTCTGTAAAAAAAAATCAATAAAATATATTAAATAAATAAAGTAGCCATGCTATAGCTCATAGGTTTGATGATAGGGTCACATAAACAAAAAATATCCATAAAACTGGTGCCACACACTAGCAGTTCCACAAAGTTCTATCTCTCCTCCCTTAGATATCTAAGTCGCCAATAAAGGTTTTCTGCAGTCTGCTTCTCTGGTTTCATTTTTTGTTTCTCCTCTCATGTGTCCTACACTTCAAATGCATCAGGTTCATTTTCCCTTGATAATTCATTCCAGTCTTCTCCCATGGCCTTGGTCCTATTATCCGCCTCTCACTGAAATTATTTTTCCTCATCCTCTCTGATGATCTCAATTTTACCTTTCCTATAAAGTCCACCTCAACACTATTCCTCTTTAGGAAAGATTTTTCATAACTAAATTGAAGCACCCAGATTCAATTTTCTCTCTCTTGAAATTCTTTAGCAGTTGTTGGCTCTATATCTCATTTGGTACTTATTATGTGCTATGTTGGATTATTTATTACCTCTTTATGTGTCTCTTGTTACTTTAACAAGATTGCAAGCTCATTGAGGCAAGATATTGTATCATAAATCCTGTGTGCCTCAGCAACTAAATATTGATTTGCATATTGTGGCGGTAAAATAAATGTTGATGGCTTGATTAACTTTTCTGTGACCAGTTAATCATCTGTAAAATGGAGCTACTCATATCTGGATGACCATGTTGAAGTGATATGTTGAGCATCATGCTGCAGAATTGTAGTGTTGCTTAGTGAAGGGAACTTTAGACTGCGGGGATTCAAGAAAAATCCTGGTTCTGGTACTGAACAGTCCTATAACCTTTGAACACTGAGCCTCTCTGGGTCATATTTGTCCTGTATAGAAGGAGATTACTATAGTAATATTCTTAAGAGTTTTGATGAATAGTAAATACAATGGCATATACAAAGAATTTAGTACAGTAGCTAGTATACAGTAGAGAGTTAATAAATAAGAATAACTAAAATAATTTGAAAAACTTTCTAAATGTAATGTTGGAAATTTAAATTATTATTATGGTTACTTCTGCATCCAAAATTATTAGCCTGAATGTTCATATGTCATTCCAAATAGAAAGTTCAGGGAAATTACTGCATCATTATGTCCCAGAAATTAATAAGGAAAAAATGGGCTTGATTCTATTTTAATATATCAAGCTGAGCATCTCTGTTGATGAATAATTTGGGTAATTAATCTCAATTATTATTTGCTTTCCTTTGTGAGTTTCATATAAATGAATACATAAGAAAGAACAATCAGTTTTGGACCAGGAGTTAGAAAAATTCTTCTTTTCACCTGGCTGTGCTGCTTACTAGATCTTATCTAGACAAATACTTAGACATTCTGAGCCCTGGTATTTTCTGTAAAAATAATTGTATTTTATTCTGAGAGAAGGAAGGGATTCATATATATATAATCTCCAAGGTTATGCAATATAGTGAGTGATAAAATTTTAAGATATTTAATGATTAATAATAGGTCTTTAAAATTTAAGTCAGACCATGCCACTCAACTGCTCAACACCTTGCATTGGTTTCCACTTCATTCATAATTAAGCTGGGGTTTCTTGTGCTGGCCTCCAAGGGCCTGCAGGATCTGCCTCTCTGTTCTCCCTCTGACCTCCTCTCACACAGCTCTCCTTGCTGCTGCTGCTGCTGCTGCAGTCACACTGGCTCTCTTTTCTGTTTTTATGCACACCGGGACACATAGCCATTGGTCTCACCTTCTCAATGAGACCTGTCCTGACCAACCACATAAATACAAGATAATTTATATCTTCATTAATGTTATGTCAATTGCTTATTTTTGTCAGTTTTGCTAGAATTTAGGCTCACTGAGGTCAGGGGTTTTGGCCCACCTATTGTCTAGTTCACAAGCATGGGTAAGCACTTCTCTGAACAGATCTTGAATAAATATTAATTGTATTTATTTATGTAATTTTATTTTAGTATGCTCTTGGGAAAGGAATCAACTATGGGACTTATTCTTAAAAAAAAAAAAATGGAGCGATTGTCATTCAATTACCACATTAGACTTTCACTCTTATTTTCAGCATATTTAAGGCCGAACTCTTGGTGAATTGGAATCTTTGTTCCACCTGTTACTCAGACTCCTAATTTAATGTGAGATGTGATTCTGCCATAAACAAGCTGTGGTTTCGGATGATCCATTTATCTGAACTGTGACTTATTTTTCTCATCTGTAAAATGGAAGGAGAAGTTCTTACTCTGTTTATGTCCCACAGGAATATGTAGGGCTCAAGGAAATGACAATTCTTAAGAAAGCATAATGTGACATGCACTTGATAAGTATTATATTGTTAGGAATAGCAGAGTTCTTCAAGGAGAATATAATCTATCCTTTAAAATCCTGACCAGAAAATATTGGTATGTGTTGTGCATTTTTTTGGTTTACTTCCTTGTGAGCCTGGAAACATGAGATGGGTTTGCCTTTATATGTTATCTACCAAGACCACACATTCAGATTAGTTAGAACAAATAACTGAATCATTTTTCCCCCTTTTGTCTTCATTTTAGCAATTGGAGCTAAAATTCATTATATGGCTCATTTATTTTTATTCCATAAAAGGCTTTCCAATTGTTAGCTGAATGAAAGGAGCAACATTTGTTTTTTTGGATGAATTTTACAGGGTCATTGGAAAAATGAATGTGTAGACAGGCCTTGTATATTTTGACAGCTAACATCCACAATGCTAAACTGTGACAACTATTAGAAATGACAAGGCTTGGTATCTAAATTATAGATTCAGTCTGGAAAATCTGGATTGAGTACCATGCTTAATTGCATTTCAAAAGCTGTTTTGAAGAACCTCTTCCTCCCCCAACCCCATTCTCTCATTTTATATTCTGAAACCTCTCAGCTTAAAGACATGAAAAACATGATATACAGTCATAGACTTAGTGGCTGAGGGTGAATTTTCAACTTCACTCTTGGATATTTATACTCAGGCTTTCAGGAGATGGGTGCTAACATGTTCTATGCATTTTACTACTCTCAAATTTACAAAAATAAAGTATAGGCTATTCAGTGGCAAAAATAATATAGAAAAATCTGGTCTCTTCCAGAACCTAAGAGGAGTCTGACCTCAAAATATCATATTATTACTCTAAATAATGGTTAAGATCAGTGCCTCTGGATACCAACATCTTTGGACTTCAATTCTGTTGTCACCATATATTAACTGCAAGACTTTTGCATGTTACTCAACCTCTCGGTGATTTTGCTCCTTTATTTGTACAATGAGAGGAAATTATGTGACATTGGTTTACTTGGATTTAATTTAATTTTTTAAAATATATTTTATTGATTTTGTACAGAGAGGAAGGGAGAGAGATAGAGAGTTAGAAACATCGATGAGAGAGAGTCATCGATCAGCTGCCTCTTGCACACCCCCTGCTGGGGATATGCCCGCAACCAAGGTACATGCCCTTGACCTGAATCGAACCCGGGACCCTTTAGTCCCTAAGCCGTCGCTCTATCCATTGAGCCAAACCAGTCTCGGCTAATTTTTTTTAAATCGAAATCCTTCAGACAGTTTCTGACATGCAGACTAAAACCTCAATACTTATTGATATTATCACTGTTATTGTTGGTCCCATTACATTACTCCTGTGAATGCAATAGAGGGCATCACCTAATGTTTTACTTAATTTATAACAGCTGTGACTCCTAAAAAATGATAAAATTGTGGCTCATATAACACACTTTAAAAAAAAAAGGAAGATGTTTGTCTTATACAATTAGTTGCATTGGACAGACACATTAATATTTATGGAATCTCTGTTAAAAAAAACTATTACAAAAGAGGTATGACATATTTAGTGCTTTTCATAACTATCATCATGACATGTAACAACTTGGCATCATCAATTCATGATAATAAGTTTACATGTAGGAGCAAAGCTATATTTACAGGGGGGGAAAGCTCATGATAAGACATCAGTGGTGATTTTAGTTAGAGAGGTAAAACTGGAATAAGTGTATCAACCAACCTAACTGGAGATGGGCAAGGTTCTTCAATGCCAGAATCTCTGGGTCTTGCAACTCGAGGGTGTATGCCTAATAATTGACAGCATTGTATGAGGTGAGGGGTGGTGGAGGCATATGGAGGGATCTGTGATCTCTAAAGAATTGAGGAGGAAAAAGGGGGAAAGTGGGCTGCAGGATGACCACAAAGGAGGAGATTCAACTTTCAATAAGTTCTAATCTGAAATGGAGGGAATGTAAACTCCAGGTATTGGGGACTCTGCTTGGAAAGCTGTGATATTTGGAATTTACCTCATTCAGCAGCTGCAATTGGGGCTGATGCTCTCCAAGAATTATTCTAGCATTCTCTTCCCTAGCACGTGTCTATTGAAGCCTTCCTATGTTCCAGACATTTGTAGGATATATTCTGGTCTATCTTCCCATCTGACTTAGAGTTCTGGGGCTCCTAGAAGTGTTCATGGGATGATACTTTCAGAATAAGCCTTGGCATCAGAAAATTTCAAGAGATTGTTTCACTCCTTACCACCAGATCTTCTCTACTCTCTTGAGTTTAACTAAAGGTCATGGGAATGCCTCATTTGGTTATTTGATGAGTGAGAAAATGGAAATGAGTTAGGGTGATTTCACACAAGGGTGTAAATAGCTTTCAGGAAAAGTGTAAATGACTAATATCAAGTCATTTGTCATTTCCTACTTATTTAAAGTTATTTTGTGGAAAGCATGAAACATAGAAAGAAGAAAGGTGCCGAAACCAGTGGATAGAGCGTCGGCCTGCGGACTGAAAGGTCCCAGGATCGATTCCGGTCAAGGGCATGTACCTTGGTTGCTGGCACATCCCCAGTAGGGGTGTGCAGGAGGCAGCTGATCAATGTTTCTCTGTCATCAATGTTTCTAGCTCTATCCCTCTCCTTTACTTATTGTAAAAAAATCAATAAAATATATTTAAAAAAGAAAGAAAGAAAGGAAGGAAGGAAGGAAGGAAGGAAGGAAGGAAGGAAGGAAGGAAGGAAGGAAGAAAGAAAGAAAGGAAGGAAGGAAGGAAGGAAGGAAGGAAGGAAGGAAGGAAGGAAGGAAGGAAGGAAGAAAGAAAGAAAGAAAGAAAAAAAGAAAGAAAGAAAGAAAGAAAGAAAGAAAGAAAGAAAGAAAGAAAGAAAGAAAGAAAGAAAGAAAGAAAGAAAGAAGAAAGAAAGAAAAGAAAGGTGCTCTGGGGGAGACTGACACTCTGGGCCAGCCTTCCAAAGTTTGTTCCTTTGGTGTTGTCGCCTGGTCTGCTGCTCTCCCTCTGGCACTGAAATCACATGGGCTTCAGAACACTGCATGTTAGGTTAAACACACACACATAAACACACATATGCACTCACACATATGCAAACACTACAATATGGGAATGTTATGCACCTTTATTTGGATCCTTTCTAACATGTCAAGGCAAGACTAAAGAACATGTTAGTGTTTCTGCACACCCTCACTGACGCTACGTGTTGCTTGCCCACTCATCATCAGAGAATCTTAGAGACTTATTCTGAAATGTTTAGAGTGAGGTCATTTTGCAGAATATTTTCCTAGTTTGTTGTTTTAACTAGATATGTAGCTTGCAATTATTTCACAGGAAAGGCAGAATGAGTACATGGAAGCAATACTGTGCCTTAGGTTGCTTGGTGGAATTTATATTCCCAAATAGCATCTCTCCAGCAAAATTCAAGTAACCTCACTGAAGTATGTGACCCAGAGAATACTACCTATGTTTTAGTGATCTAACACTAAGGCTTTATTTTTCCCTTAAAACATTTTTGGCTAATAGCAGTTTCTTCTTTCAACCATGGCCTCTAAAAAGGTGTTGCCCTCAACCATAATTTTGAGGGATTGTTGTTTTTGCTTTTTTAGGCACAGCATGCCTTACCTACTGTATTGTTTGCCTTCTAGCATTTAAACTCAAGTGCAACCAAAGTGTTTTTTGTTTTCCCTCCTCTTTAAACATACAGTGGATAAACTGACTATAAGCATGACTGATCCATTTGTGTTAGTATTATTTTTTTTTATTGCTATAGCTCAATCATATTGTAGAAATCTATGTTAGTAGTGGGGATGGCCAAGTAAACAGCTTGGCCTGTCAGTAATTCATTACTCTTCAATGTATCCGCATAAAAGGAGTCAAATGAAATTATTCTAGCATTCTTTTCCCTAACACATGTCTATTGAAAACTTCCTATGTTCCAAACACTTGTAGGGTATTACAATGGAAACGTGTAGTGATGGCCTCCAGGGGATGACCTTCCTTGGAGGACAGATAAGGTAGATACACTATAATTGTTAATATAACTTGAAACACTAGAACACATTGTCCCATTATAAGAGCATACTATTGAAGTTTAGAAAAGTGAGAATTCACTGATACTTGTAACGTGTATAGTTCTGTTCCTATTATGCAGAGTTCATTTATTCAGCTCTTCTTACTAGGGCCAAAGATTGGCTGGGTCCTACTTTAAATACTACGGTGAACAAGAACCAATCATTGGCCGAAACCGGTTTGGCTCAGTGGATAGAGCGTTGATCTGCGGACTGAAAGGTCCCAGGTTCGATTCTGGTCAAGGGCATGTATAATACATTGGTTGTGGGCACATCCCCAGTGGGGGGTGTGCAGGAGGCAGCCAGTTGATGTTTCTCTTTCATCGATATTTCTAGCTCTCTATCCCTCTCTCTTCCTCTCTGTAAAAAAAAATCAATAAAATATATTAAAAAAAAAAGAAGAAGAAGAAGAAGAACCAATCATTGCAGAAATTTCTATCACACCAGATTTTGGCTCTTTATGCCTTTTGAGTATCCTAAACATTCGTTTCTTTTTTTCCCCCTTCTTAATTAAGAATACTTTATAAACATCCTATATTTCTCTTATTTAAATGTAAGTTTTATCCCAGAAAGGAGGAGTGATTTCTGGTATATTTACTACCAGGCTGAGAGATACGCTATCTGTGGAACTAAACAGCAATCAGAGAACATGTCTGCTGTAGGGGTGATGAGAGTGTTTCTGTTGTGTGGCATTCCCAGAGGTAAGAAAGTAAGTGTTAATTCCTATGGAAACTTCTGGATACTACTCAGTTCTCTTTTTAAGGTCAACTTATTTTCTGTCCTTCTTAATTTGTTTTCAGCTGCAGATGAGTTAAATAATAACTAGATATGTCCTATACAATAAAGAAAATAAGTGACATGAAATGTAATATAATAAGTATTTGGATTTTTAATATTCCTGATAAAACAGAATTCTGAAAACTTGTTTTTAACTTGATATACTCCTATCCCTTGAGGTACATATTTTATCATTTAAGAGTAAGGAATGAAGAGAGTGAAATTAATGTTTAAATTAAAAAAGATTTCATGTAGAAGCTCATCAAATTAGAGAAATTAACTTATCATAAGAAATTGGTCCCTTAGAATCCCCATTAGGTTTTCTAATTTTAGGTAACTTACCATAGGTAGCAGTTTTCAAATCTTTCTAAGTTTTTATTATGTTTTCAAAAATTAAAAAAAAATTAGCATGTAGGAAAGTATGAGTCCATATTTACCTTAATTTGACATGTTAAGAGATGTAAATTTTTATCTTTTTACATTTTACTTGTTTTTTTTAATATTTAAAACATGATTTCAGATAAAATTTTAAAAATATAGTATTCTGTTATAAAAACATCCCTTTTATAAACATTTTAATAACATTCAGATGTCAGCTCCCTGTTAGGGGAAGGAATGAAAAATATGGCATAAAGATTGTCCCAGACATGTGTATGGGATCATTCTATCTGTATCAGAAGATATTATCAGTTAGCAAATTATGAGTTTGATTTAAAACATAATGAAAAAGGTAAGGTTTTTCTTCTTCTGATTTAGTATTCACAGAAAAATATATGTCCAAAATTAAGATACTGGTTTTTTCAACTATTTGAAGGAGATGGTTAGTAAAGTCTATTAGATTTTATAAATATTTGAGAAATATGATCTAAAGAGTGGTTCAGTGAATTTCTTCTATGAGTAGAGGAGTAGAGATATGTCATGAGGTTAAGAAGGTTGAAGAAAGGATAAGAACTATAAATGTCTCCTAATAGCATTCCCAAGTCCATTATCTACCTTATGTTTTATAGTGGTTCTAAAAGTATTTCAGTCAGTATTGGGGAAGCCTTTGCCTTTTATTAAGAAGGTGAAAGGACCAGTGCTTTAAGAATGGTGTGCATTAAAAGCTTTCCGGGGCAAAGAGATCTCCAGGCCTGAATTGGAGGAGTGGTCGGAGGAAGGGAACAATGTCATGGGAGACATTTAGAAATAGATGAAAGGTTTCCACTTGACTTCAATGTACTCACAAGAAGGTTTTAGATTTGAAGCAAAATACTGCTCAGTAATTTGGGTTGGGGAGTCCAAAATTTTTCAATTATATGAATATTTTAAAAGCTCTTCCATAGAATTAAGCAAATCTGCCATAGTCAGGGAATTGCGGTAAATGGAACAAATTAATTTTGTTACCTTGATTGCATGGAGCAGCTCTCCAATATCTTAAGATAAAAAATAGTGAACTAAAACGCCAGGCAGATTTACAAGGAAGATTAAAATTTGGATACCAAGAGGGAAGAAGTCTTAATTAAAAGAAAATGGAATTGTGAGGCTGGTGTTCACGTCAGGAAGAGGGGAATATAGGAGAGTAGATTTAATTAGTTATCTAGGGCATGTGAGAGAAAAATCATCAAAGCAAAGAATGTGAGGCTGAAGACTGTGCTTTGTAGAATAGCAAAAAAATGGCCCAACGCAAACCAGAGGAGTTGGAGCTTTGGATCTCAAGAGAGTAAATGGGGTAGCTTAGGTGGTGAAATGTTATAAAGGGTGAATGTAGAGCCATTTTAAAAGGATGTTGTATTAGAACTTTACAGTAAATCCCTAGATCACTAAAAATTAAAGCTGAATATTCATTTAGCATTGTGAGTAGCTTTTGCCTTAATAACCATTATAGTTAGAAGATCAAGATAACTGACAGGAAATAGTAAATAGAAACATATTACTGTCTATAATAAAGTTTGTCACCATTTAAAAGAGATTAAATATCAAACATGACTTGTTATTCTTAAAACGTATAAACCAGAATGACAGTGTCAGAAGTCTTAAAAGGAGAGTATCAGGAAGATGAAGTAGTAAGAATATTGCTGTAGAAGAATCCATTTCAACTTGCATTCTTTGAAGCTTCTCAGATAATCTGAAGGGCTCTTGAAGGTGTTTTTGGCTGCCTCCAAACTGGTCTTATGACTCATAGCTTTAGCATGGAGAGTCATGTATACTTCCTTTTTTTCTAATATTTTTTTTTTATTGATTCCAGAGAGGAAGGTAGAGGGAGAGATAGAAACATCAATGGGAGAGAATGCATGTCCCTTACTGCAGATCAAGCAGGCAACCCAGGCATGTTCCCTGACCAGGAATCGAACCATGAACTCCTGGTCCATAGGTCTATGCTCAACCATTGAGCCATGCTGGCTGGGCAAGAGTCATGTAGGCTTTCCAAGGGGACCCAGTCGTTAACTCAGGACAGAGATACTTACATTTTGATGCAGTTCTGCTTATTACACAGATGTTGCCAGCCTTTGTCACTCTCCTTTAGCTGCTGCCACACTCAATCTCCTCCTTGCCATTTTTAGTGACATCTTCTAATACAGGCATGTCACACTCAGACATCTGACTGCCCTCAGGCACAGGGGGCAGTTGCAGTTTCCGCCACTGCCCCTGCTGCCTCAGAACAGCTGGGAGGTTAAGCAAAATCTATCAGCGGATGAGGAAAGTGGGCAGGTGCATGTTTAAGTGAGTGAGTATGAGAGTTTGTCGGGCAGAAGACACGTATCTCTTCATCAGATCCTTTCCCTGTAGGGAATGGTTTTGTGACCTGTCATTTTCGTAGAGGGTGGTGTGACACTTCACATATTTCTGTCCGAAGGCATTAGAAGAAGGCACAATAATCCCGCTGACTTTTTATAGTGCCCAGGGAAGCCAGTGGGGAACAAAGGAAGCCTTCCTCCCTAACATTGGGGTAGAATAATAACTATACGTGATAGGAAAAAATCATGGTAGCCTCCATCATTTAAGGATGTGTTTGAAAGAAACACGTCTATCTACAGTGATTTCTGTGGGAATCAAATTTTCTCACAAACAAAAGAAGTCTAGAGGTAGGTGCTGTTAGCCCCGACTGAGTTCTAAAAGACAACAAGAACCCAGACTTTATTTCTCTATGTCTTGTTATTGCGTGTTTAGTTCTGGCCGCTGCCGCTCTAGCTATCATCTCCATGACCCAGCCTAGAGTAAAAGGATGAGAAGGCACCAGCTCCATTCATTCATTTCATCAGAAAAATACCCCTTCCCAAAACTTGCAGCTGGTTTCCACCTCTATCTTATAGCTATTTCCTGCTGGGAGACCATCTGAGAAAAGAAGTGTTTTTCCTGGGCTTGGGCACATTCCTGCCCTAAACAAAACTGGAGGTTTCTGACAAGGAAGATCAGTTGGAAATTCAGCCAGTTACTTGCAAGCAAAACCTACCAGATCTACTAATGCTAACGGAAGAGTTACTTAACTGCTCTACGCCTCAATTTCCTGCTTTGACACATGAAAAATATCAGTGACAATGATAAGATACATCCAGAGTACTTAAAGTTGAATTGCTTATGAATTGCCGAGATGGTGATAGTTACAATGAATGCAGATTTTGATTTGGTTTGTCCTTTTGGACCTTAAGAGGCTGCACGTCTAATATGCCCCCAGATGCTGCTGATGCTGCTAGTCCTTGGGCTATACCGAGGAGCAAGGCCGTACTCAGCTAAGGCTACCAAGTACAAGCCCGTGGTGCATTAGAGAGAATGGAATGAAATGCAGAGAAGAGGCCCTGTGAATGCTCTGTTTGATGTCAGAGATCTGGCTCCTCTTGGAACTCACTTCTCTTTTCCCGATTCTGTGTTCCTTGACCATTCTTCATCTGTTTTATTCTTCGGTTCCTGTGTATCTTTTTCCCTCTTCTTATATGTGCCTCCTTAGTTTCTGTAGTTTCAACTCTTATTGCTTTCCACTTGAAGGATTTCCCTAGGCAAATGAATAGAAAATAAGGTCCTTGTTCATTCCTTAACCTCAGGCATTAACCTCTACATGCATGGTCTCTGGTCCTGGTGCTGTTTTCTGATGTAGTCATTCCTTATTGCCCAGATGAACACCCTTGTGTGACCACACATCACTTTCAGGATCTGCTCCGGAGAATTTAATGTGGTGCATATAGGCTCTGGCCTCTGCTCACTCTTCTGACCTCATCTTTCACTACACATCACTATCTCGCACAGAGGGGACTGAGTTCACTGACCTTCTTTCAGTGTTTATCTTTTAATGCATCTGGCTTTTGCTAGCCTGTGGGCCTTTAGGCAGGCTATTGCTTCTGTTGGGAACACATTTTTCTTTCTTCTGGTTCTAGCTCAGATGTTATTACTTTCTAGCAGCCTTATATGAATAACATGTGCACCACACACACACACACACACACACACACACACACACACACACACTTCTATTGAGCAAATCACCCATCAAATCATTGTGCTCTTTTGTAACTCTGTGCTCCACTGATTGGACTGTAAGATCTGTAAAGGCAGACATTTATTACTGCTTGGGTGTTGCTCTAGCCCAGGAATGTTTAATATTTCTCAGAGGTAGGTAGTAATCAAGGTATTTGTCGAATAGATGAATAGACAAATGATAAACTGTGTTTTTTCATACATGAAATTTCTCAAACTCTAGAAAGTAAAATTTGCCACCTAAAACTGCTTTTCATTCTGTAGTACTCTTGCATGGTTAGTGGCATCCCTATTTGTCAAGTTGCAAGAGAATAACTCAAAATCCATCTGAGAATAACTTTTCAAATTATCTTTATTCCTTTCTAGCCTCCTGATTCTAGTTGTGCTATCCTCTTATACACAGACATCCATCTGGTGGGCCAGCTTGCTTTTAAATAAACAATTAATGTTAAAAATTTAGAAATGAGGATTTCTCGCTTCTAATAGTGGCAGATCTGGTCACCTGAGGCTGAAATTCCTGATAGAAATTGAAAATGAAATTAAATTGATGACAGGATTTGAAACCAAGCAACAGTTTTCTTATTAAAGGGATTGTGCCCTCTACATTTAGTTAGAAATCTCATTTAGTCAAAGTCAAATTATCTATCTGGCCATTAAATAATAGTAAAGACCTCCATACCCCTAAAAAAAAAAAAAAAAACACCTCACAACCCATAAAACATTTGAGTATATAAATTTCATTCTATCCTATTTGTTATGTGACCAGATTTTTACTTTTTAATTACATTTGAGTAGGTAATTCTTTTGCTCAGCATTCTTCAATGACTTTCATTTTCCCAGAACATAATCTCTGGTATGTGTAACCATGTCCAAAAACCAGAATAAGGGGAACCAAACCCTTATGCTTTGTTTGGGCAGGGCAGATAAAGGGATGCGTTGGTTGACATTATAGAGACTGAAGAACTGGGGAGTGTGCCTTCATTGTGTGAAGGGAGCTGCGTTTTACCTGATGATTGACATGTAAGTGTTTGAGATGAGAGTTGCCAGATATTCCAATAATTTTTCAAAAGTCATTGGAGCTGAAACCGGTTTGGCTCAGTGGATAGTGCATCAGTCTGCAGACTGAAAGGTCCCAGGTTCGATTTCGGTCAAGGGCATGTACATTGGTTGCAGGCACATCCCCGGTAGGGGGTGTGCAGGAGGTAGCTGGTCTATGATTCTCTCTCACCGATATTTCTAGCTATCTATTCCTCTCCTTTTCTCTCTGTGAAAAATCAATAAAATATATTTTTTAAAAGTCGTTGGAAATATATATATATATATTTAATGGGAAGGTTCTTAACTTTTAAAGGCTAAACAATCCTAACCCAAATGAAAACAAACGAAATCATGTGCTTCTCAAACAAGACACACTTGAGCCTTATTACTTTGCAGCCTCTGGCCCTAAATCAATATTTCTCATGAAGGCCATGAAGGAATCATTTGCATAACATGTTAAATACAAGTTTAACAAATGCTCAAGTATCCCATCAGTTTGGGTTTGGTTTTAAGAATCTGCATTTCCTCAAATATTCTTGATTTTGGTTCTGGTTGTTCAAACACTGGACTGAATCATCTGTCTCCAAGTTTCTGGGTAGAAATTATGGTGCCTTCCTCCATTCCCTCCTAGTACTTTACTTGTATCTATTTAATTCAACACAAAAAGTAAAATGTATGATAAGATCAGTCTGTTACCAAATCAATCTCATTGGCACTTTCTTGGATAACCTCAAAAAAGGGCTTTTGCATCGCTGTTCTGAGCTTTCATTGTTATAGTGTTGGGGACCTGTTCACCAGGTATATTAATCTGAATGAACTGGCTTATGTAGTAGTAACTGCTCTTGGCTTACAACAATCAAGTTTATTGCTCTCTCGTTTATCTGGCTCATGACCCATACTGTCCACTGAGGTTGAATGTGTGGAGTTTGGGCTCTTCTGCACATTGTCTTCACTTAGAGTTTCAGGCTGATGGACCTCCACCGTCTAAAACATTGCTGATGACTGTGGCGGGAAAAGATGTGGTCATCTTATCGCTCGAAGCTTCTTCCCAGATGTGACCGAACATCATTTCTGCTCTCACTCTGTTGCTCAAAGGAAGCCATATAAACATGCTTAGCTTCAAGGGGCAGGGAAGTCAACTCTACCATTTTATCAGAAGTAGAAGAACTGGAGATATTTGGCAACTTAGCAAATGGCACCTATTTTTCAGGGTGTAACGTATCTTCAGTAGTGACAGATAAAATACTAGTATGTTGGTGACCCTGGTCAAATCTGGTTTCAAGATATGTATAATTCAGCAGCAGTATTTTGTGTGTAACTTACATAGCGTGTTTCATGAAGTTGTTATGCTCTTTTGACACAACTGATTTGATGTGTCTTTAAAAGCTTCTTTCCCAGTTAGCAGGAATAAAGAGCTTTGGAATGTGGGCTGGGAAACCATCGTCTGAACTGCAGATATTGAAGAGGAGATAGTCTTTGGATCGTTAGTCTGAAATCTCAGACCTCTGTGACAGTAATGGTTGGGGAGAGTGAAACTAAACAGCTGAGGCGCAGAAGCCATGTCTTTTTAGTTTGTTACTGTGTCTCCTCAGGGCCTGGCGCAGTACCTAGAATTCACTATTTACCAATTGATTGTGTATGTGAATCCAACAATCATATACTTAAAAATGCATAGACACAGCTGTACTTTGCATGCCTACTTATTTTGGGTGCTCAGTTTAGGCATTTAACAATCAGTTTTGTCTTTCAATTTTAGTGATTTGTACTTCCGGCATTCCGTACCATGAGTCATCCCTATCAGAAACTGTGTTGATTGGTATATGGTTTCAGCTGTCCTGTTGAGCCTTAAATGCAGTACCACATAAAATTAGAACCGTTAGGATGAGTTTGTAATTAATATAGTGAAATGGACTAATTCAGTAGCCCTCGCTATTGCTGAATCGGGGACTTGGTGAGTAATGGTTGTTGAACAAAAGAATGTTGTTTGTAGGGCATATGCCACTGCATTCTAATGTTAAAATGAAAGCTCTGGAAGAACCTCAATATGCAAATGATAGAAACCAGTACAAAAAACAAAAATGTACTTCAAAAGCCTGAGTAGCATAAGACTAAAGTGTTTTTCAATATTGAGATCATGCAGAACTATTATTAGCTTTAAGTGGACTCTAAATTTTTCAGTGGTCTTTCAGAGGTTATCTAATTGAACATCCTACATAATAATCCTATATAATAAAAGGGTAATATGCAAATGGATTGAACAGTGGAACAACCAGTCACTGTGATGCACACTGACCACCAGGGGGCCGTTGCTCAATGCAGGAGCTGCCCCCAGCCTGCAGTTCCCAATCATCTGATTGAGGCTTGCTGATTAACCTCTCTGTCTCCCCTCCTCAGCTTGCAGGCTCCGATTGCCTGATGGCAAATGGGGAACCAGAGATAGGGCCGTCTGCTAGCAATCAGGGTAGATGGCCCTGATCCCAGGCCAGTCCTAGAGACAATACTCACATATGAATTTCATGCACTGGGCCACTAGTTATAACATAAATTATAATATAGTCATAATGAATTAATAATAATGTCTCTCATGGTTTGAGTGCCAGGTATTACACTAAACATGCTACCTATCTATAATAATAAAATAAAAGCATAGTATGCTAATTAGACTGGATATCCTTCCAGGATGACCTTCCTGAAAAAAAAAACAAAAAACAAAAAAAAACTGGGGCTGCAAGGGAAACCTGGTCCAGGGTGTCAGAGGCAAGCTGGTGCCAGCAGCTGGGGGAAGAAAGGACTACTCTTGCATGAATTTCATGCATCAGGCCTCTAGTGATTTAATATTTATTAGTTGGCCTATGAAGTAGGTAATTCAATGATCCTCCCTTTTCTAGTAAGAAAATAAGAGTTCAAGACCAATGATTTGCCCATGGTTTCACAATTATTTTGTGATAGAGTGGGCATTCCAAGAGATGCATCTTTCTCTAGGACTTTTGTCTTATCCATCAGGAATAAGAATCCCCAAATCCAACAAAAGTCCAATATATGGCACTATATCTTTAAGGAAGAGAGATTATCCTGGTGGAGCTGACTTTATCACATGTGACCTTTAACTCTGGTTGTTGTGGTCAGAAATGAAGTCCTGGAGATTTGAACCAGAAAATGGTTTTGACCTGAAGGAGGATCTCCTTGGCTGGAGGGGGCCACGTGGGAAGGAATGTGGACATCAGACATGAGCCATGGGAGGCAACAAGGAAAAGGGGGACCTTAGTTTTACAAGGATCTCTGCAAGCCACTGAATTTGGCCAACAACCTGAATGAGGTGGGAAGCTGATTCTTCCCCTGAAATGAACACAGTCCAGCTGACTCCTTGATTTCAGCCTCAGATTCTGAGCAGAGAAGCCAGCCAGGGCATGCTGGACTTCTGTCCAACAGAACTGTGCATTAAGAAGTGGGTATTGCCAAAACCGGTTTGGCTCAGTGGATAGGGTATTGGTCTGTGGACTGAGGGGTCCCAGGTTCCCTTCCGGTCAAGGGCATGTACCTTGGTTGCGGGCACAACTCCAGTGAGAGGTGTGCAGGAGGCAATTGATCGATGTTTCTCTCACATCGATGTTTCTAACTCTCTATCTCTGTCTCTTCCTCTCTGTGAAAAATCAATAATATATATATTAACTTTATATATATATATATATATATATATATATATATATATATATATAAACAATATATATATATTGTTTCCAGCTGCTAAGTTTATAATAATTTGTTACACAATATAAAACTAACACAATTCCTATTGCTGATAAAACATATACCCCTTTTTTAGTGTTTAACCTGTGCCAGCCACAATATACAGACACCATTTCATTTATTTCTTATAAAAGCACTGTAAAGAATGGACATTATGAAGCCCATCTGTGAACAAATTGCAGCACATGCAATTTGAGTAATTTGCCCAGCATCACAGAATTATTCGTGTATAACTCAGGTGCAAACTTAGATTTCTCTGATTCCAAGTTATGGGATCTTACAAACCCCTTAATTGAATAGGAATGGACATTACATTGAAGTGATAATATGCCATTTGTAGAATAAGGATGTGACAGGATGTGACATGTGAGCTACAAAATATCTTATGAGCCCTTAGCAAGATATAAAGAAATTTCGATTTATTTTTATATTACAAGATTACCAGCTAGGGGTAACAGTTTATATGCATTATGTGTGATTTTATTTTCCTTTAAAGTTTTTATGGAAGAGTTTAAATATATTTTTAAAATTTTTACTTATCAGTTATGGGTCCAAATTGTCATTAATCTGAATTAAATTGTATATTCAACAATGACTGTCTTTTAAAGTACATTACTGATACATTCATAATGTTTACTTTTATTTTTATCACCTTTGCTTACACTGAATAAATGGCTTTTAAAATCATTACAATATCATTAATGTTCTTGTATTTTTATTAAATACTTTAAAAATAGTCTCAGAATATTAACTTTATAGCTGAAAGGCTAAATTATTACACATTAGAAATGCTAGATAATAAAGTTTATTTTTTTCTTTAAGCCTTGTCTTTCTAAATTGTTCTTTAAATTAGTTATAAATTATTACATAGTCTCAAATAGGCCATTATCTTTGTCATATTTTTTAGTTAGTAATAGCTTCTGACTTTTTCTCTCTCTCCGATGACCTTTTTCTCCTTCAATTCATGTAAATATTTATTGCTCCTATTCTCATTCTTGATAGTGGTCTCATTCTTCTGTTCCACAGGATGCAGATGACTTCCTGTGAGCATGTTTTCAAAGTAATTTCTTGGCTTTAATACCTCCCGTCTATTCTACTTATGTAGTTGTAAACATTTCCTGGTTCTATCCATTGGTGTCTACCTATTAGCTGTTTCCACTAATTCTTTGTGTGTGTGTGTGTGTGTGTGTGTGTGTGTGTGTGTGTGTGTTTACATTTTTTTCTTTATTGATTAAGGTATTACATATGTGTCCTTATCCTCCCATTGCCCCCTTACACTCCACTCCTGTTCATACCCTCACCCCCCTGGTTTCTGTGTCCATTGGTTATGCTTATATGCATGCATACAAGTCCTTTGGTTGATCTCTCCCCCTTACCCACTCTCTTCCCTACCTTCCCTCTGAGGTTTGAATATCTGATTGATGTTTCCCTGTCTCTCCACTAATTCTCAACACTTCTTCTGGCACTTATGTCCTTGTGGGACAATGGAAATAATTTATTCTTTCATTCCCACATTCACTCACTGTCCATCCCTTCTCATCTATCTTGTTAGGCTAGATGAGATGAGAGAAGAAAAATCAAGGTTGGCTTAGGGGTTTTTGACGTAGGTAAATGGGTGAAAACTGCTGACATTTACATAAATAGAAAAGATCTGTATTATTGGTACTTTTATATATGCTTTAGCTTCTTGAGTAGGTTAAGAATTTCTTGCCTATATGAATTATCTTCTTGATTGTTTTTTCCCACAACACTTAGCACAACATCCTGCAGTGAGTATCACTGAATAAATGTTTAATAATTGAACAAACCAGTTTAACTTTATCATCATTTGTCCTTTTGCCAACCATTGCTTTACTGAATATAAGCCTGCTAAGACTTGAATTTCTCTCTTATTAATAAGGGCCAGCATCCATATAGCATATGCTTACAACCAGTGATGAAAAGTTTAGAGATAATCTTAAACCTTTTACTCAGTAGGTTTTTATGGTTCTGTTATCATTCCCAAAGAGCCAGAATGTATTTTACCTCGTTTCTGCTCCCAGAACTAGTAGGACAGTTCTAGTTGCTTTTTGTTTTTGTTTTTTCTCTCCACCTCCCCTTCTTTTCAGGGTTTTGAGTGGAGCTTTTCCCATCTCCTGCAGTCCTTTTATGCTCTCTTTCATGATTTCATTGTAATGGAAAAATAAATATCACTATATGAGTACTTCCAGGTTGAAAGTAATTATTTTGAAAAAATAGAATTCTGAAAAATGGAGAGCTCACCAATAGTTGTTCAAATATTAGTTGCTTTATTAAGAAAATAGAAGCAGGTATTTGTAGATATGTTATTTTAGCAACACATTACTGAGGAAAGAAAGACATGACACATGTCAATCATCTTACGTTTGGCTGGTTTCGAAAGACTGACAGTGCCCTTTTCCTGGGTCAGACTGAGTTAACTATAATGGATATCATGAGCATCCACAACCGAAGGCGGGCCGTACAGTGTCAGAGAATGCTAGGTCCCATGGGGTTTTGCTTCCAAATAGCTCCTTAAAATCCAGTGAGTGACACTTATTAGATTTGACAACATAAATGGACAGTTTTGGGTAAATGTCTGCAGATCATGTCTGTGGTTTGATAGACTTTGGGTCAGGAGGAAAATGTTTTGGGTAATGATCTACTAATTATTTTTAGGACCTCATGCACATTAGGATGTTTAAGTTCACCCAGTTTTGATTTCCCATTTCAAAATGAAGATAAAATTGCACATCCCAGTGTATGATTAAAGTGCAGATGTTTTTTGATGACTGAGTGACTGGATAGGGAAATGAGCTGTGTGTGATAGTTACCCATTACCTGTGAAAACAATCATCTCTTATGTATAGAAGGGGTCCTGAAGTGGGGTAGCGAACAAACCATGCAGTGTACAGATGATGTGTTGTGCAATTGTGCACCTGAAACCTGTATAATTTTGTTAACCAGTGTCACCCCAATAAACACAATAAAAAAGAACATCCATGAGCCTGAGATATGGATCCATCACAGATGGTTAGATAGAAATTCAAATGGACAGATTCTAACATGTGACCAAGCTAGTACATCAGTACTCATAACTGGTGTTGTATGTAGATAAAATAACTCTGATAGAAGAATGTGCAGAGAGTTTGGTCTGAGAGGAAATCTAGATGAGCTGCATTGTAAACATTGGCTCTGTGTGGACCTGGAGTGTGCCAGTGTAACCATTTCTATACTAGTACCAACCCAGCGAACATGTGAGCCTGGAGTCCCCAACTAGCCAAAAACTATAGTGATGCTTAAAATATTATTTTTTTTATTGGTTTCAGAGAGGAAGGGAGAGGGAGAGAGAGATAGAAACATCAATAATGAGAATCATTAATCAGCTGTCTCCTGCATGCCCCCCACTGGAGATCAAGCCCACAACTCTGGCATGTGCCTTGACCAGGAATTGAACTGTGACCTTCTTTTTCAGAGTTTGATGCTCAACCACTGAGCCATACTGGGTGTAAAATATTTTGAAAGAAATGTCTAATCCATTTAGCAACATCCTCATTGGCTTCATAGCTGTCCCCAACTGTTACAAAGAAGATTATGGGAAAACGTATTTTTTTTTAATATTGCCTACCTTCATCTAATTAAAAGTACGATATGCAGAGCATATTTTACCTAAATGTTGCAAAACCAAGCACACATACATATTGAAAGCTCTGTACTTTCAAAGTCAAAGACCAATTCCTCCTGAAACAGCATAACATATTAAATAACATTATCCCCTAAGGAGCTGAGTGTAGGGTTTGATAGTGGAGTTTAGAAATCAGAAGCTATAAAATATTTCACCAGAGAATCATCCTTGCATCATGGGACATCCTAAAGCTCAGAGACAATCACACAGAAAGAAGAACTGCTTTAATAGCAGGAATTATTCAGTTAGAGTTGCTATTGCTGCTCTAAATGAAGCCCAGATCATTATCATCATCAGTTATTGAGAGCTTATCATGCTCCAGGCACCATTTTAACTGTATCTCATATACTAACCCATTTAATCCTCCTACTGATCTCACGTTGTAGAACAATTTTACAGAAGGAATGGTCCCTGGAAACAGACATTTTGGTCTGTTTTTTCGTAGTGTGTTCTCAGACCCTAGAACAGCGCCTGGCACATGGAATGTGCTCATTAAAGAGTAGTTCAATGCACAGGTGAGGAAACTTGAGGCACTAACAGGTTAAATAACTCGCCTAATGTTATGCAGATAGTAAGTTACAGAATTCAGATTCAAATTGAGATCTTTAAACTCCACACATTCCAATCAAGTGCAAACTCACCATTGTGGGTGAAAAGCATGCGTAATTAATTCTCTTTAGCTGTTGAATGAAGCCAGTAATACAACCTCTTTATTCCTCTCTTAAATCCCTACTCTCACAAAACTAGACACAGAAAGTTCACGTGTGGAGATCAGAATATCAATTTCATTACTAACAATGTTAGGCTAGGTGAGATAATGTGGCTTAGATGTGTGCTTATAGTTAGGCTCAAGAATTCTTCACTCCAGCATGTCTTTGGGCTTGCAGATGGATACACATACTCTTGGTTACTCTTTCTGTGTGTAGAATCCCAATAGTGAAGACAGAAAGAGACTTTGGGCTACACTATTTGTCTCTAGGCAGCAGGCCTAGGCTCTATTGTGTGATCACAGGGAGCAGGAAGAGAAGGAGACACAGCTCGGCTGGGGACAGTTATACCATCTGCCCCTGCACCAAATAGTGCAGCAGCGCTGAGCACGTTCAGTTCCTTCTCCCAACTTTGTCACAAAAGTTACTTCTTTATCTGGGGAGGTGTGACTTGGTGAAGAATGGGGCTGGAAGTGTTTCAATGTTGTTCCCTCCAGAGTGGGAAATCTACATGACAATATGAGGACTTGGAATCAGGGCTCCTCCAACTTTACATCAAACCCCCACAGGGAGGAACAAGCAATTATGTCTTGTTCCTTTTTCCCTTCCTAGGACAATAGAACATGCTCAATCTGAAACTGGTTTGTTCCTCCTTGTCCTGTGACAACCTCTGAGGACCCAGGGTTCATGTGAATCTCAGAAGTGATTCTGATACGCAGGCACACTTATTCTAGCACTGCTGCCACAAAGCCTGTAATTGCTTGATAAACATTAGCAAGAGGAGCTGTTAGATGCTCTAAATTCTCAAAGCTGAAAAGCAGTGATGCTTTCTGCTCAGTGAGGCTCCCGATAATTGCAGAGATGTTTTCTGTCTGGACATGGGTGTGAAGAGGCTGCAGCAAACAGGTTCTTGAGTGGGAAATATCAAGAAAGTCAGGAATCGAGAAGTAGATTTATTGGCTTGGCAAATCTGTAATGAGGAACTGGACAGGAGGACAAAATCAGAAGTCCTGGGCAGAGCGATGACAAGCAGAGCCAGAGAAAGCTGATGTTGATTTTCAGAAAAGCCCAGCATTCTTAAAAGTTTTCTGAGGTGCACATAGAGCAGTGGTTGGAAAAACAAAAATTGATTTCAGGAATGTAAAGGGTGACTTTGGGAGGAAGTGGAATTCTCTCATGAGGGTTGCTGTGGGTGGGAGCACTGAGCATCATGATCCAAATAGCAGTTCACAGGGATCTGAAGTTGGCAAGAAATGTCCCATTTCAGCAGGCTCAGTGAAGATGGAGATGAGTGCGCATGACTCTTGAAAAAGGCAGTGCATCAGTGCCATTACGAAAATAATGGGAAGAAATGTACACAAAACTTCTGTAACCACATTTAGTTCTAAATGGTCGGATAAGCCGATGGAGCATGCATTTAGAGCCGTAAAAGGTTTTACTATTGAACTGTCATTCTAATTGGCCGAGTCATATTTGAAAGTAATGCAGAAAATTATAAATAAATGAAAACAAGGCGTAGAATGCACAGCGTATTAGGCCATAATGTATTTTCTTGCAGGCGTGCTCTGGGAGTGCTGTGCCTGGCATAGACCTGATTATTTGAGGATTCTGAGGCCCTGGGGAAGGTTTGGCAATGGGAGAATCAGGAGTCCTACATGTAAAATGAGCTACTCTGCAGGAATTGCTTCAGTAAATGCTTTGTGCATTTAAAAACTCTCCTCTTGTTTTCTTTAATTTAATCATAATTTTGATTTAAAAAAGAAATTTTTACGAAACATTTACGAAAAGTTATTTGCAGTGAAAGAACTACTTGGGGAGGAGGGTAATTGAGCATAGCCTGACCCAAAGGATATATTTTCTCTTCACTGTGCTTACAAAAGAAGGGACACTGCTGTTTAAGGCACCATGTGGAAAGACATTCTATTGCAACACTTTTAAAACATGAGAGATGTTTAATCCTAAAAAAATATTGTTTAGTGCATTGGAATGCCAGGAGTATATTGACTGCTTTATTCATTCTTCCATGTTTAGACCTCAAGAAGTGAACAATTGCAGTTACAAGGACTATTTAGGTTAAGAAAATAGTGGCAAAAATAGCAAGAAATTGGCATTGAAGCATTTAATATAAATTGCCAGTACTGATATGACTCATCGGACAAACGAGAAAGTGAAGTGTTGGTGTGGGTGGGTGGAGCATGTCTTGGAAAAGAGTAGACAGAGATATTTTTATCACAATGTACATATTAAGAGTCTATTCAGTTCATGGCTGCCTGCAAGGTATCTATAAAGTGAGTTAGTGCTTATAATTATATCCAGGCCCCTCTTCATCCTAAAGAATTTTGGAATCTAAATTGTAACATAGATAGGGCAAAGTGAATGACAAATTTACAAAAAAATTGAAGTAAGATAATATGCACACAAGTATACACTGGCCGCATGAGTGAGGGAAATGAAAAGGTTCCCATGCTTGCTGAAATCGGTTTGGCTCAGTGGCTTGAGGACTGAAAAGTCTCAGGTTGGATTCCAGTCAAGGGCATGTACCTTGATTGTGGGCACATCCCCAGTGGGGGGTGTGCAAGAGGCAGCTGAATAATGTTTCTCTCTCATCGATGTTTCTAACTCTTCATCCCTCTTTCTTCCTCTGTAAAAATATCAATTATATATATATATATATATATATATATATATATATATATATATATATATATATATATATATAAAAGGTTCCCATGCTTCATCAAGGCGAGACTGAGTGATTTCATTCATGTGACCATGTGACCAAAGCTGAATTCAAAATGAATCACTGAGAGCTGCTGTGGATCAGTTGGTGGGATGGTTTACATCAAGTCCAAACTAGTAGTTTGAATCTGGTGTGTGTGTGTGTGTGTGTGTATGTGTGTGTGTGTGTGTGTTTAAACACCTAGCTGAACTTAAAGTGCTGAAGTAACCAAAGGTTTGGGTCTTACAGTAATCAAAGATTCAAGAACAGATGTTGAACATTAGAGAAATTTAGGAGTAATTCCCAGGAGATATTTGAGAACAGAATATGATGAGATAAATTAAAAGGATAACAAATTAGAATTCACCCATGTTCCCTGTATTTTTGTTTTGCTTTTTCTATAGAAATCATGAGCCAGTTTCTTGTTTTAAAAAAGTTTCTAAAGTATATATATTTTGAGACTTACATTTTGCTTCCCAGTCCACAAAGGTTAAATCTTTCCTGTGCATTGTAGACTTTATGATTATGCAGCGCTGTGCTGTGAAACTTGCTAGAAGTCATTGGTTTCAACGTTGCAGTGGCTAACATCTCAAGTCTTAGAGCCGGACATGAGTTTCCATCTTAACCCTGCCTCTCACCTCCTGTGTAACTTTGGACAACTAACAAACCTTCCAAACTTTCAGTTCCTGCATTTGCCAAAAGGAGGGGTGATACCTACCTTACAGGGTTTTAAAAGTTTAGATATGCAGAATACTTAGCAAAGCACTGGCATATAGTTTATGCATTCAGTAAAAGAGCTATTTTTTATTCATTCTTTCATAAGTTTACTCATTTATTTTTTTTAAGTATTTACTGAATGCACAAGTCTGCAATTGTTGTAACCCATTGGAATATATCAGTGATCAAAAGAGATATCTGCCCCTAAATTTACATCTGAGTGAACGAGGAGAAATACATACAATAAATAAGTACATTATATGGTACTAGAGGCCCTGTGCATGAAAATTCATGCACTGGAGGAGGGGTGTCCCTCAGCTCCTGCCCCCTCTCACAGTCCAGGAGCCCTCAGCGGCAGGAGACAACCTGGCAATCAGGGAAAGGTGATGCCCCATCACACCTCTGCTGCTGCCACTGCTGGCAGCTCAAGTTTCGTCCAGCCCTGGTTACCTGAGCCTCAGGTGGCCCTGGGCAGCTGAGGTACTGGATGCAGCCATATTGTGGCTGTGGGTGCTACCATCTTTGTGATGGTGTGAGGGTCAATTAGCATATATTATTCTTTATTAGATAGGATGGCCATGAGTGGAAAAAATGAAAATAAATAGAATTAGAGAAGGGAAACAAGTAGTGGGGAAACTGGAAGTACGATGAGTATTTTCCAGTTAATATAGATTCATCAATATTGAGATGTTGACATTTCCATGAATATTTAAAGAAGGTTGAAGGATGGCTAGGAAAAGAGCATCTAAGTTGGGAAAGGGTGTATCCAGTTCAAAGGCTTTAAGGTGAGGGTGTGCCTAGAGCAAGGAGGCCAGGACCATATAAGGATAAATTAGTAGGGATGAAGTTATGTAATGGCCACAATAGCCCACATCACTTGGGATATTATTGGCCACCCTGTGAGGTCAAGCTTTTACTTTGACTAAAATGGGGAATTGTTTTTAGAGTTCTGAGCAGAGTCATGGCATGATTCTATTTCCTTGTCCTATATAATAATCCTATATAATAAAAGGGTTATCTGCAAATAGACACTAATTGAGGAACTACTGGGAATGACTGGGCACTGACAATCAAGAGGTAGACGCTCATTGCAGAAGCTGCCCCCTGGTGGTCAGTGTGCTCCCATAGAGGGACTCCACTTAGCCATAATCCAGGCTGACTGCTGAGAGTGCAGTGGCAGTGGCAGGAGCCTCTCTTGCCTCCTCAGCAGCTCTAAGGAAGTCTGACTAAAGTCTTAACCCCACCCCCACCCCCACCCCGGCCTAAATTGTCATTCAGACATGCCCTGAGGGCTCCCAGCTGTCAGAAGGATGTCTGACCATCAGTTTAGGCTTAATCCCCCCGGTGAACAGACCTGAGCTGGCAGGTGGACATTCCCCTAGGGGTCACAAACTGTGAGAGGATGAAGCCCGGCTGAGGGACAACCCCGCCCCCACAAGTGCAAGCATTTTCATTCACCAGGCCTCCAGTTTTGTAATACTCACCTTTTTTTTAAATTTTTTTATTTTTTACAGAGAGGAAGGGAGAGAGAACGCTAGAAATGTCGATGAGAGAGAAACACCGACCAGCTGCCTCTTGCACACCCCCTACCGGGGATGTGCCCACAACCAAGATACATGCCCTTGACTGGAATTGAACCTAGGACCTTTCAGTCTGCAGACCAATGCTCTACCACTGGTTTCGGCAATACTCACCTTTTATACTTTGATGTTAATAGACTCTCCAAGAGTAAAGATGGCACCTGGGAGACCAATTATCCATGTGAGAGCTGGTGACAGCTTGGGCCATGATGGGAGAGGTAAAGATATTTACAGGTGGCAGGATTTGGAATATCTTTTAATGTTAGAGCTAACAGATTTCCTGTTGGAATGGATGAGAGTGTGAAAGAGGAAAATCAAGGATAATTTCAAGGTTTGGGCCTAAGAATCAGTAAGGGCCCTGATTTGGTTGGATACAGTGTCTGGCTCAGTGGATAGAGTGTCTGCCTGGGGACTGATGGGTCCCATGTTCAATTCCAGTCAAGGGC
Organism: Pipistrellus kuhlii; assembly: GCF_014108245.1. Lineage (NCBI taxonomy): Eukaryota > Metazoa > Chordata > Mammalia > Chiroptera > Vespertilionidae > Pipistrellus > Pipistrellus kuhlii. The sequence goes on from NW_023425404.1 coordinate 173,100,080, forward strand.
ATGTGCCTTGTTGCAGGCACATCCCCAGTAGGGAGTGTGCAGGAGGCAGCTGATCAATGCTTCTCTCTCACAGATGTTCCTAACTCTCTATCCCCCTCCCTCTCTGTAAAAAAAAAAAAAAAAATCAATAAATTATATTAAAAAAAGAGAATCAGTAAGAATTATAAATAAATATAATGGTTATTATTATTTTATGATTTGTAGCTTCCTATTTTGTACTCTCAAAAAAGAACAGCAGACTCACTTGTACTTCTTTACATCTTCCACAGCAGAAAGAAAATGATATGCAAAGAGTAGGTTTGGAATAAATAATTGTTGAATCTTTGAGGGTACAGGAATAACTCTAGTACTCAGAGAAAACAGTAAGGCATTAAAAGATAATATGGCCCTCCAGAAAAAAAAATTGCTTTTCTGCTTAATCGGAGTCCAGCCCTTCTACCTATCCATCATCAAATGATCCAGGCACTTTACTGCAGCCTTTCTCTAAAATCAATGTGGATGCCTACAGCTGTCTTGATTGCAGAAAATGGTCTCCTTGTTAAGAGCCTTAGTAGTGATCTGGCTTCATTGTTCTCTGGCCATATAGAGACAAGTACTGTGCAGTCAATAAAAATGGCAATGGATGAAATTATCTGACCAAATGAGTCCTGAAAAGTCAGTCTCAAATTTCTCCTCCATGGCAAAAAGGGGATCAGTTCTTCTTTTTATGTGGTGAGATATCCTTAGGCAACTACTGAGAACCGTCATAGTAGTTTCTGGAAATTATGTGATTCGTTTCTGTATTGGATTTGTATTCTTGTGGACATTTACAGATGGCATACATCAAACCTTTCCCACTGAGAGGAGAGACAAACATTGTTTTTTCTGGGAGGACCAAAGGAAAATAAATGACGAAGCTCACTCATTATGTCTGTTTTTGCTTTTTTCCCCCCCATTATAATTTGTGAGTCACAAATATAAGCAAAATGTCAAGCCCCAACAGCTGTAAATAGAGTGCAGAAGTGTTGTGCAGGTTCCAAAGGGAAGAGCCACAGATGAGGAGTGTCAGGGCACAAATGAAATCCCTGACTTAGCTATCGCCATCCCCGTGGCTATGAACTGGGTGTGCTGTTATTGCATGAGGTGCAGTGGCTCATTTATCAGTGATTCCATGCCCTTACAAGGAAAGGCTGAGTCCCGTGTTCAGAGCTGAGTGAAGACAAACATGGCTGGGCATGTCTTTGACCTGTTAGTGGAGGTTGTACCACAGCTACCTTGTAAAAATGCCCTGAGAGCTAAAACAGCAGTTTGAAAGACTACCAGCAATGTCAGGAACAAGTAAGGGTGGACAAGTGGGGATCGTTTTCTTATAAAACGCCAAATGTATCAACTTACAGGTTTATATAACAATACAGTAAGAGGCAGCACTGATGGAAATGGAATTTAGGACAGAGGAGAATAATCAACTGTTCATAAAAACATATCAAAGCAAAGAAGGAAAGAGGGTAAAACTTAAATGCAAATCAAAAAGGAAGAAAACCTGAATACTTACATTAAAATATGTTCTAGGAGATGTATGATCAGAGCTGAGGAATTTAAGGTATGCCATATACTAATAAGTAGCAAATCCAATTTTTTATTTCCAATATGGTGGATAATCACTTTCCTTAAAAGGTCAGTTTTTCCTGGGTAAGCCTTGAATGTTATTATCTATACATACCTTTTGAAATGTCCTGATTTTAAAATTTTGAATGTAAAATAATTTTTTATATCTTTCCTTATTCTTTAGTAGAAAATGTTTAAAATAAAAATTACTGTTCTGAAAAATATAAAGATATAATTAGGATTCCGAGACATATTTAGAACAAAGTAAAAAAAAATGCTATTTGAGAATTTGGACATTTAAAATGGACATTTCTTGACAAGGTCTAACAGTAGCTTTCAAAACAATTTGCAAGACCACCAGAGAATTCTTCTATCATTTTAACTCATAATTATATATTTTTTTAATTCTTTTATTTCATTTCTGTGTAGAATGAAACATTTCTTGTAGTTTCTTCTACTACCAGTTTCTGAATTAACATTGAAGTCCTAGCCTGATGCTGTAAATCTACTTTCTTAGAATTTTCTTCTAAGTAATACTCTATCAGGGGTCCTCAAACTTTTTAAAGTGGGGGCCAGATCACGGTCCCTCAGAGAGCTGGAGGGCCAGACTATATGAACTACTAATTCCTACTGTAACACCTCGGCTGCGCTCACTGCCCAAAAAACCTGGCGGGCCGGATCAGACTCCTCTGCGGGCCGCATGTGGCCGCGGGCCGTAGTTTGAAGACGCCTGCAGATCTTCTAAAATTCCCTCAAAGGGCCAATCATAAGTATTTTTATTCATTAAAAATAATAGCTTCATTAAAAATAATATGTTTTTAGGTTGCAAACATGAGGCTTGGATTCAATTGAGTTAAAGTGCTTAGAAGGGAAAGGTTCTGAGAGTAGATAAAAAAAAAACAAATGAAAAGAAGTGCATATTACAGATAGAAGGATGGCTTGGTCAGCCTTTCTCTGACTCCCCAGCTTTGAATTCAGTGCCACCTCTCTCCTTACCATCACCCACCATCTTCCCCTTTATACCACACTTTAGTATTTTCATTATTTTTACCATTTAAGTACACTGCACAGGCAATAATATATTTACTGGTTTTTTTTTTCTCTCTATGAGACATGATGGTTACATATTAAATGTCCTTCATCATTTATCTAAGTATATTACTTAGTGTAAACACACTCAATATGCTTTTGTTTTGAAGGAGGAAAAATAGGGAGAAAGAAAGGAAATGTATTTATTAATTTTCAGTATCATGCTACATGTAACACACTTCTGAAGTTCCAGATTTGTTAGAATAATATGTCTTTTAACTTAAATATAGGGTAGTTCAACACCAAAATTTTATATTGGGATGTATATATACACACACACACACTCAAAATACATACATACATACATACATACATATATACATATATAGATGTATATATCTATGTGTATACACATATGCATATGTATAACATGTAAAACGTGTGTATTTATATAACCTATTTACTAAATATTGTGTGTATATGTATGAATGTATATATGTGTGTCACATTCACAAATGTACATGTTTTATCCTAAAATTGAAACAGCCTTATATTTTGCATAACTAGCAATGAATATTAAATTGAAATGTAACTTTCTTTAGTATTGCTCCATATTATTATCTCCCCAAATATATGACTTGAGGTTGGCACATGACATGTAATCAGTCTATATGGTTGGATTATACTGGCACTACTTCAGATGCCAACCAGTCTTTGTGTTTTGAATGCATTTTATTATTGAAATAGGTATGAGCATGGGTTTTAAGTAAAAAATATTTCAGTTCAGCTATATGTTTTATATGTTGTTTAATTTAGATGAGGAGTACAATGAATATAGTTATGCAATTTATAGAGTGACCATGAAAATAAGTTTGGATCATATGTGAACATTTAATCTATTATTATAGATACAAAGAATATAAGATTAATAGGTAGTAAGAACCTTATAGTATCACACAATGGGAATTCAGCAGATAGGATAAGTACTTAAACATTGCTACATAAATTTCTAAAATTTACTAATTGTATGTTAAGTGTAGAGTAATCATAACATTTTCCAATGTGCATACCCTCAGGAAATACCATCCAGTGATAGGTGATAAAGTTAATCACTTTAGGAGAGTTCTTTTTTCCTTTTATGTTACTTTAAGCTAAATTTATTTTTAGGAAGAAAGTGATACTATCATCAAATTAGAATATCAACAAGATCCATGTGTGAAGCGAGTTTCTTTTTGAGACTGTTCCAAGAGATTCGGGGAGATAGCAAAATTTGTAATATTGCCAGCAAGGAATGCCTTTAATCATGGAATGTTGTAGATGAAAAATGCTGGATTGTTGAATGTGAGAATTAAACTCTACTTGAAAGAAAATCAGATGATCTTATGTTCTTAGCATCAAAATCTAAAATTTTGCTTTAAAATGTTTTCCATGTATGATTAAGTTATTCAGTAATTTATCATTATCATAATTTGCATAATTTAGTTCAGATTATTCATAGATGTCAAGATAAATACTTTGATTTTTTTTTTAATATTTAAGTGTGACAGGATTGGCACTGCCTTACCCTCATTCAGAGATACCCATTTAGAGTTGAACAAAAAGGAGCTCAAAATGAATTCCCAACTTAAAAGCCACATTTCTAAAGAAAATATATGTGAACTTACATTATAGATAATGATTGATGAAAATTATTTTTTGGATATGGTTTTGTATCATTCTGTGATAATCTATGTTTCTCACACTGAGCAAATTGTGCTAGGAGCTGTCTGTTGTATGGTGAATAGAGTGGAGGACACACAACCACTTAATAACTTCTCATGCATTGAACGTTACATAGTGTTGATTATTTAAAGAAGTACATTTTTCTAAAACCACCAGGAAGACTAATTAAATTCCCTAGGGATGGTAACTACCAGGAAGACTAGTTAAGTACCCCAGAGAAGAAGTGTTATTTGAGTTCATTTGTTTTTTTAAGAGTGAGGATTAAACTAGAGGAAAGGGCAACTACAAAGAAAGGAAGGGTGAAGGAGAAGGGCATGGACTGTGGTATGGCTAAGGTACACAACATAGCACGGCACCAGGAAGGAGACACAAAGATGATTATGAAGGGTCTCAAATGCCGTGCTATGAACTTTGCACTTGATCTACGGGCAAAGGGGCTGCAGTGAGAATAACTTTGATCAGAGAAGAGACATCTTGCAATTGATAAGGAGGGAACACTCTAGCAGTATTAAGGAGGGTAGATAGGAGTTGATGAAACTAGAAGCAGGAGACCAAAAAAAGCCATTCTAGAGGCTATTGCCAGTGAGGATAGGGTGGAAAGGAATATTCCAAGAAATGTAGGAAACATAATCAACTTAACCTAGTGAAAAAATAAAATGTGGGAATGAATAAGAGGTTCAGATTGAGTCTAAAATCTTGACAAGTGACAAGATGTTGGTGCCTTTCACCAAGACCAGGCATAGAGAAGGCAAGACAAGAGATGTTGAATGATTAAAAGCCATGGCATTATATGGAACTTTTAAAATTGTTTGGGGTGTATTTTAAAAGTTAATACTTTATTACATTTAAATAATTTTCTTCTACAAAATAGTAAAAAAAAAATAACAAAAATTATTTTGCAAGGTCAATAGAAATATTATTGTTTATTGTTGATAGCAGTATTCTGTGATGATGGTGAAAAGGTCATAAAAGAAAGAGTCAGTTAATGTGCTTAACTTATATACCATTTTTTAATATAGAAAATGAATAAAGTAAGATTTTTCTCATCCCTTGATATCAGTAATATTTATGAATTCCATATGAATTATATTTTAGTGCATTAAGAATCCTCAATTTATATTGATCTATAACATAATTTTCATCTTAAAAGATAAAAGTTCATTTTTATTATATATTGGGTATAAGAATCTTTTCTTATTAATATGTATTTTGGGAACAAAATGTAAATTTATATCAGCATAGTTTTTCTTTTTAAATTCTTATAACTTGCTAAGCTAGTTTGAAGAACAGCTTATGATTGGCTAAGTATGCTCCAAGTTACCAACTAACCCAGGGATATTAGATGTATAATAACTTGTGCCCAGACTGAACTTTGGACTCAGTGTTCTGACATCCCACGTGCTCTAGATGCCATCTTTAACAACCGGAAATGGGGTTGGGTCACTGGAATTTCCTCCAAGAGAATATAATTTGTATTAGCAGAAGTGGCCTCTTTGAGAACATCTTTACTCTTTCCCTCGTCAGAGTCCCAGGCTGAGCATGAAACAACTGCTTGGTGAAACATTACCTTACGGGACATCAATTGATTCTGGAACCACACGCAGCTTCTTCCCTTTGTGAGCATTCTCTCCCTTGTCTGTCAGACTAGGGATGTCTCAGGACTGTACTTAGTAAGCCCTTAGTAGCTATTTGTTAATTGAGCCAATGCTCTCCAATGAATGGAAGGGACTCAATGTGCACTCAGTCTTCTCTTCCCTTTTCCCACTGATTTCCTTTACTAGTACTTTGGGGAGAAGGTGTGTCCTCAGCTTCCTCACCAGAATAAACTGGATCTTCAGGTATTGAAGGAACACATTCCAAAGAGAGAGAAGACAGTATAGATCTTCTACTACTGATGGTTCTAGCGGCCAGAACAGTCTCAAAGCCTGTTGGGAACAGATAGACCTTGAAGTGATTTAAAAGTCAAATTCATTTGTAACCAATAACAGTTATTGTCATGATGGGAGTGTTTAGTTTCTCCTTTTAGAGTTTTTTTGTATCTTGTCCAAAGCATGAAGGCATCTTAATTCTTGTTCAGGATTTTCAAATGGCATATACTATGAATATCAATGCATTTACATTAGTAGGAAAAAAAAACATGCAAAGTAAACAAACAAACAAAAAAACTATAAGAACAAGCAGAATAATAAAAATTAAAAAAATCAAAGACCAAAATGTAGAACTATAATGAAAAATTATTGTATCAAAACATAGTGCATAATGGTTTTATTATTTTTCTGAACTCTTCCTGTATAATGGACAATTTATTGACCATCCAAATGCAGAACGAATGGAGTGTTGTTCGTCTTTCCTTTTTATCTAACAAATATTGAAGGGTTTACACTGGGGAAGGAAGATACTGAGTGAGGTGCAGCAATTCCTTTGTGGTAGACTAGTGGCAAATATGTTACCAAATTCAGTTTTCAACACTTAATAGGGAACACATAGTGCCATATACACAAAAGTCACTTAAGTATTGATTGATTTTTATGAAATTGACTGATGACCAGTGCACATATAGGTGTATGGGAATTAACCCAGGTGATTGATGCTTATAGTTGGTGTTTGGTTTCCCTCAGAAGGAGACTCTATGCTAGGGGTGTCGAACTCAATCAAAGAAGGGGCCAAATTCTAAAATCCAGCCTAAATCGCGGGCCGAATGGTTTACTGAACAGTCATAAACTGTCATTGTGATGGAAACGCAGCGGAGTGCAGTGATGACAGCGCGGTGGGGGCCACATTGCAAGGCCTGGCGGGACGGATTTGGCCCGCGGGCCTTGTGTTTGATACATGTGCTCTATGCTATGGATTATTTGGGATTACCAGGACGCACTAGCAGAGGGGTGGGAAGATACTCACCACAGAGCTACACTGGCTATATGACAATTATTAAATTATTTAGATGAAAAGGACAAATTCTTAGTATAATGAAAAATACTAAAGCTAACTCAAAAAGAAATAGGAAACCTAAATAGACATACAAGGAAAGTGACTGAATTAGTAACAAAACAACTTCCCACAAACCAAATTCCAGTTCCATATGGCTTCACTGATGAATTTTGTTTAACATTTAAAAGAGAATTAACACCAATCCTTCATAAAATATCCTAAAAATAGAAGAAAAGGGAACATTCTATTAGTCCAGTGTCACACTGATACTTAAAGACAAAGATAGTGCAAGAAAACTTTAGACCAATATCCCCTTATGAATACAGACACACAAATGCTGAACAAAATGCTAACAAATCAAATACAGCAACATATAAAAAATTACACTCCAAAACCAAGTGAGATTTATCTTAGTATGCAAAGTTACTTTAATACCATGAAAATAAATTGATGTAAAGTGTCACATCAATAGAATAAAGGGCAAATGCTTTATGATTTTCTGCATACGTGCAAAAAAAGTATTTGACAGAATCCAACACCCATTTATGACTTAAAAAAACAACAACGCTCCATGAAGTAGTCATAGAAGGGATTCAATTTATATAAAATATCTAGAATAAGCAAATACATAGGAATAAAAACTGAAATAGTAGTTGTTAGAGCCTGGAGGGAGAGAGGCCAAGGAATAACTGCAAATGGACTCAGGATTTCTTTCTGATTATACATTTTTTTCCTGAAGTTAGAGAGTAGTGATGTTACACAATTCTATGCTAAAAACACTGAATTGACACTTATAAATTATGTATTTTATATAATGTGAATTATATCTCATGACAGCTTTTATAACAAAGTAAGAGTCTATAAAAAGGTGAATCAGGGGAAATAGTATTTTTATGGAGAGATAAGGTTAACTTTAAGAATAGTAACAGCTTTAAAAGGAGATGAGAAGTGATAGGATTATAGATATTTTTTAGACTCAATCAGACTTATTATTTAAAAGAAAAATCTTGTGGTTTAAAACAAGATTTGTGACTGAGGGTTGGAATAACAACAAAAATTATGGGGAAAGTCTTGCAAGTACAGTTGATTTTGGAAAGAAAAGTAAATTTTGTTTGGAACATGATGAGTTTGAGAAAATTAATAGATAGTCAAGTGGAGATGTCAACTAAATAGATACAGGAGTCTAGATTTCTTTCTTTCTCCCATGAAAAGCGAAGTCATCATCCAAGATTGCATTTCAAATGCAGAACCCTGGAAAGTTGTGTTAGATGTACCAGATATGTGTAGTCCTCACACTGGGATATTTCACTAATGCCTATTGATTAGTTATAGCTCTGGGCATCCATCTATATGGAAATCCTCCAAGTCTTATTACCAAGAATCATTTTTTCAGTCTCGGAAATCTATTGGGTATTTGTGGTCAGCATGTACTTAGCTGATTTTTCTTTTTCTGAACTTTCATAGCCAAAGAATATTTCTTCCAGTGCATACATTCTTTAGCAGACCATGAAATCATTTCTTTAAGGTAACTTTGCATATTCTTCTTCATCTTTAGGTTTTGCTCTTTTTAGAGCTTTAATGGTAAAATCCTATTTTTCACTCTTGCTGGTATTCTCTACAGCCATTAGGTACTGATAATACTCTCCCTTACTCTTCACTTTCCATTTGGCATGCGGTGGATGTTTTTCATATCCTTAAGCATGAATATATTCACACATTTCTGCCATCTCTCTTTTTCAAGTTACGGTAACTCTTCCAGACTAAGGAAGACAATTGCTTTTGCTTTTATTTGGGTGAAGACCACGTTAACATTTTAGTTTCTCTGCTCTGGAATATTTTAAATCATTATCTACAATTACTAAAATTTTATTTTATTGTTTATTGAATAAATGTGATAGTATTATTGATTTTGTCAAATAAAGGGAGGGAGAAACAAACTTGGGTCTCCTTCCCTCCCTTCCTTTCTTCCTTCCACATATATAATTTAGGTCCAGCACAGGTCCAGTCCAAGATGAAAATACAGGGCCTTTAGTCAGAAAATGATTAAGAAATTTAAAAATAGCCCGGTGGTGCTGCTCAGTAGGCTGGGTATCCTGTATACCAAAAGGTTGCCAGTTTGATTTATGGTCAGGACATGCCGGGATTGCAGGCTCGATCCCAGTAGGGGACATGCCAGAGAAAGCCAATGGATGTTTCTCTCCCCATCTCTCTTTCTAAAAAATCAATTTAAACAAACTTATTAAAAATTAAATTTTAAAATAGTAATAATAGAACATTAAACTGGGCATGGGGCTTTTCCGAGAACAGAGTCCTGTGCACAAGTTGCATATCCATGAAGCTGACTCTGTGCAGGTCTTTGGAGCAGGTGGCAGCTGAGAATTAACTTTGTAAATGCATTTAAGTTTCAAATCAGTTTTATAATAAAATTTCATAAAAATAATTTTTGTAATAGAATAGTATATACATATAATAAAATGGAATGACTATATTTATTTGGAACACTATAACAATGTCTTTGGCACAGAGTATTGTGGTGAATACAAATATGCAGTAAATGAGAACACACTTTTATTTCAGCTCTACTATGGGCTGTGTATAATGCTTTGGCTTACCTTGAGGGCTCAGGAGCCTGCTTGCTTGGGTTATAAGTGTGAGTCATTGGGCACAGTCCCTTCCTTTTCTGTACATATGTGTACGCACACACTAGGATAAGCAAACACCGATCCCATAGGCTTGTTATGTAGATTAATATATGTAAAACTTTTTGAAGAAGGCTACTCCGTTTATTCATATTCTTTTTATTTTTATTTTTTGGTTTTGCCATAGTGGATTCAATATCCCAGATTTAGTTTCCTCTCTCTTTCATGATTATAAATGAATGTCCCTTATAATATTAAAATATTTCATGGTAGTGTTTGTCTAGAATTAAAAATTTGATAGTTACTAGATAAGACATTCATTTCATGATGATAGAAATTTTTATTGTATTAGTTTCCATCATCATTTATCCCCTGACTGTAAGATGGTAGAAATTAATGATGCCTTTTTCTTCTATAAGAACACTTAAAGTGTTTTTCTCTTAAAATATTTCCTTTGAACTTTCCCCCCTCACCAATTGCCTTACTTAAAATTACCTGGCTAACAGAGCAATCCAGTAAATTGTGTTACAGTCAATAAGGGACATAATTATAGACTTTAATTCAATCCAATTGAAATGAATGCTAAATAAGTCTTGGCAATTTTGGCATTCTTTTTAAAGATAGTACATATGTGCCCTTATCACCCCCACTGCCCCCTTACTCACACAACTCATGCCCTCATCCCCCTGGTATCAGTGCCCATTGGCTAGGCTTACATACATGCATACAGGTCCTTTGGTTGATCTCTCCCTCTTACCCCCACACTAAGTACATTTAAAAGCAAGCTTGTTTGGAAGCAATCTGTTGTGATTAATGTATATTATTGGCTTTTATTTTTATATAATTGAATAATGATTTTTTATATTAATATGAATTATATTTATTTGTAATGATTAACAGTCTGTTTTGTGCCTTATTCAGAAGATTCTTTAATTTATAACCTAAAAACTAAATCTCTACTATCATTAAGTACCATCTGAAATATTTAGTTTAAGAATCAAATACAGGACTATATCACAGAGTAATCATACTAACTGTATTTTATTTTTAGTACCTGTGGGAAATTTATTGAAAATTAGTTCAATTATGATAGATTCTAAGAAACTATTAATTTTGAGAAATATGCTTACAAAAGAATGTTCCAGTCAGTTGTAGTTTCCAAGAAAGAAGATCTTAATACTTTTAGGAATTTTGCATTTAGGGTTGCCAGAATCTATGAAATAAGTGAGCAATATAGATATTTTTGTTGGTTCTGAAAGTTGAAAAGAAAGAGCAATATCCCTAAATATCATAGTTTTCTAACCATGCCATGAACCTGACTCCTTCTGTCTCCTGTGCCTCTCATAACCTAATATTTATATTCAATCTCATTTTCTCATATCAGACAGTATTACTGAAGTCTTCACTAACATCTATGTGACCAGTTTTGGCCCTGTCTCAGACACAGATATGGTGAGTTTTTCATTAAATACTATTTTTATTGAATATTTGCAAACTTGGGAGGGATAATTTTTTTTAAGAAGAAAGGAGTATTTTTACTGTTAAAGGATTATGTGATTGACTCTTGCTTATTTATTCTAGCCAAATACATGAGAGTTAAGGATGTTAATCATTTTGTATCTGTGGCACTCCATTGTAGCTTGGGTGTTCCGATTAGTCCTTTTTATTTTATATATATTTTTGTATCACCAAAAAGACAAGAGTTAATAGCATTGCTGAAGATGTGGAGACAATGGAACCCTTGAGCACTGTTTGTGGTGATGTAACACGGTACAACCATTGGAAAACACTAGGGAAGTTCCTAAAAAATTAAAAAATATAATCCATAGATCCAGCACCCCACTTCTGAGTATCCATCCTAAGGAGATGAAAGCAGGATCGTAAAGAGGTATCTGCTCTCCCATGTTCATGATAGGCTAATTCACAATAACCAAGGTATGGAAACATGGTATATATACACAGAGGAATATTATATAGCCACGAGAAATAACAAAATCCTGCCATTTGCTACAAGATGGATTGATCTTGAGGGCATTATGCTAAGTGAATTAACAGGGAAAGACAAATTCCATGTGTATTACTTTTGTCAAAAAAAAAAAAATTAAGCTCTTAGAAACCAAGATAAAAAATGTGGCTGTCAGGGTCTGGGGGTGGGGATAGGGAGAGGTGGATGTAAAAGTGCAAACTTTCAGCTGTAATGTAAATAAGGTCTGAAGGTCTAATGTAAAGCATTGTGACTGTAGTTAATAACACTGTATTGTATAACTCAAATTTCTAAAAGAGTAAAACTTAAACAAATGTCACACACACAACGATAAATAGTTGAGGTAATGGATGTACTAATTAGCTAGATGGGGGGAATTCTTTCACAATGTATAGGTACATTAAATTGCTACAATGCACATTTTAAATATCTTACAATTTTATTTATCATTTATACCTCAATGAAGCTGAATTTTTTTCTTAAAGGGAAGGAAAAGAAACTGAAATTATTTAGCTAGTGTTTCCATGTGTGACTTCCTTTCAGGGAAAGTTGGCAAATTTATACATTTCTACAAATCACGAGTTATGAGAAAAGTCAAGTAAGGAAAATAATGGGGAAAAGCATTATAATTCTGCAATTAAAATTAAAATTTAACAGTTAACACAAGGAATCTACTGATGTCAAGTTGAAATGAAGAACAGGGGATGCTGATGTGAAAATCTTAAGACTTGAAGATTCAGGATAACATGTGCCTGAACTGGGACAGGACTGTGTCCCAGTGAAGTAGTCATGATCAGCCAATCATGCTGCAGTGTGTCTGTGGTCCTGTCTGCTCTGTCACTGTGTTTATGAAAGCTTCTTTGAAAAATTTAAAATCTATTCTACATTCCCATGAGCCTATGTTTATTTACTTTTTTTCTTGGTTGTCCCTATAAACAAAAAGTAGTTTAATAAAATATTGAAATGAGAAAAATAAATGTTAATGTTTATATGCAAAAGAATAAATAAATAAATAAATAAATAAATAAATAAATAAATAAAAATAAAAGGTTGGTAGCTAATACTAGGCATGTAGTCATTAGCAACAAAATATTTTTAAACTTCATTTTTTTTAAATTGAAATAAAAATTTGGTTTCTCTTAAAAATATATTATTTATTGATTTCAGAGAGGGAGAAGAAGAGAGATATAGAAACATCAATGATGACAGAGAATCATTGATTGGCTGCCTCCTGCATAGCACCCCACACTGGAGATCAAGCCTACAACACGGGCATGAGCCCTGACTGGGAATTGAACAGTGTGACTTCTTGGTTCATAGGTCAATGCTCAACCACTGAGCCACACCAGCCAAGCAAAATTTCCTCTCTTCAGCGAACTTCAACCCAAGAACTTCAAAAAATGTTAGCACACTCAAGATTTGATTTCTTCTTTTGGAGGCCCCTACCAGATTTTATATTAAACATTAAAATTGACTTACTTTCCAAACTAAATACAATTGAGTTGAGTGGAATTGTGGTTGGCAACATATAAAAAATCAGTTTGGTTTTTTAATTTTATTTTTCTGTTTTGGAATGTATATGTATGTGAGTGTGTTTATGTATGTGTGCACATGCATCTATATATTGAGATATTTTACCAAATGAAGTAAATATTTTACATCTCAGAGACTTTTGAAAGCTTTGTGAGCCCTCTACAATTTTCTAATGTTACATTTCCCTGAATTCCCCGGCCTAACACAGTCCAATAGCATTCTCTTTGGTCATGTCCAATTTCCTACTTCATTTCCATCTTTATTCACCTGCTTATTGAGTCTTACCAGTAGTCTCCTTGGAGGAAGTCTGATGAATTGCAAGACCGCCAAGTGAGCACTGGATCAGAATCCAGTCAGAGGAAAGGATCCTCAGCAGTCATTTGAAGAGGGAAAATCCAATATCATTCATTATGGACTGTGCAAATGGCTAACTAATAAAACAGGGTAAGAGAACCCCAATCAATGTAGAATTAGCACACACAGAAGGCAATGTCTACTTCTAGGAGTGAAGGGTCATGAAAGAGGGAGACAGGGAGGACTTAGCAGAGTGCCCTGCCCCCGAAGGCTGCGTCAGACCTCTGTGAGGAGTAAGTTGGTGCTCCAGCAGCATGCCACTGTTGCTGGTGAAGAAACCTGGGAGGGTCTTTGTGGAAGCTGGTGCATAAGAATATCCTGCCTGGTGGCTGAAAACTCCTCATATAAAAACCTTTTGAAGCAACACAAAGAATCACAAGGCATCTGAACCATCAAGAGAAGCACAGAGAGTAGTCTTCTTTGGCTAGAACATCAAAAGATTCCTCTCATACCTTTTACTGACAGAGCCCAACGTTGTGCCAACTGGCAAAGGACCAGTGTTTACAGAGTCCTTCTGCAGTATCTCCGAGAAGGAGAAAGGAGGGTGCATGTGGAGCTGAGAACCAATACACTGATAATTGGTATACATAATAATGTGTGGAATGGGGAGGATTTTGAATGAGAGCCAAGAGATGGTTTGATCACACAACAGGTACTGTTTGTTATTTGTCCAAATCTAGAGAAGCAGGATGAAGCTGGGGAAAATAAAAGCTGAATTATCTATATGCAAATGTAACACAGACAGATACAAATAGACATACTTAGTCATATTGCACATCTACTAGTGAAGACAGCACTCCATCTAAAAGCATGTATGTATTTTGTGAAAAGAAATGACTTGGTCTTTTTGATGATCAATTGGAGTGATTTTCAACCTTGATATTATTATTATTTTTTTTTTGCTGGAAAGAAAGATAATAAGGGGAAGTTTGAATTTATTTTGGTATACAGGGCCCGATCAAGAAACCACACTTGGCTGTGACACTTTAAATAGAAAGTGATTGAAATGGTAAGGGAACATGTACCCATATCATTATCAGCCATATATAAAAGTGGCTTTCAGAAGCAATTAGGCAATGGAAGAAAAGCAAAGGATAAATTTAATTTTATTTTTATTGGCTTAGCAGATACACTCATTTCTATGCAGTGCACACACTGAATAGCAAGACCTAAACCCCCAAGTCTTCCTGTTCAGGTCAGTGATGGAGATATGCTGTGACATTAGCTTGAGAGGAAAAAGCAGCATAGCAGAACGTATTAAAAACGAAGAGAAAACACACTCACACACACACATAAACTATCTCAGAATCATTAACCAGTATAATTGTCCAGAGAAAGGTGAAGTTCTAAATTATAATTAAAGTTCTAATTACAGTGTCTGCAATTAAGTTTAATCTTTTTTTATTTCAACATTTAAGCTATTCATGAGTAAGAAGATAATTAAACTTGGAATGTACTAGTAGTTGACAACTGACAAGGTTTTAGTAGGCATGTAAATTTCAGAAATTTACAATTCACTCGTTGCTAATTTTTCTCATTGGTTTCTATATAGATGGCTTTTCCCATATTAGTAAATGCTTTTACTGTGTGCATATATTTTATTGATTTTTTTCAGAGAGGAAGAGAGAGGGATAGAGGGTTAAAAACATCGATGAGAGACAATCATCAGTCAGCTGCCTCTTGCACACCCCCTATGGGGATGTGCCCACAACCAAGGTACATGCCCTTGACCGGAATCGAACCTGGGACCTTTCAGTCTGCTGGCCAAACCAGTTTCGGCAATGTGGGTGCATATTTTAAGGCATAATGGTATAGCCACCAACTACTGCAACAACAATTAGGCTAAGAACCTTAGCTCATATGGTTATCTCTTGCAGGGCTAAGTATTAAGGTTAGAACTTGAACGATGGGGACTTTGAAGTCATCTCAACATTACTGATTCAGAGTTTATCATTAGGCTGTTAAGGAGTAGCCAGGCAGGGTAAGTGCTGACCTTGGTTTCTAGACCTAATTTTTTATTTTATTTTTACCAAAACACAGTGTTCAGTATCAATTAGATCCTCCAGCAGCCATTGGGATATTGTGCTGTTTGTTTAGTTAATATCATAGGAAGGTTTCAGAGAGTTGTTATATGTCAATATTTGGTCAAAACTTGATACTGGACATAGATGCTAACTTTTATCAGAAGTTGTCATTTGTAAATG
Source organism: Pipistrellus kuhlii (assembly GCF_014108245.1). Classification (NCBI taxonomy): domain Eukaryota; kingdom Metazoa; phylum Chordata; class Mammalia; order Chiroptera; family Vespertilionidae; genus Pipistrellus; species Pipistrellus kuhlii. The sequence goes on from NW_023425404.1 coordinate 173,116,057, forward strand.
ACCTCTGCAAATATGGCAAATAATGCATATCAAAAGTAAAGACATAATGTTTGCTCACTATAAAGTTGGCATGTAGAAGTTGATTATTGGAGGGTCATTGATATTATGGAAAGATAGAGTTTAGATTTGGGGAACCTTCATTCATTCAGCCAATATTTTTCAGCACCCTCCAATAGTTTTTAAAAATGTTTCCCAAAATGCGTTGAATATCTGCCCCCTGGTGGTCAGTGTGCATCATAGCGATTGGTCATTCAGCTGTTTGGTTGATCTGCTTATTAGCTTTTAATTCAATAGGATTAGATGCAATGATGTGCAATGATGAGTATATTTTTTACTTGCAGCCCTTAGTCAAGATAGGATACGATTTGTTCGGTAATGGGATGAACCCAAAGATATTGCCCACAGTGAACCCTCACCTAGAGAATGGGGTAACAATTTCACAAAAGAGGTCAATAAAGGTAGTTTGACTAATTTGACTCCATCCTTTTTCATCTTGCAGGAGGGAGAGCGTGAGAACTAAGTACATCCAGTCACAGCTCTCTTGGCTTCTTCAGAAAATGGCACTCCCTACCACCCCTCACCCTCAATTATTTTGTATAAACTAAGTAACAAACAACTATGATTTCTGAACCTCAGTGAAAAAAACAAAACACACAAAAACAAACAAACATTGCAGTAAAGGTTGCATATTTTTCCCCAGGTTACCAGGTAGAATCTGTCTTCTTGGGAGAGTTGCAATGAACTTGTATGTCTTAATTCAGAATAATACGATATTATCCATTGGTGTTAGTCCCATACATTTTCTAGGAGATATTATTCCAGGTAGATTTTTGGAAGACACAGTAGGTATCAGGATGAGGATTTTCCCAAGGGTTTCTCACAATACCAGATAATGTGCTTTTCATGCCAATGCAGGAGGGTATTGACAAAGTAGAGAGATAACAATGGTGTCATATTGTATATTATAGTAAAGTCAAGAAAAGGATTCAAGTGTGTCATTAGATAAAGAACAAGGAGATATTTGCTGATTGTGGTAACAGCAACCAGATTGCCGTGGGTGGAGCACGTGGGAGGTGAGGAAATGGATAAAGAGTGGTGGAGACATTTTTAAGCCGCGTGGTTGAGGCGAGGAGGCAAGACAGAGGGCAGTGGCTGTAAGGCTTTTATTTTTAAAGATTGCATTGAACGTCTCACTGTTCTCCAAGCATGCCATTATCTTTAACAACTCTCTGGATTTGCACATGTTTTCCCCTGTTTTTGTTATGCTTTGCTCCTCTGTTGCCAACTTGAGATCTTTCATTTACTCAAGGCCAAGCTCACATTTCATCTTCTCTGATGTCTCTCTGGGCTACTCCAAGTACAGTCAGCCCTTCTGGTCCTTGTGCTCCACCACATGGCGTTCACACATTTCTTCTGACTTTTCACACTGGATACTAACAACCTTCACATATCTTTCTTCTCACTGCATGCTGAGCTACGAGAAGGCACGAGTTGTGTTTGTTCATTTCAACAAGATTTGCTAAGTATATACTCGGTGTCTGTCTCAGTGCCGAGAGCTGAAATAATGTAGGTATGAGCAGTGCTGCTCCCAAGTTGTTCTCAGCATGTATGGGGGTTGTGGGGCTAAGAAAAATTATCATTTTAAAACAGTGTGATCATGTTTTTATTGAGGTGCTCATGAATTAATATGGTAGTAGACGGGGTGTGAGCTGAGGATAGCTACACCTGAGAAGGATTCCAGCAAAAGGAAAGAACTAAGGAGGACAAATAGGGATTGGTTGGCGAGCTATATAATGAGAAGAATGTTTTAGCAAAAATTAGAAGTTTGTTGAGTTTAGTGAAATGTGAACGGTCAGTATAATAGAAGCCTAGAATACTCTTAGGAATCTGAAAGGAGATGAGACTAGCACATAACTCTGAGCCACATCCAAAAGGGACTTAGAGCCAATTGCCTCCCCGAAGCCAAAGTATTTTTAATTAAAACTAAAACATAGTAGATCTCTGTTACCAGAGGACTTATTATGGCATGGCTTAAAAATATATATATCAAGTTCTCTAAAATATTACTATTATATGCAATAAATGCCCACTGTGATTATCTCAATATAGTTATTCAAATACACGCATGCCAACATTCTCACCTGTGAATTTAAAAATTAAAGTATTGCATGCTGATGACTCTTTGCTGTAAGATACCTGAAAGTTTTTCTTCTATCTGTCTCTGATGATGGCTTTCTCCTTATGTACCATTTGTGCTTTTGTTCCCAGAATCCTTGTTGCAATATTTAATTTCCAATGAGTCCTCTCATTCACTCATTCATAGACTAATTATTGTTTATTTTCTGTGCATGCAAGAAGGTGGTTATGACCCTTGTTCTCAAAGTGAAGTGCATTTTGCCAAATGTAGGGGTCGCTAGGGAAGAGACACTGCAGCAGAGATCAATGAGTTTGGATTCTAAGATTGAGCATGAGGCATTAGAGGCCCTGCAATATCAGTATTGCTGTAGGAGAGTCTATGATGGGAGAGAACTGCTGAACACCAGCTGCTAGGGAGGTAAGGGAGAGGGAGGTTATAAAAGAAACACACTTTGTCTATGTCATGAGTGGTGATTATGGTGGGAGGCGGAGCATGTAGTGGTGGAGGAGAATATAGTGAAATAAATGGTGATGCCAAAAAAAAGATAAATAAATTAAGATGAATAAAATAATAAAAGAAGAAACATACTGATTGGTATTACTCAGAGGAGACTATCCTTTATTAGTCATAAGGGTATAATGAAATAAACTTTGATACTTTAAAATACACTTAGTAGATCAAAGTAAATGGGAAATTACTTCAAGAACAGCCCTGCCATTTGGACATAATTTATCAGAAACAGGCTACAAGCATTGACTTATAATTAATGTACCCAGGCACTAAAAATATGCTGTCTTCACTAAGTCAATGTGTCCTTGAAATTATGTTTATGCAATAAACTATGCAATAGAGGGTGATTTTCTTGTTTGCAGTATTGGACTGGAATTTGGATCTCTTTCTTAGTTTTGCCCCTAACAAGCTTTGACACAGGAAATTCACTGAATTTATCTATAGCCCCATCTTTAAAAAGATTACATTTCTGGTAAATTATTTTTGAAATATGGAACTAGGTGAATTCTTTCATTTCATTTTTACCCAATAATTAGTCTCACTTCTCCAGTACATTGGCCATAGGGTAGCTACATACTGATATGTCCTTGTGAATTTTTTGGTGTTTCCTAAATTTGCTTCTTACTTTGTATATTCCCTAAATGATTTTGTTTTTGTTCTTGTTATTACTGATTTCTTTTAGAATCTCAGTTCATGGGTCCAGGTCTCAATTGTGTATGAAGAGGTTGCATTGTTTTGTATTCCTCTAACAATATTCTATAACATACAAATCAAACTATTATTATAACAGTATACTAATGGTTAAATCTAAGTTTATTTTAAGAAAATTTTCTATTCTTTTCAAATACTGAGAGTGTGCATTTTATATGAATTTGAGACAATCATATGTAAATAATTTGTTTGGAAATCCTGTTATTCTTAATAGTTATCCATTAAATATTATTTGGTTGTCTACTTACTCTGCCTTTTAAATATAGAAAGCAAACCCACAAAAACTAGTGGATCAGAGATATACACTTTTGTACTAATATATTAAAATATAAAATAAGCACCAAGGCAGAAATTGGAATGAGAGAAAGTTAAATTACTTATTGTCCAGGAATAAGTGTTATATTTATTAATAAAATATACTTGTTTTTGCTACCATTTAAGATTGCTGTTCATGATGATATTTCAACAATTAATATGTTTAAATGTGCTTTATCACAGTATAGCAATAAAAGGTCTGACTCTAATTGAAATTTTAATGTTTGTTTTGATTGTTGTAGGTTAAAAAGGTATATAAGTTCAAATTTAGAAGTGCATTATTGGCTATTGCCAATTTTTAAAATGCAACAACCAATTTTAGATATTTGTCTTCATGTTCTGAATGTTTAGTTTTCAAACAACTCATTATTCGCAATGGCCTTATGCTATCATTAACCAGTATTTCAAGATAAAAATCATCATTAAAATAGTGAGTCTAAATCTATATTTTAAATAGCTTTAGCATACTTATAAACTTGCTTTTGCAGAATTTATTTTATAGTTGATGAGCTCATTATTTTTAATGTAGCTGATGAAGAGCTCATAGAACAGATATGCTGCTTCTTGTTGTCCACTTCTGCTTATGCAATTATAGGGTGTTTTTCAACCCCTGGTGTCATTCAGTAATAATCTCTTGAAGCTATTTGTCTATTTTCATTAGAGGGGGTTTAATCAGCACTAGATGTGACCACTTGCAAATTTAATTATATATAAATCACAGTACACTGAGAACAAATGAATGAGGCATCACTGAGCGTGTCCTGTGGAGGCTCCTTTTCTTCCCCTAAGATGTCTTACATGCATGACTTTCAACCACTCATGGACATGGTGAGAATGCCAATATCATCCCAGGCATTGCTTACTAGCAAAGCTTTCTTTACTTTCTATGTTTAGATAAGAATTCTGTGTAGAAATAAAGATTATAGCATTTTCTTCCTATATCTAAATGGGTGCATACACCCTACTTTGTAAACCATTGCCCTAAGCTGATAATCAAGCTTCAGCTCACAGGTTTTCTTTTCATTTAGGTACAATACAGTTTATTACAGTTATTTTTACTAAGTTATAACCAACCTGTCTCCATTGTACTAAATCACTGAGTCTTTCATTGGAGTCACACGAGAAAGTGAAGTTTTAGATGCTCTCAAACTAACTATTTATTCACAAAAATATTTTATTTTTCTTTCACAAAGGGCTAGTGTGATAGGTTGCAATGATGCAATGATAGGTTCCCTTCTTTGTATATCTGCTCTATTTCTGCTTCCCTTTAAAATGTCCTTCCACTAAGCATAGGGTGACATATTACAATACTTGTCACTCACCTCATCCGTGTGACTTGTTTTGGCCAATGGCTTGTTAAAAGACCTTACACACAAGCAGTGAGATGAAATCAGCTTGATTCCTTATTTTGTACTATCCCATTGTCATGAGGAAAATAAGCTCTAGGTAGCCCAGTGGTCCCTGACAGAGGAAAAGACACTTGGAGCAGAGCTGAGTTGCCCCAGGGGCCCTACAAGGATGTGAGCCCAGGTCAGCCAATGGCCAGCTAATCCTCAGATGCATGAGTAAGAACACCTGAGATCAACTGAGTCAGGTGAGATCCACTGATCCCTAGTCTCATACTTCTGAGCTAATAATAACTGATTGCTATTTTAAGCTCCTGCATTTTAGGTGGTTTTTGGCTTGGAAGTAGCTAAGTGATATTAGGTAATCTCTAGATATTACAAGTGAAACACTGATTTCCCATAATGGCACTTACAAACTCAGGATTGGGTAAGAGTACTTTTTCACCATTATACCCTCTGTCCACTCCTAAACCCATTATATTCTAGCTTTTGAATTCTTTTCTTTCTACTAAACTTTCAAGATATTTCAGCACTATTTGACATGGTTGATGTCTGTATGTTTCTTAAAATTTCTTTTCTCTCCTTCTTTTCCATGTGTTTAGTGTGTGTGTGTGTGTGTGTGTGTGTGTGTGTGTGTGTTTATGGTTCCTACTCCTCAATTTTCTAGAGTTTGTTTCTGGTTTATTTTCATCAGTTAGTCATGAAACATGTATATAAATTATTCCTTGTATCTTCTCTATTTTAGTTGTCCCTGATAAAAATGATATAATGTGAACATGTTAAATGTATTAGTAATCACATTAAGTATAAATAGACTGAATTACCATTAAAGGACAGAGATGATCAACTTCAACAAGAAATCTCAGGTTTAAAAAAAACTCTGGAATGAATTGGTATCTTCAGAGCATAGCTCCTTATCATAAATGCAATAGAATTAAACATCATTGACAGAAATATAAGTAAGTAAAGCAATGCATTTGGAAATATAAAAACACACTTTCAATATTTCTTAAATAAAGAAAATAAAAAGTCATAATGGAAATTATAAAATCTCTTTAATTGAATTATAATTAAAATATTATTAATTATGATATAGTGACAGTAATCAAGACTTTGGAATCAATGCAGAGATAATCAAATGATAGGGGAAAAAAGAGATTCATACCTATATTGACACTAGATACATGAGATCTGTTGGGAAAGATGGATGGCTTAATAGAAAATTGTATTCCCATTAGAAAAAAAAGGTTGCATCTTTATTTCATATGATGTAGAATAATTCCAGTACCTTAATATTAAAAGCAGAACTTTTACATTTTTATAAAAAACATACAGGGACTTAAGAGATTGGCAAAAGTAAGTTTATAGTTATGAATATTTGCAACACAGTTTATTCTAGTATTATTATTTATTTGTCTTATTATTATTGTTGTTATTATTTTGTATTCTTACTTATGATTTATCTTTTAGGTAAAGATGGCAGGCAATTTAACACACTTTTACCCACTGCTGTATTTATGATATATTGTATATAGCTTATGATATTTATTAGTATTCTTATTGAGTCTGTTTAAAAAATACTCCTATATAGAACATAGAAAGAATTTCTATAACTCAATAAGAAGAAGAAGACAACCTTAAGAAAACTGAGTAAATGAAATGGACCAAAAAATCATGAGAAAACTAGAGAATTTATAAACATAAAAACGTGTTAAATTTCACTAGTTAACAGGGACATCCAAATGGTAGCACTATGAAACAGTTCACACCAACCATCATGGCTAAAATGAATTATTCTCTTTTTCCCAAGTTGTAAAGAAACAAGAAAGTTTATACATTGCTAGTGGGGATATACACTTTTTAGGATTTAAATTTGACAATATCTTGTTATTTTGAAGATGAACATGCTGTACATCCCAGTAACCCAACTTATAATTTACTCCAGAGCAGAAATGGGCATACTCTGGTCCATGGGCCAAATCCTGTCAGCTGCCTATTGCGAACAAAGATGTGTGGGAACATACCACTGTCACCCATTTATGTGTTCCCTGTGGGGACTTTCACACAATAGCACAATTGAATAGTTGTGAAACTGACCATATGGCTGCAAAGCCCAAAACGTTTACTATCTGTTCCATTCCTGAAAAAATTTGCTGATCTGAGCTCTAGACTGTTACACTTTTGTACTAAAATCATGGTGTAACAATTTTTATAGCAGTATTTTGCTCATAATAGTGACAAACTGGAAATAGAAAAATATTTAAGAGCAAGGAGAAAAGTGAATATTGTGAACTATTCTTACAAGGGAATGCTATGTAGCAGTGAAAATGAAAGTATGATGAGATATATTGGCATGAGTAAATCTCCACTATGTAATTGAAAAAAACGAGTGTCAGAAAAATATACATAGTATGGTCCCATTTCTGTACACATTAAAAATGTGATACATGATACATAGATTTGCATGGTAAATGGGTAAGTACATGTATGGGTGCTATACATCCCAAATTCAGAAAAATGATTTCCTCAGAGAGTTAGGGAGTGTGATTGAGATGAAATAAATGGGAGAGGGAAGGCTTCAATAACCTCTGTGATGACATTTCTGCTGCTGATGATTAAAAGGTTTTTGTAATATTTTTTTATACTTCTCTTGTATGTTGGAAGACAAAATAAAACAATATACAAATGAAAGCCACTGTCCCTTTCTTGACAATTTGCAAACCAGGTGGGAGGCCAAGGAACTACTGTATAATTGAATTGTATGATCTTGCCATAATGAAATGCTTTATGAGTAATAAAGTTAACTAGAGACCTGACCATGAATTTCCAGACATTCAAAGGACTGGGCATGTGGTTGTGGGTAAGCTCTTGGTTAGAGAGGATAAGGAATTTGCCATATTTGAGGAATGATAAAGTGCGAGGATCGTTAGAATTATCTAGACTCAGAGAATGGCATGAATGTGCCTGGTGAAAGTGGGAGGAAAAGGCTCAGAGCACACTGGATATGTTGGCACGGTTCAACTTTGCTCACTGTGAATGCTTAGAAACAAATGGTGTTGCCTAGCTGGCGTGTCTCAGTTGGTGAGCATCAACCCGTGAACCAGGAGGTCAAGGTTTGATTCCCAGTCAGGGCACATGCCTGGGAGTGACTGGGTTATGGGCTGGATCACCAGAGGCAGCCTATTAATGATTCTCTTTCAACTTTGATGTTTCTGTCTCTCTCTCCCTCTCTTTTCCTCTCTGAAATCAGTAAAAATATAAAAACAAAACAACAAAACAGGAAAACAAATGGTGATCTTGAAATTAAAAAAAAATCTAAAATTCACTATTTGGCAAACTTATGTTTCTTATGTGGTGTATCTGTAGGAAATGATTGCCATAGCAGCGGATTCTAAAAACAATAAAACATACCATTATTTTACAGAAATGGAAAAATTGAATTGGAAATTTTATAAAAAGATGTGAAATATATTATTTGCCTGGAAAAGTAAATGTCATAAGGATTCACATTCACCTTGAATTTTAGGGAACCACAGCTGGAAAGAAACACCTGTGTAAAAACTTAACCATACCCAAGGACTCATTTCTTAATCTAGTTTTTTTGTTGTTGCTAATTGAATTTTATCTAACGGAATTAAACCTCTATAACAGTGACTAAACCATGCATGGAGAGTTAGGGTGGTTCAGTTATGAAGTTTCCTCCTAAGGATTAGGAACACAGCTCAGAACCACTTTCATGACCTATTCATATGCCATTACCAATAGCTTATACTTATCATCTCCACCGTTCCATTGTTGAGGCATCACTGAGAATCATTTCTTTTCATTTGCTTGGTCATGTGTACAAATGATTTGATATTTTCATAAGTATTTGACCTTTTGAATCTGTCCTTTTTAAACTGTTTTTATTGAGCCTCCCAAACACACCCCGAAGGGGGACTGAACCTACAACTAGGGTATGTGCCCTGACCACCAATCATACTCATGACCTTTCATTGCACAGGATAACTAGCAACCAACTGAGCCACATTGCCATGGCTAATCTGCCCTTTTTTTATACACACAGTCATATTTGAGTGAAATTGCCAATTGCTGAAGCATTTATTTTCTTCCATGTGATAACTGTGGCATTGGGGTCAAAGGATAGTTCCTGAATTTCCAATCTCAAATGTGTAATTGAAAATGTTAATTATTTATCATGTGAATATTGGCAAAAACATACATGGACAGAAATGTAAACATCCAATAGGTTGTCAGTATTAATCACAATTGTGAATTGTGTGTCTCATCTAAAATGTGTACATTCTATTATTCTGAGAAAGACAGAGAAAAAAGTGAAAGGAAGGAAGGAAAGGAGGAAGAGGGAGAGGGGCAATGAGAGAAAGAGACGGATTCAGCTAAAAAATGCTGGAGAATGATAATAAAGAAATGAATCACAAACTGATCTGTATGAATAATTAAAATTACATTTCAACCTGGAAGAGTTTATTTGTAAATTATTTGTATTTGCATACAAATACAGTAACTTACCACATGTAATAACTAATAATTTGTCAAAGTCTTTTTATTCCAACTAATTTCATAAAATAAACTTTGTTAAAATTGTTATCCCCTAATGCATTCTTGCTAACAATATGATATCTCACCATTTATTTTAGTATTTTTATAAAATAAGATATTCTACAGTTTCTTTGGCAACAGAGATGATGACTCATACAGATCTGACAGTGTGTTTAATACTTGTTTCTTTTTTTTTGCTACAGAGAAAGCTCCCTGTTATTTCTTCCTTAAGATAAATGACAAAGTAATCCACCCAAACCCTGCCCCAAGCATGCCCCCTCGCCAAGCAGTTCTAAATTACAGGGTGAAGTAAAGCAGTTTGAACTGAGACCTTGTTCAGCTGAAAAGGCCAGATGAAGTATATTTATTTATTATCCCCATAATAAAATGTAGTTAATTGTGTAAATACAAATACTTTATCCCACTGTCAATGGCAACATTTATTGATGAGAGAAAGGAATGATCTTTCTGATTCAAAATTTACTTCTATCAATACAACTTTCTCTCTTTTGAAACTACTATATTATTTGTTGGAGTTTTGTAGTCCTTGTATCTACAGCATTGATTGCTTCCCTAAGAATATTGTTTTATATTTCAGGAGTATACCATAGATGTGTTCTTTCGACAAAAGTGGAAAGATGAAAGGTTAAAATTTAAAGGTCCTATGAATATCCTCCGACTTAACAATTTAATGGCTAGCAAAATCTGGACTCCAGACACTTTCTTTCACAATGGCAAAAAATCGGTAGCTCATAACATGACAATGCCCAATAAACTTCTTAGAATCCAGGACGATGGGACACTGCTCTACACAATGAGGTATGTTTGTAGGTTTGGTCTGATGCATTTGAATACTGAGTAATTCATGTATTAAAAACCTGGATAACCTGGTTATCAAGTTCAACATTAGCTCGAGGTGAACATTGTCATAATAGTAATTATAATATAGTTTGTAATTGCATGCACATTAAAAAATAAACATGGGATGGTAGTTATGAGCTTGATTCTCATTTTAGCATGTAAGAATTTTAAGAATTGCCTTTACTATTAAGGATTAATATTTGGCTATTTATGTCTCACACTTCATTTTAATTAAGTACAGTTTAATAGCATGACTTCAATTTTTCCTTATTCCATCATGTAATTTTACTTTTAATATCTCATTAGATAGCCCATCATAAAAGTTAAGTGATTTTTAAACAAGCTTTTACTTCATTCAATATTTTGTTTCTCCTTATGAAGTTATTTTAAAGAAAACATGTTTTTAAACTCAGTTTTTATTTACCAAAGCTTAGAAGTAAATTGGATACCTTAAGCATATGTCTTAGATGGAACCATATGAAATTGCCACTTTGTAAATCAATAAGTGTCATGTAACATCAATTGCAATGATTCAAGCTTTAAATATTAGCTAAATCAATGTACAGGTATTGACACTATCCCATTTTAACTATTCCCATGAATTCATCTTTTAAAATGTTGTTGGTATTATGTAAAAAAGAAAATCATAACAAATCTAATAAAATGATATATATCCTAAATTTAATGTATAATAAAGTCTCTGAAGCATGGATGATTTTCATCAGCATTATTGATAGACAGATGTGTCTTACAGGCATTTGACCATTATTTATTATTTCATATGAAATATTAAGTTGTAGGTGTCAATTGTGAAAAATTATTTAAGAAGGACTATTCATGCAGTCCTGATCTTTAAAAGAAAAGCTTCCAGGCTCATTACTAAATGACCATTATCTAAACTGAAAATGTTTTCTACTTTTTCTGCCTTTTTCTTTAAAATCTTGCAAAACCAAGGCGGTACTCCTGAGATTTTACACACTTTGATCATTCCTATGGATCAAATAATAATTGGATATCTGGAGTTTAAACAAAATATAGACAGAGAACACACACAGTTTTGGAAATATGGCCTGGGGTTATTCTTAAATACTCTCTTAGAAGTGTCTGATCTATAACTAAATTGTTGATCACTTTTGTTTTGCTCATTATAAGAGGTTTTTCTGTATGTTTGATTTAGTTCCTGTTTTACCTACTTTACCTTTGTGAGACATGGAATACTGAATAACATTATAAGTTTGCTGATTACCCTTTATTATGATGATGAAAATACAGAAAATAATTATATATAACATTCATAATTTAGCCAATAGTCTAGTCTCAACAATGTATTTTAGGAGATATATCTAGATATATGTGCATCTATACTTATTTCTATATTTATATTCATGAATCTAAATATAATACTGATTCAAAGTTTATGTAATCTTGATGGAAGCTCCTATGAGTCAATATTGAATTCTTAAATCAATTTTATTATATGGTTGTTGATGAGATTATGGGAAAGAAAATTACATTGTTTTCATTATAGGTCTTTTTTCTCTAATGTTTCAAATAGAAACAGTAAGGTAAATGGGAAAATAGCCCTTCAAGATGCATATATAACTTTTTTTTTTTTTTTTTTACTTTTTAACAAACTACAGATTTAAAAAAATGGTTAAGTATATTTGTAAATAAATATTGATACTTGAGCTCAGATTTTGCATATGCTAATGTATTCAGAGGGATCATCTAAATGTGATAGAACAGAATCAGGTTTAAATGTTAATTAACCAAAGATGCTAAAATGAAAGTCCTACCTCTTCATTAATTTTGTTGACAACAATAAGGAGTGATTTATCCTGACTTGCCAATTTATTTAAACAAAGAGTGGGATTTTGACTTTTAGGCTTACAGTTCAAGCTGAATGTCCAATGCATTTGGAGGATTTTCCAATGGATGCTCATTCATGCCCTCTGAAATTTGGCAGCTGTAAGTATGGGAATGGAGTTACATGTTTGGGGAAAAACATATCAAGGAGAGTCAGCAATACTACTTAATGTTATAGTTTCTTCTCATATTATTCAGTGCTTAATATAATACTTGCCAGATAGGATGCAAAATTAAAAGGCATGCTGATTTCCATCACTGAATTGGCTAACTCTGTTGTACTCCCGAATATCATTATATTTGAATCATGGTGTTTCATTATCACTTACATAATTGCTAATAAAAAATATGTTTGCCTAAGTGTGGGAGCTAGATTAGGAGCTCATTGAAGATCAGGACTATGTCATTTACATTATTTGCCAAATATCAGCACATTAAAAATGCAGTATCATTATAAAAAGCTTCTGCATAGTAAAAGAAACCATCAACAAAATGAAAAGGGAGCCTACTGCATGGGAGAACACATTTGCCAATGATACATCTGATAAGGGGTTCATTTCCAAAATGCACAACTTAACAAAAGGAAGACAAACAATCCAATCAAAAAATGGGCAAAGGAGCTAAATAGACACTTGTCCAAAAGGGAGAAAAAGAAGGCCAAGAGGCATATGAAAAAAATGCTCAAAGTCCCTGAAAATGCCAACGGAATGTTTCATTTTTTGTCAACTAAGAATTAATTCTAAAGGATAGATTCTATTGTTTATTAAAGTAGTTATCAGCCTGTTGCAAATGGCAGGCACAGATGTTGGATCTATGCAATTATCTTTCTGCTTTCTAGCTAATGGAAAGTGATTTTTTTTCTTATTTTCTTAAGATAAATTTGAAGGAGATACGAGATGCTGTTGCTGGATTGCTACATGCAAGGCTCCTTCTGCATACATAGAATATTTCAGAAACGGCTCTGTGCATTTGGCCTTCTTTAGGTCACTGAGGTTATATCTTGTATGTCAAGCAGAAGCATTTGCTCTCCCGGAATAATTGAAAAGAGGGAAGGTCAAGTCATCTTCCTAGGCCCACGAGGCATTCAGGGCAGGTTCAGGATCAGTTTATGGACACTACTAAAGAGCTTCTCTCTCTCTCTTGTGTGAACGTGTCCCATTGCCTGACCTATTCAGAAATTTTGCTTTCTGGCACCCCTACCTTTGCCCATCCAAGTTAGCTTTTGGCTTTTCCTTCTCGTGAATAGAAATGCAGTTCTCTAACATGATTAAAAATATCTCTGACTGAGTAGTTGCCTTCTCCCCACAGACAGTACCAAGAAAAGGGGAGAATGATAGCATGTAGGAATGACAAAGCCTCTAATTATGTTGATGACCATAGTTTTGTGGATGAGGTTCAATTTTGTTTTGTTTTTTCTTTTTCTGTCCATTCCTACAAAAAGTGTCAGCTCTCAATTTTCTTTGAGAATCTCTTCTTTGTTTAACTACAAAGCCTTCTTTTATTGTCATGGAAACCACCACTTCAATCCTGGCATTTCTCCCAAAATTATTTAAGATAGTCAATCATGTTACACAACGTAAATATGATGTCGAAAAACTCAGCAGATGTGGCAGAGGGAAACTCATTTGCATTGCATAAGTGGCATTAAAGAGGACATTTTAAAAAGCCTTGCTACCAAAGAAAGGGTTTAGTCACGATGCAGTAATGCTGTAAGAAGGAAAGGCATTTTCAGTGGACAAGTAAGTGCTAGTAAGATTCTAAATATAACTGAGATGATGTTACCATGCTGAATATGAAATAGATACACCTGAAATTATTTTAAGTGAAAATAATAAACTCTTAGTAGTGTTTCCACAGAGTAGTGGAATAGTGCATGCTTGAGAATATGGTTGTCTCTATCTAAAAGCGATATGGGCAAAACATAAAGTTTGTTGTTAGGCATTCTCTGTTTAATGGTTCTTAAGTAGTAGTTTTCTTCACGTTTATTTTTGACACAGTAAACAAACAGTTTTTATTTATCTCTGCTAATGGTAGGCACTTGATGCATAAGTGTTAAAGGAGTGAACACCAGAATATAGATATAGACTCACAGGCCAACCCGAACCTTAAGATGTTGGCACAACAAATATGGCAGAAGCAAGTCATGCCCTTTGCCTGTCTTGTTCCAAAGCCCCTTTATTTTCCCCCAAATGATGGAATTTCTGGAACTTTATCATTGTTCTGAAGTAAAAGAAACAACTTTTCTATAAGTTTATACTTTTGAATTCAGTTTTTCTCCCTATTGCCTCATATTGTTATATATACCCTCCCTGAATGGGTATTCTCGGTGTATTCTGTGCATTAGCCCAAAATAAATGGAAAGTTGTCTTTTTGCATAAAAATTAATTCAAGACTGTCTTGGGATTTTGTTGGTTACCAACTATTAAGAGTTAGTATGCATTTGATGTTGGATATACAGTAGAACTAAAAATGTGTTATTTAATAGAATTAAAGAAAATTTAGAGCAGTTTAGAATGAAATTTGTAGTATAAATTGTCTTTATCTCCTTTAATAGTTTACTGAGAAACATTGCTATGGCCTTCTGGTTTAGATATGTGTTAATATGCCAGGGAGTGCCTCTATTCCTCACTGCACAACTTTCTGCTAAATCTTCTGTCTCCAGACCCCAAATTAAAAATAAAAACAAAGATGCCTACATATTCCTATACCACTAATGAAATATGATAAGTTCTTTTGTATAGAAGACTCAGTCATTTTCTTTAACAGATTATTGTGTTCTTATCCAGGTTTTTATATTTAACAATAAATAATCAAAATATTATGAGTATATAATCAGGCAAAAATGAATTGAAAACTTTTGTGTGAATCCGGCATGGTACCAAGTGCTGAAAGTATACGTGTGAATCAGATAGGGTCCCTGCCCATCTATGTCTCACTAGGGTTTCCTTTGGTAGGGTTTTGTTTCCTCTTATTTATTTTTAAGTGTAGCATCAGACTCAAAAGTGAAGTTGCAGTTACTTTAAAAAAAAGTTTATAATCTAAGACTCACAACTATTTGAGTATTGTAAGGCTTTCTGATAGAAAGTAGTACATGTGATGTATCTTTGATTTATTAAATTATGTGCCATTTGAATTTTATTGAAAATGGGACCATGATATGCATTTGTGAGGGAACAAAACAAGCTACTTGATAATTTGCAAATGAATTGCTAGTTATCCACATTACTGATATTACTTATCTAATCTTAGCAGTCATCAATGGTGAAATATTTAAAATTTAAAAAAAATTTTGAACCTTAAAATAAGTAGAATTTATTTATATGTAAACTCTATAAATATATCTCTACTATTAAATATACATACACATAAAGTTATACATATATTTATATACACAGATATATATATATAATCCTATTTCAAAAATTATTTAATATGATTTATTTATAAATGTAGATGAATATATGTACAATGAAGTCAGTGTCTTTTAGATATTAACATTTAGTATTGACATTCAGGAAACTATCAAAAGACCACAGAGAAAGACACAAACTTATATTATTTTTGCTGTTACTGAAGTTTAAATGCAAATCAATTTATAATCCCAAACTTTGGATCAAGGTGAGGACCACTAGATCCTGGATAGAGAAGAGATGTTGGTAGGAACAGCTGGTCCTTTCTCTCCCTTCATTGAGAATATGAGCAGGGTGGTGAGTTTTTCTCAAGGACTAGAACCAACTGAAATAGCTGGTCCATTCTCTCTTTTAATTGTGAATGTGACCATGGTACTGAGTTTTTCTCAAAGATCAGAAGTGACTAATATTTCACAACATTCTCATGAACAAAAGAGCATTAAAATTTTTCACATGGTCAGTACAGTAACAAGAGTTATCTCTTTATTCAATTGTGGAGAGACTCAGCTGCTCCCCCACCAGGGCATGCAAGTGCAAAGGAAATGCCAGGGCCACGGGGCTGCGAAGATAAGGCATGCTGCCTGCCCTCTGGTCCTAGAGTCATCTCACTTGTGCTAAATTCTCCTACTTTGGCCAAACAAAACAGGAAATGATACCTGGTTTGTATGTCTTTAATCTTTTCTTCCCAATCCATAACGTACCTGGAAGACAATGACAGAAGAGCCCAGTGAGATCTGGGTATAAAAATTAATTTTAAAATGAAAATGTTTTTAAAAGTATTTACAACTTGAGAAAATTGCATCATTCTCATTTATTTCACATGGTGTGCAATCATCAATCTTCATCTTTCTAATGAAATGCATTGTATCATGTATGATAGCTGTAATTTAATTCTTAATGAAATTAATTTATGTCTATAAAGCAATATTATTTTTAGATTATGATTGTCATTTCATGAGTGAGTGTTATTTCTAAATTAATTACCTGAGTTATGGCATTCATAATCTGTTTACCACAGTGACTTCTACCACCTTGAAACTATGATTGTTGTCTTTTATTATCTCAAGGCCCACTGATTTTTGCAGACTCTTAAGATTTTTGCAGACTCTAAAAATGTGTTCTTTACCTCTCAAAGTGGTTGCAAAGAAAATAGTCTCATGATCTTGGTTGTCTCTCTTTGTTTGCTTCACAACCTTCATATTAAAGCTATAAATTTCAAAGACACGTTTTACCCTAAAAATATGATTGGTAAATATCAATGATTTATTTTAGTCAACAATTATTCTATGAAATATACAACTTTTGATGTTGGACTTTACTGGTGGTTCTTACTAAAATGATAAAACAGATCTTTTTTTTTTTTTTAATTTTCTACAGATGCATATACAACCTCAGAGGTCACTTATATTTGGACTTACAATGCATCTGATTCAGTACAAGTTGCTCCTGATGGCTCCAGGTTAAACCAGTATGACCTCTTGGGCCAATCAATTGGGAAGGAGACAATTAAATCCAGTACAGGTTGGTAAAATGAATCTAAAGAAAAGTTGTTAAGAAAATCAATGGGTTAAAGTAATTGGAAATGACTCAGTTTGATTAAAACCTTTTGTTCATGAGGTCTAAGAGCTAGCATTATAGAGTGTGCCTGGGATTTTTCTAGAAAT
Source organism: Pipistrellus kuhlii (assembly GCF_014108245.1). Lineage (NCBI taxonomy): Eukaryota > Metazoa > Chordata > Mammalia > Chiroptera > Vespertilionidae > Pipistrellus > Pipistrellus kuhlii. The sequence goes on from NW_023425404.1 coordinate 173,133,437, forward strand.
TCAGAATCTCAGGCCTGACCCCTTATAAATTTAGGATCTGTATTTTAACAAGATTCCAAGGAGATTCCTTGGGTGTGCATTAAAGGTCAAGAAACACTAGTCTAAAATATACTTCATATTAAAGAAGTGTGTATCTTCTCAGAGAAGTCAATTTTACCTTCAAATAGCATTACCATTCCCTTAATTTTCCAATTCCTTTTCCCTTATTTTAGGTATTTCAACTCTTGGTTACAGATCATTACTATTGGCCTATGTGAGGAAGCTGATGACCTTTCTAAGGGCCACTCTCCTCTAAGAAAAGGCAGCTGTGTACATTAATGCAGATGTAAAGCCAGGGAGCAGGAAGGAAGGCAGTGAGGATGGGACAGGACTGGCTATAGAGAATGAGAGGAGAGGTACAACATTGAGAAAAATAAGAATTGGTGACAGGGTCAGCAGTGGGAAATCTGGGCCAGAAGATCAGCCTTGGAGGTGTGACTAATGATTGATCTTTTAAAAAACCAGAGAGACCTGAACTTGAGGTTGGTACCAGTGGGGGTGAGCGGCCTGAGAGTATTTATTAGCCCTGTACTCCTTTGATCAATAAGAATGACCTAGAGAGAAAAACAAATGCCATACCATAGACATGCCGAGCAATCATCTTGGTAATATTAAAATCCTCTTTTAAATACTCTTGCTGAGCTAAAGAGGCATTTAAAAATTATAAACTTCTCATGTTATATATGTCATAAAGGCTTTTTTCAAATCAGAGACTGTTCTTTCTCTAATCTGTTCCATTTCTAAAATGTGCAAACTATTGGCTATTACAGTTTCTTAAACTTACCTTATTTCTCTAGGTGAATATACCGTAATGACAGCTCATTTCCACTTGAAAAGAAAAATTGGGTATTTTGTGATTCAAACGTATCTGCCTTGCATCATGACTGTCATTCTCTCCCAAGTGTCATTCTGGCTTAACAGAGAATCTGTGCCTGCAAGGACAGTATTTGGTGAGTGAATTACTACACACTTTGCTGTATAGCACATTATGTTTCATTGCATACTTTCAAAAGCATTCTCTCGATACACCAATAGTTTATAGTGTTTGGGACAGGGGGCATTTGCTCCATGTTACAGATGAGGAAGCTGAGGCTCAAATAGGTAAATTACAGAGTCCTTGGTGCTCATCTATAATAATAAAAGTGTAATATGCTAATTAGATTGGACTTCCTTCTATACATCCTTCCAGACAACCTTCTGGATGAAGCGTTGAGGGAAACTCAGGTCCCGAATGCCAGAGGGAAGCCAATGCCAGTGACTGGAGGAAGGAAGGCCTTGCTTGTATGAATTTTGTGCATCAGGCCTCTAGTAAAGAATATGAATAGTACTGAAATCTTCTGGAAATACATTGAATCTACTTTCTGTTGAATCGTTTTGCTTCTCAAAATTTGTCTCTATATTCCTATAAAGAGAATATTGTTTGAAGTTTTAACTTAGAGAATAAGAGTACCACATTTATAGACTTTCTGTGTTTATTTTGTTTTGTTTTTAGATAAACAAAGATGATTTTAGGACTTTAAGTTAGAGAATGAAAGAGAGAAAAAGACTCATCTCATATACTAGTGTGTTTATTTGCATATTTAATTTTCTTCCTTTTAAAAAATTCTATATATGTTTATATTTATTCCACACCATATTTCCAAAAAGATCTGAGAAACCTTAAAATGCATAAACAAGAGATTGTAAATACGTTTTTACATAATGCAAAAAAAACTAAAGGCCGGAAAGGAAAATAAAAGCAGAATTAAGTTATGTTGCCTGAAAGACTAGGCATAATTAACCAATATTACAGATGAGAAAACTGTGTGGAGGAGAGCTTAAGTGACCTTTCCCAGTAAGGTAAGGCTGGGACCCAGATCTAACTTCTAGCCTAGCAAGCCTATCACTACTCCCTTTCTGATTCACTAGATGCCAGGGCAGGAGAGACCCAGGGAAAGTAGGGAAGATACACTGCACGCTTTTTTGTCTTGAGGTTCAATTCCCTCTGTTGCTTGCTGGCTTCCCAGCGCCCCTGCCAGAGCTGACACCATCCATTGCACCACCTCATCCCTACCTCATTCCCACTCAGTCTCATCAAGACCTGCTTGTTAAATAGTAGAGTCATTCTATGCCTTCATTGTGAAAATCACCCAATTGGGTTTCTAGGTCCCTCAGGGACTAATTCTTGTCCAACTGAGGGCCAGCTGAGGCAAATCATTGACCGAAGGTCTGAATTTTAGGGAACGATGTTATGGCCTCAATAAAATAAAGATCCTTCTAATAATAGGCCTGTCTCTACCCAGAGTGAGCTGGGCTTGTGAGGGAAGGCATGAGTGGGAAGCATGCTGCCATCTCTGCAGCAGTTCCCATGCAGGTTTTTTTGGTTTGTGGGTGTTTTTTGTTGTTGTTGTTGTTGTTTGTTTTGTTTGTTTTTTATACATTTTTATTGATTTCAGAGAGGAAGGACTAGAGAGATAGAAACATCAATGATGAGAGAGAATCATTGATTGGCTGTCCCCTGCAAACCCCACACTGGGGATCAAGCCACTACCTGACCAGAACTAGAACTGTAACCTCCTCATTCACAGGTAGATGCTTGTCCTCCCACTCTGCCCCCATACAGGTTTGGTGCCCATTTTTCGGGGACAGACTGGCCAGGGGTTGTCTTGGCCTCTACTGGTTGGATCTGATATCTCTGATCTGCTTCCAACACCTCCCAATTTTAGGGAGACTTTTTTTTTATTGGCGTTTTCTCATAGTTATATTTTACTATGTATAAATATAATATAAATAAATACATATTAACTTAAAACCCAATTAGGTACATTTACACATTGGATAGCAACTTGGTAAAAAAAGAAAGAAATCCCACCACCTACAACAGCAGGGATAGGTCTGAAGAGCACCATGCCAAGAACAATAAGCCAGTCAGAAAAAGTCAAGCCCCCCATGATCCCTCTCATGAGATCTAATGAACAAAACAAACAATGACTCGTTAGGGCTCTTTCCCTTCCAGACCAGAAAGTATGCTTCCCCTTATTATTATGCTTATCATAGAAATGGCCATGTTGATGGGTGAGGCAGTCCGGCCCCTATAGCTGCCTCTCCAATAGTGCCCAGCTGAGTAGTTGCCTCTGGCAATAGTAGCTCCCCCTAGAGACAGTGCTGGGCTGCAGTGCTGCCAGTCATGATAGAGGCTACCTCTCCCCACAGTAGCTGCCTGTCTTCCTCTTGTGATGCTGGCTGCCTGTTATGATAGTGGCTGCCTCTCCTGTGGGTGCCTCTGATGATAGCTCATTGGTACAGCATTTGGCTGCAAATCAAGAGAGCTCTGGTTCAAATTTAATTTAAACCAGTCAGGAAAATTTGGTGACTGCTCTTTGGATATATGAGGTAGGCTGAGCACATCTTGTGATAGGGTAAATTACTTTTCTGTATTTGGATCACTCAGTCATTTACAAAAGTTTCACTGAGAATGTACTGTGCCAGATACTGCACCAGGTCTTAAAGTGGAGGGCAGCAAAATAAGCCAAAAAGATAATGGCATGGCAAGGTGAAGCCACTATAAAAGAGACATGTGCAAATTGTTATAGAAAACAGAAGCAGAGATTTAAGAGAATTGATTAAATAGCTGAGCTAACATTTGAGCTAAATCTTGAAGGAAGAGTAGGAGATTCCCAGACCAGACGGATGAGCTGGAGGAAAAATCCTAGCCAAAAACAACGATAGATTGTGTAATGAAATGACATCAAGGGGTGAAAGAACATAGTGTGTTTAGTGACTGTGAGCTATCTCAGTGTCCATGGAGATACATACAGACAAAAGTGAATAAGAAAGACCTTGTAATCTTTGTCAGTACAATTTATCTTTATTTTGTAAGCTATAGGAAACCACCATAGTTAGTGTTTTGAGAACATAGACATGTATAAAACTCTTAGAATAATCTTGGTATTTAATGCATTCTATATACCTGTTAGCTCTTCTTATTATATATGCAAAAATTAGTTTGATTCTCAACATCAGCAACGAATAATTCAAGAGAAAATTAAGAAAATAACTCAATTTAAAATAGCATCAAAATAATAAAATACCTAGGAATAAATTTAACCAAGTGGTTAAAAGACCTGTTAACTTAAAACTATAAAATTTTGCTGAAAGAAATTAAAGAAGACCTAGGTAAAGGAAAGGTATCTCATGGTCATGGGTTTATAGACAATACTGTTAAGATGAGACTAGATCTCAAAGTGATCTAGTCTCATCTTAAGTCAATTAAATAACTATCAAAAGTCAAAAATGATTTTTTTTACATAAGAGGTAAAAGCTGATCCTCAAATTCATATCCAACTGCAAGGGGGCTCTAAATAACCAAAACAATATGTTTTAAAATTTATTTAATTTTAATTTTTTTATTGTTGACACTATTTCAGATGCCTCCATTCATCCCCTTCTTAACTATATTAATAAATTAAAGTTGGTGGACTTTCCAGTTTCAAAACTTAGTATGAATCTACCTTAATCAACAATCTCTTAATCAAATATTTCTGGGGCATCTGAACCCTACCCCACTCCAGATGCAACAATACACTCCAATGGATACAAAACTTTCATGTAAAATCAAAAACTATGAAACTACTAAAGAAAACATAGAATAGTTCTTTATGTCTTTGAATCTAGCAATGGTTTCTTAGATTTGACACAAAAAGCATGAGTAACAAAGAAACAATAAATACATTCAATTAAATTTAAAAAAATTACCTCAAAAACATTAATCAACAGTGTGAAAAGACAACTTGAATATGGTTAAAAATGTTTTATAATCACATATCTGACAAGGATTTGATATCCTGAATAAATAAAGAATTCTCACAATAACAACAAAAAAAGCAAAAAGTAGATTTCAAAAATAGACAAAGAATTTGAATGGACTTTTTACAAAAGAAAGTATATGAATAGCAAACCAGTACATGCATGGTATTTAACCTCACTGGACATTCAGGCAATGCATATCAAAACCATAATAAAATATATTTTACACACACCAGGATGTTTATCATAATAATAAAAAAAGGAAATAATTGTTGGCAACAATGTGGAGAAATATAAGCCTTCCTATATTGATGGTGGAAATGCAAATTGATGAAATATTTGTGAACAGTTCAGCTGTTCCTAAAATAAAGAAACATAGAAATAATGTATGCCCACCAATTTCACCTCTAGGTAGATACCCAAGATGAATGAAAACATATGTTCACATGAAAACTTGTGCACAGATGTTTATAGCAGTATCATTCCTGAGAATTAAAAGGTGGAAGGAACCCATATTTTCATCAGCCGATGAATGAAAAACCAAAATGGGTATATACTTACAATGAAATACTATTCATCCATTAAAAGGATTAAGTACTTATGCATGCTACAGGATGAATCCCCAAACCATGCTAAATAAAAGAAGCCAGACTCAACAGGTCACATATTATATGATTCCTTTCACATGAATTATCCAGACTAGATAAAATCTCTAAAAACAAGATATAGTTTTGTAGATGGAGGCAGAGGGAAACAGGAAGAGTTTACTTAATAAAAACAGGGTGTTTTTCTAGAGTGATGAACAACTTTTGAAACCAAGAGAGGTAAAGATTGCTAAACATTGTCTGCTGGGGTTCTTGTCCCAGAATTACGAAGGCCTTCAGCAATCTGGAGAAAGGCTGCATGTAGATTAAGTAGGAGTTCAATGATGAAAGATAGTTTTGTAAGGCATTGGGAGTCAGAGGAGCTTCCGCTAAAGGAGCTAAAGACTCTCTCCTCTTGACTCAGGACCCTCCTTTTTACTAACACAATTTGTCCTAAGCCAAGGTGGAGATAATACATTTTAAAGGGTAGGGTTTCAAAGGGTAGGGTTTACAGAAGCATTGTCAGATTGGGGAATAGCCTACCGCTGTTCTTCAGGTGTTTGGCCAACAGGAGGCAGTAACATGTAGATTAAGATGCCCTGAGCTGCCTGTCAACAAACTATTATCCTATTCAGGTCTGGGGGAGATGCTTTTTTGCCGTCCCTACAGGTGATTACATATGTGGCTCAGCCCTTGTTGAGCCCCCAACCTTCATCCACCTCTTGATGAAACTCTTGTAATTATGATATGCTGGAATTGGCTCCCTGCAATCATCAATGTATAAATGCCACTGAATTGTACACTTTAAGATGGTGAGTTGTATATTATGTGAATTTCACCTCAGTAAAATCACTTAGAAATGGCATAAAGTGAAAAACACAGCATTGGATATACACAGTAAGGTATCCCAGGATTTAGGCTCAGAGAAATGTCCTCAGATACCTATTTCAAAACTTGCAAATTATTAGATTGATTTTGGTCCCAAATAATAAAATTTTTATTCTGATGGCTTGAAAAAATAAGGTTACATGATTTTCAGAGCACAAGTAATGCATAGGTAAGTGTTTAAGAGAAGAGTAACAATAATTAAAAACAGAGAGGAAAAGATAGGACAGAATTGATATTCCAGAAAGACCCAAATATATATGTAAATGCATGACAAGTCAGACATAATAAAATAATAAGATATTTGTTTGATAAATGTGAGGAAAATAAAATAAAATTCCATTGAGGTAAATAGAAATTTTGTAGTATGAAGCACCTAGATGAATATGTTAAAAGGAGCAAGTGGAGGACTCTACCTGTCTATGGAGGAGAGGTAAATAGAAGAATAAGTATTTAACTTTGAATCAACAGAATGTTAGCATCAAGGTTGCTAAGTTTATAAAAAATGTGCAAAAGTTTTAAAGATTGGTTATGGATATAAAATTAAAAACCCAAGCTATATGTGTAAATTTTTATATGAATTATTTATAATATAAGTTGAAAGGTCAAAAAGTCATATTTTCATGCAAATATAGACTGTTAGATGGTAGAATTATCCTTAGTATTTTTTCTGCAAATTATTCTGTATAAAGCTTATAATAAACATAATCCCATGTGATGTGTGTGTGTTTGTGTGTGTGTGTGTGTGTTCATATAAAAGATAAACACAAATTTTATGTTCTATTTAGAATGGGACTTGAAAGATGCTTGGCTGAGCTCCCTTTTTCTACAGCCACATTCTATTCTTTATTGTTTTCTTCATTCTTTTGAGTTTGAATATCATCATCTAACTGACAGCTGTTACCTAAGCAACATTTCTACTGTCTCTAAGATTCTCTTTCTAATTATCCAGTCATGTTTACAAGTTCATGAGCGATCACTGAATCACCTGCCTTCCCCCTGCCTCCAAGGCTTTCTGTGATGAGTAACCCACCCCAGGAAAAAAAACTATTACAGCTAAGAAATTAATATGCTCTGGGAGACAGATGTCAAATGTCTCTACCTTTGAGGTCTGGTTTCATGCTGTGAATAGAATAGGAAAACAGAGCCAACAAGACAGTAAGCTGAGGAGTCGAAATTAGAATGTGTGCCCCTTGATATTAGAGATTTTTCATCCATTGTGTTGGGTTTTATCTTTTCCTTTTTCGTATATTGCATTCATTTTATGGTTGTAGATCCAGCTTGATATATTTTAAGAGTGTTTCTTCAAAGGAGCTGTGTCCATGGATCTTGTGATGATGAAAGCCTTTGACTTTTGAGTGTTCACGCTCAATTCGTTCAGCATTAACAAATGCTTATTGAATGGCTATTTTTATCAGCACTGTTCTGGATTCTTGGGCTGCATCCTTGAGCAAAAAACCAAAAGCCACTTCCTTCATTATAGAGTAGCTGCTCTCTGATGCCAGTAACATAAGAAAGCACTTGGGAAACTTTTAACTTCATATTTAAGGTTTTGTGCTTTAAAGGCTCCCATGAATGAGCAGAACATTGACAAGGTACAGACCTCCCTTTCTGTTTGCATAAACATATCAATTATTTTGTGAAATTGTGGCTGCTGTTTCTTTCAGTTGTGCAACATCCTTTAGAACTTTATATAAATAAGTAATAATCATAAGGAATTTACCAATTGTATTTTAAGCCAAACTCTTTTTCAAATTTACAGAAAAGTTAGTACATGAATAGGAGACTGTCAGCTTATATTTGAACATATGAATATAGTATGTGAATAAATTTATATATGGTAAATATTTCCTGTTATTTTTGTATGGAACAGAGATTTTTTTTTTATTAAAAACTAAAATCAGAAACCGGTTTGGCTCAGTGAATAGAGCGTCGGCCTGCGGACTGAAAAGTCCCGGGTTCGATTCCGGTCAAGGGCATGTACCTTGGTTGCGGGCACAACCCCAGTGGGGGGTGTGCAAGAGGCAGCTGATCGATGATTCCCTCTCATTGATGTTTCTAACTCTCTATCCTTCTCCCTTCCTCTCTGTAAAAAAAAACAACAAACTAAAATCAAATAACCAACATCTCTTAGGGGTTAGCTTTGGTAGGCAAGGACAGGGAGGTCAAATGCTTTATATTTCCTACCTTTAAGTTCCTGGCTGTGAAAGAGCCAGACGCCTGTCTTATATAAATTTTGAAATAAAACTCCAAAAGGGATATTTTTGGATTATTTATCTTTCTAGTTAGTTCCATGGTTAAATATGACTGTTTATACCATGGATTCAAAAATATAGTGGCTTGACTATATAAGGGTGTTTTTGTTTGTTTGTTTGTTTGTTTGTTTGTTTTTAAAAGAGTTCCACAAGTATAATGAATAATCTAAGACAGGTATGGTAATACATTGGGTGTAGGACACTCAGTCTCTTTCTTTCTCCTTTGATATCTTTAGCATGGAGTCTTGTTTCATGGGCCAAAAAGACTGTTGGTTTCCAGCTGTTCCATTCATACCCCAGAACAGGAAGGGATGACCAAAAGGGCAAAAGACTTCTTCCAGCTCTCTGTTCAACTAAAAGAGCTTTCCCAGAAGTCCTTCCCCCTGATAATTTCTAATTACATAGCATTCGCTGAACTTGATTTCATAACCAGAAATTCTGAGAAATTGCCATCTTGAATAAATTCAGTTTTCTAATATTATGGATTGACTAAATATTGGATTGTCAAGCTAGTGGTTTCTATTACAATGAGAAAATGACTTGTTTGCTACAGGGCCTTAAATGATTAAAAGCACATATTTTGGAACCACAGTATTTGGCTCTACTCTCTGCATCATAGTTTCACCCCTCGGTAGAACTATAACTATAATATCTACTTTGTGAAGTGGTTTAAGAAATAAACACATACAGGCATTCATGCACAGCAGAAAATTTAAAATATTCTGGCACATAGTTAATGCTGTGTAATTATTGGCTATTATTATTAGTGTTTATTATCTAATATTTAATTCTCTCTTTCATATCAAGAAATATGTAAAGGATGGTTAGATCTCTTTTAGTTTGAATAACAGTAATCACTTTTCAGGAGCAATGAAGACTATGAACTATAGGGAAGATATAATTGGACAGAAATCTAGCTTCTTTGACATCATGTGTTTGATTTGATTGAGGGAATTTTAGAATCTTTGACATTTCTTTAAAAGTAAATTATATCATTGTGTGTTCAGTTTTAGTCAAGACTTCTTTAATTATTGTGAAATGAAACCCAAAACAAACTGGCTTCTGCCTCTTTGTGAACTTCATTTTTAATTAATTATATAGACATCCACAAGAAACACTGTCTTAGATGTGCATCCCATATCAAAATCTCATAATTGAGGCTTACTCGCTAGTCAAGAGTCATTTCTCACCCCTGATACAATCATAATGGCCAGGTACACACTTTTTAGCAAGTCTTGGGTTACAGGCCCTCTGAGTCAGTAGGTATTGTCAAATGCATTCTGAAAGTGGAAGATGAGTAGTTCCCGAAGGAAAGAAGAATTGAGGACTTACTAAATGGGAGTAACTTCTCATATATCCTCACTCTCTGATCTTGTATATTATTTATATTTCACTTAGTTCTGTGATAACCTTGATTTCTATTTCATTGTGAACATTGAAGCAACTAGAAAGAACTTCCCAAAGTAAAAGCAAAGTTTCTTCAGAAGTCAGAAAGTTCTATGCCATATGAATTCCCTTTCTCTCCAAGCTCAACTTCTGCAACCCTTTCTATCCTTCATTCTTCCCTGACATCCACACTGACCTCCTCCTTATTTCATGAACATGCAAGGCATTCACTTTCCTAAAGGTTGATAACTATCCTAAAGGTCGATAATATACTATAAGCACTCACAGAATACATGGAAATCTGTTACAAGCACAGTTACAGTTTATTTCAGAGAGAAGAAAGAGATTAAAATCAGTCAAGGGCAGTAGCACATAGAGTACACTCCAGGCAAAGATCCAAATGCAGAGCTTTGGGAGGCAGAGTCAGTATTACTTTCCTGGCATTGCTGTATGAAAACACATACAGAATATGCCCACCAGGAAAGCTCAACTGCATCTTGCTGTCCAGAGTTTGTCTTGGACTCTGTCATTTTGGCTCTATTGACTGGTCTTATACCTCAACCCCTCAGGAGGTCAAGCTGATATGCCATGATCTAAAAACTCCACACTAAATCAAGTTGTTGCTACCTGGCTGCCCCCAAACCCCCAGGCCAACAAAGTTCTAATATAATTAATGTGTATAAAGTGATTAATTCATATACTTCGTGAAAGGATTCCCACCATAGAGTTGATTAGCACGCCTATCACCTCACATATTTACCCTTTCTTTTTTTTCTTTTTTTTTTCATGAAAACACTTAAGTTCTATTCTCTTAGAAAATTTATGTTACACAGTGTTATCTACTATAGTCACCATGTCATATATTAGGCCCTCAGGCATTATTCATCTTATTAATTGAAAATTTGTACCCTTTTCCAAGCCTCTCCCTGTTTTTCTCATCCCCATTTTACTCTCTGCAATAAGAGAGAGAGAGAGAGAGAGAGAGAGAGAGAGAGAGAGAGAGAGACTCAGAAAGTAACCTGGGCGCAGCTTTAGCCTGCCCAGAATGAAGAGCTGGGGCAGCCTCAGGAGGAGGCACACAAGGTTTTAACTGGAAAATAGAGAGAAGGTGGCAGTGGGGCAGGATGCTGGGGTGGTAGCAGTTGCAGGATATGAAACCAATGAACAGGAAGCCAGTGCAGGGCAGACATAGTCTCTGCAACACCTATCGACTCCCTGTCTGCCAGTAGACCAGGCTGCAGGGTGCTAACAGGGAGCACACCTGGCATCCCAGAATTGACTTTGGCACTCAGCAACACATGCCGATTGGCAAGCTGCTAGCCCACCAGCTTGCCCCTTCCTCCACCTCCACCCTGCTGTCAGTCTCTCATCCTAGTCAGCCCCTGGCAATTAAGACAGTGACTGAAGCAAAATATATAATAAGCCATGGCAAGGAAAATTAGTAAAGCTTGCAAGTTCTAGTCTAGAGGCCAGCTTGAAAGTTGCTTCAGAAAGATAGGTAGCCTGGTTGAGCTTGATTGACAAAAATGAATTATTAGTAAAAGTACGGCTAGATAATTAAAAATATATGCTATTGGTCTGTCCTTGAGTTGTCTATTTTTTGGCTTTTCTAGAACGTGCAAAGATTACTTCAGTACAGTTATGACTGCTCAAGTCATGGGGACAGTTGAGCCAATCTCATTTCTTACACTGACATCCACACAGCAATAGTGATGAGAAAAGCTATTCAAAGAGTCTTTGTTTGATCACTTTCTATGCGCCATCTACTGCGTAGGCACCTCAAATTTACTCATTATTAAATTCCCAGAAAAGAAATCTCCAGTGAGCACAGTAAGTACTTCCCCTTTTCAGACAAGTACATTAAAACCCAGAACTGTTGAGAGGCTGTTCCATTATCACAGAGCAGGTCAGTAAAAAGGAAGAACTTGACCTTACAACTCTCCAACTCTACTTGTTTAACTTTTAATATGGCACCATTATGCCATCAAATGACTGTTCCTTTTTTTGAGAATAAAATCAGAAATATTCTGGGTAATTTTTGTTAAGAGTCAGGCTGACCAAACATAGACCAGCACCAGAACTTGGGGTGAACATTCAGATTTGAATTCTAGTCGACTATTTGTTTCCGCAGTTACTGATTGAAGTATTTCGGATTCCTTACTCGATTCCTTGTCCAAAAATTGGTACTATCAGATTATGGTACCGCAACTAATCTATTAACTGGCGTTTCAAAGTTCAGTCCTGCCTGGGTGTCATATGCCACATTTTTTAAGTGGAATTAATCCAGGTCTTTAAAAAAAGCATAACCACTTATAATAGGATGACATTAGTCATTAAAAACTTCAGTTTATTCTGAGATGAGGAACTTGACTACAATCATTGCTGTATAATATAGTTTGTCCTGAAACTCATCTGTGAAATCTTGATAACTTTATAGAATATATGAGAGAGATTCCATGTTTCAACAGGAAGGGCTTTTATTATATATATATATATATATATATATATATATATATATATATATATATAATTTTGTTTGTTTTATTAGCCTTTGTATATAGTGAAAATATGACTCTTCAACTATAATTACATTACTATTTGTACAGGTTTGAGCCATTAAATATTTAGTTTCACTATAACCAAATTTTAAGTGCATACTTATTCTGTTTCTAACTTCCAAAAAGAGAACAAAAGCTATTATTTATTTTCAAATATGTACTAGTCTTTCAAGAATTTTTTTTTCTATTTGGGTGACTTTTTGAATAAAAATATTTAATAATGAATTATTCGTCATAAATAACATAATATCTCCCCACTTAAATAGCTCAGGGAGCTATAAGAAATCACCAAGACTATTAGCATTTGAACAGTCACCCTGAAATTTATGGCAATGCAATTATAAGATTGAACTATAAAAAGGTTTGGATACAATGAGTTTACACAGCACATGTTTTCTGTTGTCTCCTGTTCATTTATTATCTTATTGTCATCATGCTGAATATATAATTTTCTTTTAAACTCATGAAATCAGAATATTACTGTTTCAGTTCATTTTTTCCAGTTTATTATTTCATTTATTTTTTAATTTCTTTATTGATTAAGGTATTACATATGTGTTTTTATCTCCCCATTATCCCCTCATTTCTCCCACTCATGCCCTCACCCCCCTGTTGTCTGTGTCCTTTGGTTAGGATTATATGCATGCAAACAAGTCCTTTTGTTGATCTGTCTTCCTTACCTCCACCCTCCAAAGACTGGTCTGTTATAGACAACGGAGTTTATTTCTCACCGTTCTGGAGAATGGAAGTTCAAAATCAGGCTGCTAGCCTACTGGGGTCGGGTGGGGTTCTGGTGAGAGCCCTCTTTCATTTTGTAGCATGCTAACTCTCCATCATTTCATCACATAGAGGAAAAACAGTGAACTGACTCCCTGGCTTCTTATTATAAGGGCACTCATCCCCATGAGGACTTCACCCTCAGCACCAAATCACCTCTCCCAGGTCCCACACCCAAATACCATCACATCAGGAATGAGATTTCAACATAAGTTTTTGGGAAAGGTAGATATGCAATCCACAACAACTCCTGTAGTTACCTCAGGTTGTACATTTTTGGGTTTGGGGTATTGGTGCAGGGGTCCCCTAGTGATGGCCCTGGCAGACCATATTAACCATTTTTAGATCCAACCTCACCTTACTGGATAACTTCCACTCATTTCTGATTTCACTTAGGATTAGATGTGAATCATATAAGATTTCTTGGAAGTCACTTCTCAAGGGTAATAAATGATGACTTGGGTATTTTTTATAGAAGATTGGTCTTAAGAAATAATGGCACAGATGCATCCATCTTATAGCACAAGGCTCTCAAATTATGCCTACTTTAAAGAGTTGAATTGTATCCTTTTAAAATTCCTGGAACAGAGTAGTTCAGACTGGGCACAATGAAATGAAAATGATGGGTTTAATAAGACCAGAAATGCAAGTACCCACTCTGAAAAGATTTCAGGCCTTCTTGGAACAATGGAAGGATACAGGGAATCTGGTTCAGAGCTTTCTTTCTCTTTCCTTGTGAGGTAAGTCAATTATTTCTGAAGGGGAAAATTAATAACTAAAATAAAATAGCCCAAGTCTTTCTAGGTAGCCATTTAAGCAGTACAACCCCATGCCCTTGGATTTTTCTTAAACCACCACTAGGTGGGACACTTGCATCCTTGGTTTGGATTCTTAGCATTTTTTGTCCTCACTTTTGGGGGCCTAATGTGCTTGGAAATAACAGGGGAGCCAGCGATCTTTATTTGACAGGTTCCAAATAGGTCATTTGCAGATATTATTTAGTGTTCCCATTTTAGAGATGAAGTCGCTGAGGCTCAGAGAGAGTGGGAGATAAGGGAAAATTTAACATTTGCTGGGCAGTTCTATATATGAAGCATATGTGCTCCTACTTTATCCTCCCAACAACTTGAGGAAATGTTATTTCCATTTTGTGGGTGAGGAGCTCAGCAAGATCAGGAAGCTGCTGTGTCAGAAGCAGGATCCAAATCTTTGCCCGACTTTAGTGCACATTTGTCACTGTGCACAGCCACTTCTTAAGCAATTTAAATGCTTTAGTGCATGATATAAACCTGAAGTTACAAAGGTAGTAGGGGCCTCAGCAGAAAAATGCAAAAGTTAGATTCAGGGCACTGAAATATGCATGTTACAGACATACGATTGGCATTGAAAGGGGATACTGTTTGTAGACTAGGAAGTATACTAGTTCTTTGGAGAAGAATGAGGACTTTTGAGGCTGCCTGAGTGGGTGTCTATCCCACCTCTATTGTTTGAGAACTGTGTGATCTTTAGTCACGTACTCAAAATCACTTAGCCTTAGCTTCCTTGCTATAAATGAGGATGATAATAATACCTAACTCACAGGGTTGTTATATGGAATAAGCACTTTAATATGTAAAGAGTTCTTATAATAGATGCACAAAATTCTTGCAAGAGTAGGCCTTACTTCCCCCGGCTGCCAACACAGGCTTCCCTCTGGCACTTGGGACCTGGGTTTCCCTTGCAGCCCCTGCTTCATCTGGAGTTCATCCGGAAGGACATTCGGAAGGATGTCAGGTCTATTTAGCATATTACACTTTTTATTATTATAGATATGGCATATAGTAGATGCTCCTTAGTGTTGTTTTCTATTATTATATCTGGAGTAATGTAAGAATATGAGATTAATGTACAGAAGGCATCAATTTATACACTTTTTACATCACATTTACATTGTGATGTGATTAAACCTCTGTTTCCTTCTAAAGCTCACTAGATTCTTAACTTGTACATTCCTTGTTATAGAATCTGTAAACATGATCCATCCGTGTTACTTTTCAGTTTTTTGAGTTAATCCATTCACTTGGTGAACCAAGAGGTACTGAGCGTTTGCTGTTGCCAGAATATGAGTTAGGTGGCAGCATTTTAGAAAGGTCTGATGAGCCATGTGCCCACAAGCTGCTCCGTGTGGAGGAGTGGGACAGATGTGTAATAAATAAACAAAGTGAAGGATCATAGGCCCCTGGAGAGAAATATCCCAAAATAAGCTAAGGGCAGAAGAAGGAAGCGGTTATATCTGAGGAAGTCAGAGAAGCCCAAAGGTAAGAAGCATCAAGTCAAGCCTAGCAAATCAGCATCATGTTCTAAGCAGAAGACACCAAATTATCAAAAGCAATGGGAAGCATATGGAGAACAATAAACCACATATTGGTAAATGTCAGGCACGGGGGTCATTTGTATGTAAGGGTGGCCAGACAGACAGGGGCCAGGTCATAGACAGGCTGACATCCTGTGCCAAAACTATGGAAACTGCTTGCAAGGTGTTTTAGCAAGAGGGTAAATGGATGCATCGAGTTTAGGGAAAACTATTATGGAGAATATGGTGAAAATAAATTGAAATGGTATGAGTGATGCAGAGTAACTGGTTAAGAAGTAATTGGTATCATCCAGGTAAAACATCATGAAGGCCTAAAATAAGTCAATGAATATCATATTCAAAATGTAATAAAGCAAAAGCAAAAAAAAATGTTATAAAAACAATAGAAGAAAAACAACAAATCACCTTTACAACAGAAGAACAGTCAAAATAATATTTTAAACAAGAAACTGATTATGTTACTACTGTTTGAAATGAACTCTGTATGTAATGGTTCCCTCTGCTCTTGAAAACAAAGGATCTCACCGTGAACCACGGCATTAGTAGCCTGGCACCACTTTGGTGCAGGGATCTTAACTGTTTTTGCTCACTGGTGTGTTCCCAGTGCCTAGAAATAATTCCCCAGTAATTTATTAAGAGAGGGAACTGAAGTTAGCTAAATAAAAAGGGGAATGAGTAACAAGGAAAAGATAGATTCTAGGTGGAGGAAACAGACACGTAACACATGTCACGCAACTTCAACCTAGAGCACATGTGTCAAACACAAGGCCCGCGGGCCAAATCCGTCCCGCCAGGCCTTGCAATGTGGCCCGCACAGCGCTGTCATCACTGCACTCCGCTGCGTTTCCATCACAATGACAGTTTATGACTGTTCAGTAAACCATTCGGCCCGCGATTTAGGCTGGATTTTAGATTTTTGGCCCCTTCTCTGATTGAGTTCGACACCCCTAACCTAGAGTATGAAAACAGCTCCATTTAGATTGCAGGGGCTTTTCTCTGGGAAAAAGACTTCAGGAAGAACATAATTTGGGGGGAAAGGGTATGTGTTTTGAATTTATTAAAATCCATGAAATATTCAGGTAAAGCAAACAGAAAAAAATGTGTAATCCCTCACAGTGTTACCCACACTATAATTATCCTTTCAAACATTCTCTTCTAGACCATATAGGCTATTTCTAAAGTCTCACACATTTTTAACGACTGAAGTTTGAGTTTCTTAAGTCTTATGACAAAGATATGTTATCCACGTTCTAGTTTCTGTCTCATAGAAGTTTCACCATTTTTTTGCCACTCTTAAAAATAAAGAAAAAATGCAGCGTTTCATAGTGCGTCTATATTGTATTTGTAAATGTTACTTTATCATTGTTATTGTTGTTATTGGGAAGGGAGGTTTTGTTTCTTTGCTCATTAGGCTAAAGGGAGAAAACCCCACGTTATGAGGATGCCTGCTGAGTTTGCCATTTCTAGCAGTAACCAGCAGGTGGTAGCCAACAATTTTACATTTCTGTTCCATTGCAGTTTTTGTGCCTAAGACTTCTTTTTCCTAGCTTACACCCCTCACTCCAGCTACAAATTCTCCCACACAAGTATTCTGTGGGGATGAAGGACTAAAAGGATGATTTTATTTTTTAATGTTTGACTTAAATCTGTTTTGGCATTGCTTTCGGGGTGATTTTTATTTTGACGCATGCACTGAGGTTTCTTTTTAAAATAGAGATACTGCTTTATATTCAGTAGCTCATCGTTGCTCTAACACGTCTATGGGAAAACACTGTTTGTAATCCCCACTTTACAAAGAGGCTAGGCATCTGGCCAAGGTCACAGAATGAGAACTTGGGTATCTGGCCGTGGCATCCACAGTGTCCGTCTCTATCCTGGAATCACTGCCCCTGATTTTATTTTCTCCTTTAAGTGCTTGTCTGCACCCAATACTTGTCATTCCTTTCCTCTGACACTATTTGCTCAGCTACCATGAGTTGTGGTTTTTGACACCTACACCTTGAAATAAGAAATACTACACAGAATAACAACAGGATATTTAAAAAACTTGATGTTAGATATTGACTGTGTATGGGGAACGGCCATATCTTGTTCACATGTATGCATTGAATTTTAGTGCTGAAAGCACTTTAAGATGCTTGCCTTTTATTTTACTGAAAAAGCGACATAACCATCTCCGAAAGCATTGCCTTATAGCAGTCACACAGAAGTGATAAGAGAATAAATGGTTTGTTAAAGAAATGTTTGGCGAACATACATTTATGAAGGCCCTTCCCGGTATAGGAAAATGTCCATTGTTGGGAGACAGGCGAGTGGAGGTTTGCGCATGTCCTAGGTAAATACACTCCTTTATTTAATATCCAGCTCTGCCTGCAGTGCAGTTGGGCCAAGCTGAGCTGAACTACAGTCAGAGATGCTGGCCTCTGAGAACCTTATCATTCCAGTGAAAAGAGAAAAAGGGAGGGAGGGGGGGAGGAAAGAACTTAACCACCAGTGTTACCAATTCCATTGTCAAGTTTCCAACATCAGTGAAACATACGTATACAATTCCGAGATGGGGAAGATTTGAATATGGCGAAACATTGCAGATTCAGACTGAAATTCCTGTGATGTGTTATTGGCTGAAAATGACCACTGACAGTGCACAAGGGGAACAAGGTTATTATCTAAACAGAAAGAAATGTAAAATAGTCTTTAAAAGTAGTAGTTTACATTTTACAAGGTTTTTATTTAGTTGCTTGTTTTATTTTCGATCAATCTTAAACTGCATTATGAAAGAAACTAGAGGCCTGATGCACAAAGATTCCTCCAAGAACTGGCCTTCTTTCCTCTGGCTGCGGGCACCACCTTCGCTCTGGCTGGAGCTATCTTTCTGCCTTCCCAGTTGCCCAGAGACCCAGAGCAGCTGGAGTGGTGTGGAACACCTGCCAACCCCGAGCCGGAAGGTGACTGTGTATGCAAATTAACCTGCCATCTTTGTTGGGTTAATTTGCATACTGACTCCTGATTGGCTGGTGGGATTTGTGAAGGTATAGTCAATTAGCATGTTACTCTTTTATTAGTGTAGATTATGTCCTTATGATGCTATGCAATCTAGAATTAACTTCATACTTAGGCAGCCATACTTAGAAGGAAGAACTTCCTCATAGTTCCATTGTAATCATCGTTGGGAGGGTTGGTTCACTGCCTAGTGTAGTTCAAATGAAGGATGCACAAATCAGTGTGAGACTTGATGTGGGATTTTTAAAAAATTAACATTAAAATGAATAGTAGGTCAATTTAAAGAGCTGACTTTTCCTCATAGGAAATTCTATTGCAGACTCACTAGTCTTTTTACCCTCAGCTGTACTGAAGAAGGGAGCAAAGAGACAGAGACAAACAAAAATGAAAACAAGGCATTTCAGGGTCATCTCTTCCAATAGTTTTTTTGTTTGTTGTTGTTGTCCTTGCTTGTTTGTTTTATTTTATTTTTACAGTGAAAAAATGTGGCCCTGAAAGTTGCTTTGGAAAACAAAAACAAAAACTAATTATAATGCTTCCCAGTTAGGATCTATTGATGTTTCTGGTTTCTATTTTTTTCTTCTGCAGGTGTAACAACTGTTCTAACAATGACGACTTTAAGCATCAGTGCTCGGAATTCTCTCCCCAAAGTGGCTTATGCTACTGCCATGGACTGGTTTATTGCTGTTTGCTATGCGTTTGTGTTCTCTGCCCTAATTGAATTTGCAACTGTTAATTACTTCACGAAAAGAGGATGGGCTTGGGATGGGAAGAGTGTAGTAAATGACAAGGTAAGTGAGAACTTCCTTCTCACCATGATTAAGAGAATACCTGGCAGATATAGCACCAATATATGTATATATGTATATATATGTATATATGTATAATATGTATATATGTATATATGTCATTCAGATTTATTTTAGTGTGCTTTTGCCTGAAATCCTTTAGGACTGCTTATAGTAGTAATACTTGTGATAAAACCTCTCCCTAGCATCTGGTTAACTGACTCTGCATCAAGAACTGTGCTGGTTTTCTACATAAGCTCTAACATATAATCTTCACATCAACTTCATAACTAGAATATCTTTTTAATTATCTTTTTTTTCTGATAAAGAAGCCAAGGTTTAATAAAGTTACTTACTTTCTGAGCTCACATAAGTAGTGAAAAGAATACTTGAACCCAAATCTGTCTGATCATTAAGTTGACTCTCTCTCTTGACACCACAGTGATTCATAATAAAGAGATTTGGAAAGAAAAATGGGCATTACCTTGACCTACTGTAAAATTTCAGGCCCTGTCAGTGGAGTGAGTCTCTACTCTGCACCTACTGGCATGCGTTTCTGTTGCTTGCATCATTGTTTTCTCTCCCATGTTGCCTGAAATAAGTGGAAAGGTGCTGGAATGTCTAGAAATTTTAAGTTCTCATGTAGTCTGTAAGAGAAAGTTACTTCTTTTAAAGATTAATTTCTTTGCGGATTGTTGGTTTCCAGTATGGAAGCTAGTGGAGGAGGGGGGTTGTACATTGATATAGTAGCTGTTTGTTTTTTTCTTATTCTATGGATTATTATTCACCTGCCTTAATAGCAGTCTTTAGCCAAGTCTTTACCACAATGAGATACAAAGTTTTCTTAATAAGAGTAAAAAGTTCTAGTTGTAGGATTTCTTATAGTAATATCTATTTAAGTGCTCTTCCATTACATTTGAAATAACATACTTGCTGATTTTTTTCCAGTTATTTCAATATAAATAATTTTCCTAATTTATATGACCATATTGCAGTTTAAGCATACAAACACGTAATAGTTTAAAAGCCCTGCTTTTTAACTTAATTTTATAAACTAAGTTTTAATTAGTACTGGTTTATTTCATTTTATAAGCTATGTTTTGCATACTTACAACAATGAGTAAATATTAAAGGGAATCTGATTAATTTTCTCTTTTTAACCTCCATGTTATTTCAGCATTTCCATTACATTTTATTGTTGATTTATGTTTTCATTCCCCATGTAGTATACTGCTTTTTCATTATCTGTGAAATTAGATCTTTTTAATTATATAAGTTATATGTGCACTTTCATATTAGCATAGTTTTGAAGATAAAATAGTTATTTGGGAGTGTGTCACAAATGATAAACAGTGGTTTGTGGTATAAATGTTCTATAGCAAAGCTTACTGATATATTTTAATGCTATGAGGGTGCCAATCAAGTTGACATTATGACTTGGCATATCAAGTAATATGCCTTCTAAACCCCTGAACTTGGAAAATAGAAGTACTTATTAATGCAAAAGAACTCATCCTTAATACTGCATTTTAAATGCAATAACCTAAGTGTTATGAATACTGGATTTAAATATACCCACATATCAGATCACACATAGTGAAGACAAATCTAGGTCCAAATAATTGATATTACGACCTAATATGCAGGAAAACTACTAATAAAGTTTCTATTTTTTCAGTTCTCAGAGGTTCAGGTTTAGAGGTTAATTCGGTGGGAACATTACATCAGGCACATTGCTTGTTTTTATTTTCATTCACAGCTGGAGTGCCAAGCACGTTTCAGGGACTTCAGAAATTTCTGTTGAATAAGATACATGAGTTTCTGATTTTAAATCTGGCAATGCAATATCAATGACAAGAATGCTTTTCCTTCATGGAAATGTTTCACAATTTTACATTGTGAATTTACCAATGGGTACTCAATCCAATTTCATGATCCAAATGAGTTCGGGGAGGTATTTCTTAAACCTACCTTGGAAATAACCATGTCCTTAGACCTGGAGGGAAATGAAGTAGAGTAGCTTACCATCTGCCTAAAAAAAAAAAAAAGTACAGTCTACCTCTGCTTTAGTTTTCTTTAGATTTAATTTTTAAGTAAAAAAAAAAATTCTGGAAATAGTATTAAGCCACATACCATATCGGTGTCCTTTTATTCTAATCAGACCGGCAGAAATTCTCTGCTTTAGTAATTATGAACAAATGCTGTATAAGTATCTGTTAAAGTATCTGAAAAGTATATGAAAACTTCTTAAAAATTTGTTAGCTGACAAGTATTAATTTGCCTCATGAAAATAATAATTTATATATATATATATTATGTGTAATAAGAAATGTGTATTTAATATAGTGTACATGTAGATTGTGCTCTGATGATCTTTAAAGTTAAATAAATAAATCTCAATTTGTATTCAAGTTACATTTGAGCGCTCTATTAGAAGACAAAACATACCTTGTTTTGTGATCTTGGTCAAAATTTTACATCACTTTTAGCCTCAGGTGTGAAATTAAACAACAAAACCTCATCATCTAAATGTAGTGCTGGATCAAATGATCCAACTCCAAATTTTTATATCCTTCCATATATAAAGTTATCTATTATGCAATTATCTGAGTTCTTCTGGAACCTCTCCTTATGTCCAATGCTCTTCCACTGGCCTGAGACCAATTATTGCACTCCCGTGCTTATCCCCTTTACTTGCTGCTCCTTTCTCAACATTAATCCATGGATATTATTTTCTTTTCTTATTTATTCAGAGCCATATTTTCTTTTTAATGCCTCTTTCCTTTCTGTTTATGAAGATGTGTACTATGCTTAATTTACCATAAATACAGAAATAAAACTCCAGAAGCTAGGTTACACATTCCCCTTTCCTCAGATTCTTCCATCATTTTCTCTATTTGAGTTTTTTTAAACCATTGCTTGTAGTGCTATGTTCTCACTTTCAATTTAATTTTCAATCTACTATAATCTGATTCCCTTTCTAGTTATTGTCCTATAACTGAAGGGGACCAATAACCTTCACAGTTTTCAGATCAGATGATAATTTTACATTTTTCTCAATGGGGAACCCAATGAATACTGTTATACTCCAGAGCTACATTCCAGGCTCAAACCAGCAATATCTCATCTTCTTTTATTCTTTAAAAAGAGTCTTTGAGCTCTAGCCAGTTTGGTTCTGTGGATAGAGCATCACCCTGCGGACTGAAGGAACCAGAGTTTGATTCTGGTCAAGTGTACATGCCTGGGTTGCAGGCTCAATCCCCAGTAGGGGGTGTCCAGGAGGCAGCCAATAAATGATTCTCTCATCATTGATGTTTCTCTCTCTCTCTCCCTTCCTCTTTGAAATCAATAAAAAATATATTTTTAAAGGGTCTTGGAATATAAACTTCTTTCCCTCAAAATTGGCTGCCACCACTATACATTCTAGTCTTTGAGTTTCTGTGTCTGAGTTCAGCATAGATCCAGGCTCCCAAGCATCTGCTCTTGTATATCCCTAGACATCATTTGGCCTTCTGTTATTTTGTTTTAGTTTTTACTATTCACTGTATGTTCTCACTTCAAGGGTTTTACTGACAATATTTGTAGGAACATGTGCCACACTAAGCACACTGTCCAGCTATCTGCTGTCCCCAGATAGACAATCCCAGTCATCCTCAGTACAGATGCCAGTCCTCAGGAAGTCTCTGATTTCTTGCTCCTCCTTCAAATAATTAGATCCCATTGTAAGTGTGTCTAGTACCCTCTTTTTTGCATTTAAGTATCACAATTTGTAATTGCATATTCATGTCTCAACTCTTTCTTAATAACAATGACCATGCTTATTTTAATAAATCATTTATTCCTGTCTCTTTGCACAGGGCTTTGTATATATTAGTTGCTCAATAAATATGCTATGTATTAGCAAAGGAGAACAAATCAAATTGACAACCATACCTTTATTATACCTTCCACAGTAATTATCTATAAGTGTAGTCTATGTCTCTCCTTTAGCTTTGAGGATCACATACCTAACGTGTTCCCTTGAACTTGAACATAACATCTCAATCTTTACATGTCCTTTATAAATGAAAGAAACAACAGACAAAAATAAACTTCCTAAATTGGTTTGTATATATTTCCCCTGCCCATGTCTATTTTGCAGGTATACCCCATTTCATGGCAAAACCTAGTAACACATACCAACAACTTGGAAGTTTTCCTTAACATCTAATCAATGATTAAATGGTATTCATTCTCCAAACTATAAGTCATAGACTATGTCCTTGCCACCTCTCTTTTGTTTGAGTCTCTTTATTTCTTATTATCTTTAATTGTATCTCCTTCAAATCCACCCTCTAAATTAGTTCCAGATATCTTTCTAACCTAGAAATCTAATTGTTTTATTTTTCATTTCTTTAGTGAATTGTTGAAGGCAAACATTTGAACTAATATGGTCCAACTATGTAGTTTTCTCATCGATTTATATGCATGATCAACAATAAGAAAATTAATGTTTGTTCTTTATTGGGCACCTATTACCAAGTGCCTAGGAATATCTTCATTTTGGAAATGACAACACATAGGACTAGCCTATTAAAGTTACTTGCTGAAGATCACATATCTAACAAATGGTGGACTCAATATTATACACAAATCTAAAGTCCATGCTCATATTCTTCCTCCAACCATTACACACATCTCAGGCATCATGCTTCTACACATCTCCAGGACATTAGATGTGCTGATCTCCTTGGCTAAAATGCCCTTGCCTCCTTTCCCTAACCAGTGAACTCTAACTTATTTCATAAGATCCATCTAATTATACTTAAATCTTAAAACTGTCCAAACAAATCCAATTGCTGTAATGTTTCTGCAGACTTATACAAATTCTTTTATGTTGCCTCATCAAATTATAGATTTATTGTAAATAAATCTGTTTCTGACAGCAGGTTACATGCTCTAAGGGTTTTGTTTTATTCACCATTTTTTTTACCATTTCCTAGCATACTGTTTAGCACATAATTTATTTGAGATAAAATTTTTAAATAATTAACTTTAACCCTGTTGAGATGGTTTTCATTCCTAAACCTCAATCAGTGTCCAAGCAAAGCATATTCTCTAAAAATAAACTAGATATTAAATTATTAAAGCAGAAACATAGCAATGTAATACCCAAGCTAATATGAGGCATGTCATTATTTTGTGATTCACTTCATACAACTCATGGAAAACATCACTTTCAAGTCTTTTTATTGTTTTATTATTTTTTTTAACGCATCCTGCCTTGTTCCAAGAGCATTTCAGGCAGTTTACCAGAAAAATGTATATATTTAATAAAATTTTATTAATAAAATCATATATGACTAGAAGTAGATCAGGATGAAGGAAAATAGACTATCAATTTGTCCACCATTTGGGCCAAAACATGAACTGTAGTTCATAAGTATAGTAAGTTTCAAATTCTGATTTTCTTGGCTACCACAGTAAACCATGAGGCGAGGGGGTAGTTATATTTCTTTCATCAAAAAATGGAAGCATCAATTCCCTCAGAAAAATATTTTCCTACACTGAGTTCTCTTTTTAAAACAACATCATATGGGTTTTAAACTGGGTACTGTTGCAAGTAGTAATGTCAACATTTTTCCAATAAACGCAGTAATTAATTTCATATTGATGTTTCTTGTAGTCCCCTTCAATAAAAACTGAAGGCATTACATTAACACACAACTCAGTGAAGGCAATTCTTCAAGGATCTAAGCTAACATGGTCCAAATATATAGCTTTCTCATGGCCCAATTTAATCCAAGGAAAGACTTTAGAGTACTTAGAGAAGTGGATGGACTGTATAACCTTCCAAGGATTTTCTGTAAGTATCACTTTTCTTAGTCAGGAGGGTTAGCTGATAGTTAATACCATTGTCTGGCAAGGGAGCATGTTGTTGTTTTACAAGTAATGGGCTCTCTGGTCACCACAATGACTGTAAAAAAAGCCACATGGTATGTAGAAAGAGCATAGAGTTACCACTATGGAGACCCGGTGTTTCCTCCAAAGTCTATTATATGTAGTGTTATATTAACAAAAGCTCCTTGTTCTAAGGGACACATCTGTGATTCTTCCCAACTCTAAAACTATGTGGTGGTTCTTTGTATTTATGTGCCAGACAAATAGGTATCCATATTTTAGCTAGAGTATTCACACATTATTTTACCTACCATGTTTCCCCAAAAATAAGACATCCTCTGAAAATAAGACCTACTTACAGGTTTTCTTCTGAGTGAAATATAAAGCATCCCCCAAAAATAAAGCCCCCCCTAGGCTAATCATGAGAGATTTGGTCTACTGATTCTAAAGAAATGGAGTCACAAGAAAGTCACCAGGAAATTCAGGAATTGGATTGTTATGATGATGTTCCAGAAGATGATGACATGATTGTCATTGAATAAATGAGTAAATTCTTGATACTGTAGGATTCACAGTTTGTCTGGCTTGTGTTGACAACTACCGTACTACCGTACTGTATACAGGTAATAAATTTCCTTTATTTTCATTTAACAATAAATGTGTACCATTTTCTTCTTCATGGAAAAATAAGACATCCCCTGAAAATAAGACCTAGCGCATCTTTGGGAAAAAATTTAATATAAGACACTGTCTTATTTTCGGGGAAACAGGGTAGTACTATATGGAAGCCAAGATGGGTTAGCCTCTCTGCTGTAAGACATTTAGATTTCTGTAATCAGAAAATTTCTAGACTTGAGTTTCTAAATATATATTCAGAACGCCAATAAAGTAAGCTCAGAATATTCTGAATTCTATAAAACACCATTTTAAAAATAGAATTTAATTAATTTTAGTTATATTTCCTTTTCATTCTACTTTAGTAGCAACATCAACAACTTTCATAGTGGCATAATTTACATTTTCCTCAAAGAGTGTAAAAAAATACATCATTTACTGATTTTGTTCATGAGCCATATTATCCCCCTTCTCACTTATATGAGTTTCAATCGCTAGTAAAACAACTTCCACAAACATTGTTTTACAGTTGAGCTTATTTCTTGATTTCCCAGTCCCCTATATCTATAAATGGTGAAATTGAGAAATTTCAGGAGAATTACATAATAGAATTATAGAATAAACCATTGAAATCTGTTTCTATTAGTCTAATGAAAGTGATTATATTCCACAAAAACCTAATGTTTGTACGTATTATATATGGACATGTATGTACATAAATTCTGACTTTCACTACTCTCCACTAAATGTGATGTATTTCACCGTGATTCAAATACTTATGTTAGTTTATTTGACTCTCACAACAGTTCGATATGGATTTGGTATAATTACCTCCATTTTAATCAAATTGAAGCTGAAAAGGGAGATGTTAAGAAACATTCTCAAGACCCCAATTCTCTATAAGTGAAATGTGACATCATTTTAAATGATGCTTAGGTAGAGTTGAAATAATAGAACCACTACATGTTACATCCTTTGTGTGTTAAGAGTCCTTTTAGAAAATTGGCCCAGTAACATAAATTGGACTATTTCAGTAACAAGTACTTCCAAGTTTCAAACACCTTCCTCAGAGTGAAACTCACATCGCATAGTGTTTAAAGCAGAGGTTAGAAGTCACGCACATCTAAGAGTGTGTACACTTTCATCCATTTAATAAAAGCCAGACCTGGTCATGTCACAAAACCTCTCTGAATTTGTAACATGGGGTTAATAGTAGAACTTACTTCTTATCCAGCAGTGAAGTTTGTCACAGATGACACCTAGGCCTATCATTCAACCTGACACATCACAGCGCTGGAAAAGTGTTAGCTCTCGACTCACCATCACTGTCCATTTGTAACACAGTAAGGACAAGTGTCACTACTGAAGAAAGGCTGTCTTCTCACTGCATATAAAGATACAAATGGTAAATCCATCACCCCATTTCCTGTCCTACTCCAGCCTGGCCTGGAAGGATGTCTCATCAGAGGGAAAAGCCGGATGCCAGTGAAGGACAGAAAGTCCAGTCCTGTTTTCAGAACCTCCTGGCCTTTCCGTGGGCCTTTCCGATATCATTTTATGCAAATATTTTGAGAAATGTTTATTCAAATTAACTGATCCTATTCTAGACCAGTTGGTCCCCTAAGTCTGTTGATTTACACTATTCAGTATTTTATATAATTCATTGCTCCATTTTATTTGCCATATTAATAACTAATGATACAGTTATATTAATATAAAAATTCTGGTAAACACTTTCGGTGTTTTCCGGCTTCATCAATTCAGCTACGTATTATGTGCCAGTACAATAATCACACAACTAAAGAAGGAATTTACACATTTTGAAAAATACCATGATGGGGATAAAATAAGTTGAGTGTGATGAAAGAACTAACATGGGAACAAGGACTCTGTAAGACTGAGTTGTTAAGGAATGCCTTTCTGAGGAAATGGCATTTCAACCAAGATCCACTTTGGAGAGGGAATGGATCCTGTGAACATCAGGATGGATGGAAGGAATTCCAGGCTGTGGAAGTAGCAGGGTCAGAGGCACCAAACAAAGAAATATTCTGAAAACTGAAGCTGTTTTAGCGGGCTCATATATAATAAGCAAAAGAAAGAAGCCTTGGTAAGAATCGCTTTTACTCCAAGTTTCAAGATATCGTACTAAAGAGATTTAAGCAGAAGAGTGACATGATCCAATTTATGTCTTTAAAAAAAAAATCCCTCTGGCTAGAGTGTGTCTAATGGTTAGGCAAGGTCAAGCCGGGCTGGGAGAGCACACTGGAATATCCATTCATCCAGGCCGGAGGTAACAGTGACCCCGACTAGAGTCATGAGAGCTGAACTGGGGATTATAAGGAGAAACAGGTTGTGGATAAGTGAGCAAAAAAAATTTTTAAAGTTTGTATTTTATCTTCCTCTTTATATTTTAGTATTTATTACACTGCCATTGTTTATGGTTACAATTTTTTACCACCTGAGTAAAGCATCGCTCTTTGAGTGTGACATGAAGGGAGGAAATCCTGCTATCAAGTTAAAGAAATTACATTTCTTTATTCAGAATCTGAAATCACTCATTATAGATTATCATTCCCTTGTTAAAATATTTTTGCTTTTTCACTTATTCACTCACTCATTCACTCAACAAATATTTGAGTTCCTTAAAATAGTCAAAGTTGTTGTGTCAGGATTACAGTTGTATTTTATTGTGTCCATGGGAGCCAAAAATGGCTGTGCAGGAAAATGGTACCATTGATCTTATTGTGAGGGTATCCTCACCATCACGGTTTTAGGATTTTTAAAAACTTATTTATTTCCCTAAATTCTTTATGTCTGGTGGATAATGATGTTTATCAAAATACTTCACAATTTGGAAAGTGTTAAGAAGCAGGCTCAACCCACATTCTGTGACTTCTTGTGTTTTTCGATAGAAAAAGGAGAAAGCCTCCGTCATGATACAGAACAATGCCTACGCGGTGGCTGTGGCCAATTACGCCCCCAACCTTTCCAAAGACCCCGTTCTCTCCACCATCTCCAAGAGTGCAGCCACGCCGGAGCCCAACAAGAAGCCGGAAAACAAGCCCGCCGAAGCCAAGAAAACCTTCAACAGTGTCAGCAAAATCGACAGAATGTCCAGAATAGTCTTCCCCGTTTTGTTTGGTACATTTAATTTGGTTTACTGGGCCACCTATTTAAACAGGGAGCCTGTCTTAGGGGTCAGTCCTTGAAGGTAGGACTGACCCCTAAAACAGGGGATGGTTAACTTTGGGGATGCGTGGCACCATTCAGCTCGGTTTGTTTTGCTCTGTACAGTCTGACTAATAACTGCTAATGGGTGAACCGACATGTACAGTATATATATAGTGATATAGCTTAACAGTACACCTTTAAAGGAGACACGGATTTGCTTATGCGTGGAACTGTAGACAAAAAAGTATCTCCTGCCCAAATTATGATTTACCCTTGGAAATGGCTTAAGGTGGATTTCAGACAACCTGATTGATTTCCTCTTATAACAGCCATGAAACTGGAGACCCTCTGCCACATTTGATGAACTTTTTTTTTTTTTTTTTTTTTTACTTGGGTCTTATACAGGAGTGTTTTTCTACCGTTGCCTAACTGTAATATAAGATAGCATTGTAATTCCAGGATCAGTTCTCCTAAATAACAGAACCTCATGTCAGCAACTTCAGTCTCTTCCTGGGTGGTCATAATCCCTCCTAGCATAATTGGAAGCTTAGTCCACATTAGAAGGAACCCTAGACATTTGACATCAGCTTTTAATTACTCTCCATAGTATGTATAGCCATGTACATAGTATTGCATGACAAGCCCAAATAATTACGAGTAGCACCTATCTGGATGTCAGTCATGCCTAGAATTTAGTGATGATCAGAATGCCATGGTCATTACATTTTTAGCATCAGAGTTTATTTGAAAGTAATAATTGAAATCCTCGTGCTCATTCTAATCAATGGAATCCATCTTAAATTGTTTGAACCAAGTAAAAGGAAATGTGTCTTACCCTTTTCAGGTATGTGTTGTATTGGAATTGATCAGCTCAATTTTCTTGGTGCTGGAGACTGGAAAAAAGCACCCAGTTTGGCTGCTGTGGGAGCAACTTACATTTCGTAGTAGGAAATTGTGCCAAAAACTCCCACCACTGAGAACTCATAGGTGTCACAGAATATAGATATGTAGGTGCACACTTACATGATTCTCTTCTTTCCTGTTTACTGCAAATCCTGCCTTAAGGCTTCTTTTCATCAGGATTCCGAAGCCACCAATTACAATGGAAAGGGCAGTGAGTTGGCACATTTTTCTGTCTCAAAAGCGGCACTTTCAGATAAGAATGAACGCAAATCTGCTTTTGTAAATTGCAGCTCTAAATTTCACCAACTCAAATTTACAACAGCTTTGTATACCGGGAGAGGTTTTGGTAAGAGTTGAACATTTTTAAACTGCAACTTCAAAGCATCACCAAAATTGCAAATTAATTCATGTGCACAAACATCACACACACACGCGCACACACACACACACACACACACACACACACAATTAGCTAACTTAGAACACGTACAAAGACAAGTAACTAAATTAAAAACTAAAATTTTCTACTTTATATAATTCTTTATGGATGAATTTTATTTTTCTTCTAATATTTAAAAATTGCTCTTTATGCCCCTCAAAAATGTTAATAGAATGTAACAATTGTGTCTTATGCCTGGATTCAATGTTTTTGGGAAAACTTAAAATCCTTTTGATTCACATAAACATTAGCAGTTATTAGTTGACTTTTACTAGTAGATATGATGGTGTTTTTGTAGCAACATCAGTAGTCAAATAGTGGCATTTCTTGCAATTTTGTACAGTGTTTCAGAATAGTGCATAAATAGGTACATTCATAAAATCAATAAAAATGATTATCTTATGGAAGTAAGCAAAGTCACAAAAATGGCTATTCCTTTGCCTAGTCTAAAATGTTTATTTTCTTTGTTTTAGTGTGATTCTTCTTATGTGCTTTGCATGGTTAACTTATTACCAAGGTCACAAATAAATCTTTTTAACAGAATTCACCCTGAAGACAGCCTTGCCAGTAAAAATTTATTCACAAAAAAGTAATCTATCATCTATCATAATAAAAGCATAATATGCTAATTAGACTGGATATCCTTCCGGACAACCTTCTGGACGAAGCCAGGGCAGCAAGGGAAGCTGGGGCCCCAAGTGCCAGAGGGGGAAAGCTGATGCTGGCAGCCGGGGGAAGGAAGACCTATTCTTGCACGAATTTCATGCATTGGGCCTCTAGTTCTTAATAAAAGAAAATTATTATAGGAGTCAATAAATGTATTCTTTAATCCCATTTCAGTAACACCCTATTTTTTTTTAATCTAAGTAGTTTTAAAATGTGCACTTTGCGTATACATTGAAATGGAAGATATCCTATTCCACATTTAAATATAGCATAACTCTTCTGTGTAGTTTAGGGAAGTGTGCAATAGTGTCCAAGAATGTCCACAGTGTTGAAAGCAAGCAATAAAAATGCTTTGTTTGATATGCCATTATTAGACACCTTAAAAAATATTGCCCTTATAAGTTCTGCATTGATCCTTTAATGTCTGACTATAGATCATACATTTAAAAATATGTAGATATGTAAATAGCAGTTTCTGCAGGACAAAAGAAAAGACTCGTCTACACCTTCAGCAAAGGATTGAGCATACATTTGATGGCACCCCTTTCATTAAAATTAATTGTAGATTGACTGGAAAAGTTATAATGATTGTTATTTGATTTTTAGTTTTAATTGTTAAAATCTTCTTTGAGCCTGATGTCATACTGGCAGTTTAAATTTTATGCTCAGGATTTCCTATTATTTCTCTAACTTCAGTGAATGTTTCAAAATTTCATAATCTTTCAAAGTTCAGATAAACAAAAAAGGGCCTTTGATCCTGCTGGAGAGAAGAAGGTTGCTCCATGGAAAAAGGATTTTGAATTGTAAAACCATAGTCTTCACAGTTATTCTCTCTTCCATAAATCACTTTAAAATACAAATTAGAAGTGACTTGTTAAAATGATTTTTTTGGGGGGAAACATTTTTAATATACTATATGTTCTCTTTGGCTCATAGTATGCTTATTTTATGTAGTTGTACGTTTATGTAAAGGGTTATAGAGTGTACAAAATGTAGACAAATACATGTATGTGTATAGAAATAAAATCTCATTTTTGTATAGTTACTGCTCTGACTCAGCTAATTGCTCAACAAATACTTTTTGCCTCCTACTATGTGTGTTGCAGTGAGAAGGCTGTTACTACCACTCACATCACATCCACAGAGCTGAGTTAAAAAGTAAAGTACATCTCATTCTTATAAGGACTTAAAATAAACGACTAAATGGAACATAGAAATCAATTTAGCCCTAAGAGTTGCTTAATTGCCTATGAGATCACTGGTGTGCTAAGATGGTAACGGTTTCTCTCCTTTCTCCTTTCCGTGCCCCTGTTTTTTTAAATATAAAAATGGAATTAACATAATCATTTAATGTGTGCTTTTTCAACCATCAGTGACTTAAGTTGCTATCAATATTTAGTAGTCTTTTCAGGGATCTCTGTATTTTGAATTTATCTCAGGTTTGCATAACTGATCCCCTTGAGCCACATTTGCTTAAATGGTTCATATTTTGCTTAAAAAGAACACAGAAGCCCTTCTTTCACTCATATCTTCCCCATGTTTATGATGTGGCTCTTTTTATGTTCCTGGCCCAGGGAACAGAATTCTGCTAATGATATCATAGATTCCGATGGACACAAAGTGGACTTGGGCATGGTCTCTCATCGCTTTAGTGGGAGGACAAGGGGAGTAGCTTAGGGCACCTCCTGCAAAGTCATGGCTCTTCAGGCATCTATTAAGATTTTTTTTCAACTAGTGCCTGTGAATCACTAAAATGTTTATTGCTTAATTTAAAATCTGGGGTCATATTGGCAGGTTTGTTACACAGGTTGCTTCTGGTATTAGCCTTCTGGCATTTCTACACTTATCAGCTAGTTTTTGAAGCAATTTTTTGAAGCAATTGCCTGATATTTTTCATATAAAAATATTCAGAAGTTCAAAGGAATCATGAACTGACCCATTGCTAACCTGTATTGCATTTATTTTTCTTTTAATTGAGGTTGCATAGGCACCTTGGGCTACCTTTTTATTAATTCAAAATATACATAATCATAAAAATTAAATTGCAAATGATGCAGTTTTGACCATCTGCATAAGAACCCACGACATTGTATCCAAATCACTAATAATGACATTGAAAAGACAAATTATGATATTTGCTTCTGCTATGCATGCTTTAAAAATTAAATTCACTATTTAATAAATATTTTTAATATTTATAATGTTTTATCAACATTGTATGAAAAATACTAATATTTTCCATTCGTGTGAAGAACTCATAGTTTTATCAAAGACAAATTTAGGGTCTCTAAAACAAGAAAGGAAGAAAGAAAGCCACCGGAATAATGAGTTGTTACTAATTAAACTATGTGAAGCATTTTCTTTTTTTAACTTCCTCATAAAGAGGAGAAATTATACATACATAAGTATATATTGAAGTACCTAACAGTCATGATTCTATCAAGGTATGCACCATGATTAAAACACTGAAATAGATCAAGTTCATGTAAAAGGCATTTGAGGAAGGTGACATTCAATAAATTATTCAATAACTACTTCTTATAAGAATTTTATATCATGTTATTTCCTTAATATTCTTATCTTTCCAACTTATTTAGACCACTGTTCTTAATTTTATTTAGTTAAAATAATTATTTTTGTTTTATATAGAGAGCATTTTTATATATGTAATTATATACCCCATTTCAGATCATTCTCTCTATGTTGTATTTAATGCATTGCATCAATTAATATTGCCAATAAATATGAACAAAAGATTTATGTTTCAGTTAGAGCAGTAGCCCCAAAAAAGTATTTAGGTCTTAACTTTGATTATAAGTATGCGTGTGTGTGCACATGTGTGTATGTGTGTGCATTTATTTCCCAGTTATGAAATATTTTGAGAAGTTTAGACAAACCTATGAAATATAAACAATTTATTTTATTAATGGATCCAATCACAAATGAGGCTCTAATTAAACTATCAGTTCACTTTGCCATAGATTAGCTTTTTAAATAGATCTGTAACAAACAGATTAAATTAACGGGGATTTAGTCGAGCTATAGAAATGGCTAGAAATATCCTTCTTATAAAGGAATATCCTTCTTTTCTAATATACTTCTATTTGGTTCATTTGAGCCATTAAGTTAACCATGATATCACAATTCTGCTTGTAAATTATAATAGGAAAAATCTTTTAACTCCAATTTGCTCAGTGGAGGTTTGTGAAAGCTTCCATTAAGTTAAACATCTGGTTGTTCATTTGCAAACAGCAACTCATCTACATTCACTACTGGTTAGTTGCACACCTTTTTAAATTGAAACAGTTCTAAGCATGTTATTATAGTTTATCTAAAAGCACATGCTATCATTGCATGCTAGTCCAAGTTCCAGACTCTTTACATATATTACTCATTCAGTACTCACAACTACTATAATCACTGTGATTCTTAAAGGTGTGGAAGCTTAAACTTTAATATAGTACACCAACATGCCACTAATGCAAATATCAGGCAAAGTAAAAAAGGTTTATTTTTCTTTGCTTTAACTCAACATTATATTCATATATTTTGGGGAGCATCAATCCAAAAAGAAGGCCACTATCTGCTTTCTACACAGTAAAATCAAGCAAAACTAAAACGGAACTGCATAGCAACCAAGAATCTCCTTTTGTGAGATAGCTGTTTACTAACATCGGTTACAGCTTAAGAGTTTGGGAATACACTGCATTTTTCTGTTTTGATCCATTTGCACTTATAATGTTTAACAAGATGCTTAAAGTTGATTAAGCACACAGAAGAAACACTTCTTTATGTTCTTTTTTCTGTCAGTTTTGTAAGGGGTGGGAGAGATTTTTATTGATCATATTGAGGGTTTCATGACAGTTAAATCCACAGGACTTCATAAATTAAGTGTTGATTTCATCAAACAATTTACTGCAAATCACTATAAATAGAAGGAAGCCTAAACTGATAAAAAATAAATTCCAGTGCAGGGAATCTAAGTGTTGAATTTGTCTGGTTGGTGTGAAAATCAAAGTTTTTCATGCTTTGTTTCAGAAGACTAACTTTGCCACAACATGTTGCCAGATGCAAGCCTGGATAAATGAGTACTTCCAACAAAGTGTATTTGTGCTAACGATTGATCCTGGAAAGCAAAACAAAGTAGTTAAATAAAATTACCAGTACTTTAGGAATAGTGCCTCATGGATTTATTCGCAATTAATTTATATTTAAAATATTGAACACAGTAGTAGAAGCACTTGTGGTTTATACCCAGCATAATGTATAAATAAGTTTAATATGTGATTTAGAAAGGTCTAAGGGAAATTGAACTTTGAGCTACAATATTCATGAATTAAATTTTACCATCTATGCTTAAGTCTTTGTTGAACTTGGGTGCCTGTTTCATAGTTGATTTCAAGTTTGTTGGTATTCAAATTTTTTCAAGATTTTTCTGAACAAATATAATCTGGTTTGGTTTGCTCCAAACTGAGGAATGTGACTATTAAGAAATATTTTTCTTGGAAGTGGCATACATGGAAACTAGAAAAGGCTTCATATTTGTTGCTAAATTTGAAAAAACAAAACAAAAAAGACTAAAATATTTTTTCCTTGCTACAAGTTGATAAAAAAAATTATATGCATAAAGAATGCCTGCTAAAGTTTCAATTGTAAACATTAAATATTCACATTAGGTGAAACCTTAAAATTTTGGGGTGACAGTATGCTTGTATGGTAGGTTTTCTGGTTTGAGGAAATCATTTAGGAGCTA
The DNA here is from genome assembly GCF_014108245.1 of Pipistrellus kuhlii. Classification (NCBI taxonomy): domain Eukaryota; kingdom Metazoa; phylum Chordata; class Mammalia; order Chiroptera; family Vespertilionidae; genus Pipistrellus; species Pipistrellus kuhlii. The sequence goes on from NW_023425404.1 coordinate 173,169,274, forward strand.
ATAATATTTATAACTTGTGACCTTGTTGTAATTGGGAAAAGTCACTACTTTTTATGTATGTAAGATAATTTGACCTTTATTGAATGTGTCATTATGCTTGCTGTTAAAAAATTTCCTGATTAATCACATGCAGATTAATGCTAAAACATTATCTTTTGTACTTATTAAAATTAATTTAAATATATTTGATCTAAAAATTGTGGTTTTGATATTTTAATCATTGCATGTTTGCTTACAAGACTTGAATTTACTATAAATGTGACTTTTGATTTGAAATGTTAGTTTAATTTCTTTTTTAAAATATATTTTTATTTATTTCAGAGAGGAAGGGAGAAGGAGGGAGAGGCAAAAACAACTATGATGAGAGAGAATTATTGATTGGCTGCCTCCATCTCACACTGGGGATCGAACCTGCAACCCAGGCATGTGCCCTGACCAGGAATCAAACCTGAGACCTCCTGGTTCACAGGTCAGTGCTCAACCACTGAGCCATGCCAGCTGGGCAAACTTTTTTTTTTTTAAATAAAAAATTATGAGGTGACATAAACTTACCCTGAAATTTTAGTGAGAATCATGAATTGCTAATGTTATCTCTTTAACACTTTAAGAAAAGGATGCTATGGAAAAATAAAAGTTTTCACAAAAATCAATTATATTCTATCATGGAAGTGTCACACTTACATAAAAAATATTAAAATACATAAGATTTTCTTTATTTTAGGTAGACTCAGTTTATCATTCTATTTGTAAATTAGAGATATTACAGTTTTCTAGTTAGATGAATTCTCTTAATAGAGCTTTGTTTGCTAGTAAATGGACTTCTCTTGATAATTGCTATTGTTACTAAATGTCACTGAAATTACTTTTTTTTTTTAATTGAGAGCAGAAAAAAGAGAGAGAAAAGCATCAACATAAGAGAGGAACATAGAGGAGATTGGTTGCCTCCTCTATGTACCCCGACCAAAGATCAAACCCCCAACCCTGGTAGGTGCCCTGACCAGGAATTGAATCCACACCCTTTTGGTGTACAGGATGATTCTCCAACTAAGTAAGCTACACTAACCAGGGTGAAATTAATTGCTTTTACATGTAAAAATGGTATAATATTGGAGCGATTTTTATCATCATGGTAAATCCTCACATTTATCAACAATAGGCACATTTAAAATCACCTGAGGAATTTTAAGAAGATCTTTGTTCTACCCTAGACCAAATATGTCAGAATTTTCAGAGGAATTCTGAGCAAAATTCAAAACTCCCCAAGTTATTCTACTCTAAAGCTATGTGCATGAATGTTTTTATCTTATATTTCTGGTGCTTTTTTTTGGAGACCTCTACTTGCTTTTCTATTACTTTTAGTTTAGTCTATATTAGTAAAGAAAAATAAAGAACAATCACAAAATTACATGAACATTACTAATTAATCTTGCACATAGTGAGTTCAAGTGATAATATCAAATTTTGTGAAATAAGGTATTCATTCTTGAAGTTTTACTATCTAATCAGTTAATTAAAATTAGTACTACTTTTAATTTATACTCTCTAGGACTATAGTTAATTATTAAAAACTAGAGGCCTGGTGCACAAAATTCATGCACGGGGTGGGAGGTTTTCCTCAGCCGGCCTGCACCCTCTCGCAATCAGTGACACCTCGGACATCCCCCTGACAATCTAAGACTGTTAACTGCTCACCTGCCTGCCTGCCTGATTGCCTCTAACCCCTTTACCCCCACTGTTGCAGCTTCGTCCAGAAGGACATCTGGAATGATGGCTGGAAGGTCAATTGGCTGGTCTAATTAGTATATTACACTTTTATTATTATATATTTGAGTATATACAGTATTTTAATTTTCAGCCTATCCTTTTTAATCATATATTTAAAAACTTATATTAATTACTATTTGCCTGGGGAAATCCTGCTGAATTCAAATAATAAATAAGTATTTATAGTTCCAAATTTAAATCTCAGTAAAATTATAGCCAGGGAAAACCGCATTTTTTCAATAGCATTTAACTAGTTTCCCCAATATCAATTTATAGTACAGGCTTTGTCAAATTCAGCAAATGAAAATATGCTATAAATGGAAGCATTTATTTCATTTTAGCTCTGAAGGATTCATAAAGGGATAAACTAATATTTCAAAGAGGTTTCTATAGAGCTAGATGTTTATTCTCACCATTATTCTCTATGTTTTTGTATCTTTTTGCTGTTGCTGTTGTTTTTTAATCCTCATCCAAGGACATGCATAGAGAGAGGAGAGAAAGAAGGAGGGATAGAGAGAGAAACATTGATGTGAGAGAGAAATATTGATCCAAGAGAGAAACATAGATTAGTTCCCTTCCTTACTTGCCCTAACGAGGGATTGAACCTGCAACCCAGGTATGTACCCTGACTGGAAATTGAACTGGCCCCCTTTCCGTGCACAGAGTAACACTCAACCAACTGAGCCACTCCAGCCTGGCTCCCTCTCCTTTAGGATGTACAGTCAGTGAAACTGCAGTGAAAGTGTTACTGGTTGTAGCCAGCTAGCTGATGTTAATAGGAAAGGAGCAAAGGGGAGGCCAGACATTGTAAGCATGGTCATCTGGGCAGCTTCACCAGGAAGCTGCAACTTCTCCCTCCCCAGGGAAACACCTTTCCCCACAGACCCCTGGGAAAGGGGCTTTACAAAGGGGAAAACCAGTGCATGTGCAAAGAAGTTGGAAAGGTGCTTGCCTATCAGGAAAATGGTAATTGGCTAAAGGCAGTGGATCCCAATGCACTCCCATAAAAGTTGGGAATACATAACCACCAGACAAAGGAATTCTCTTTCTCTCATCCTCCCTGTGCTCCTCCTTCTCGCTTGCTCAGTGACCCACACTCATGGCTTCCCGCCATAGCCACGTGGCACAAGGTGCTGCCTGTAGACCCTGCGTGCAATGGACTGCAGCTGGAACACAAGCTAAGTTAGCTAGATGCTGGACTGGGCTGCGCAAATATGGAAGAGGGGCTCTGGGCAGTGGCTTTGATCTTAGTCTTGCTAAAAACAAAAATGAGACTTTTTTTCATGGCCGGACAGAGGGAAACGATATGTTGGAAACCCAGGGGCTTAATTCCATGGAAATAACGCTTTCTACACTAATGCATCCTTCCGTGGAAACCTCAGGAAATTCCTATTTTTACAGCAAACCAAGAAACCACTTTCACCAGTAGTAGGTGGGGACACAGAGGATATCGCACTGATAACAAAAGCGTAACAATCACATAATAGTGGTCATTGAAGACTGCTTCACTGTTAAATGAGAAGGTCTTACATTCTAAGGCCTGTGATCAATATTAAATCGTGGAGGTTTTGAGCTGCAGCTAGAAAAGGTGAAAAGTGAAAGAAAACAGCATCATGAAATAGCAAAAATAGCACTGTTTCCTTCAATTGCCCTTTGAGACAACATTGAATGTTGATCTGGGTTTAAGCAATGTGGAAAATGGGTATTTCAAAATAATGTTAACCTTTCTTTATCAATAACTTTGTAACCAAATCCGGATTCTGCTGCCTGTTTCAATAACAACCGAACTCATGAGACAGGTGCTGGTAAAAGGAAATGGATTTATTTGAGTGCCAGCACCCTGGGAAGACAGGGGGATTTTTCCTAGACCTCACACACCCATCTGACCCTCTCAGTGCAGGCCAGCGATTTGTATCAAGGAGGTGAGTGAACACAGAAGAAAACGACCAGGTGGGGAGAGGGGGGGGCCCATGGGCAGTGCATCTCTCCTGGGTGTAGAGAGAAGGCAGAGGGAGTGTTGTTTCCCAAGGCTTCCTCTCCCTTTTCAGCATTATCTCTCTGAATTTGTAGTTTTACTGGGGACAACTGTAGGCTAGCACCAGGCATAACCTTCTCCCTTAAAACAGTCTGCTTTTAAGCCATAGAAAGAGGCTAGATAAGAAAAAAAAAGCACAGGGTTTTATTTATACACTCTTAAGATACCAGAAGGTCAGTTGCAACCTTAAAACAAATAGTAGGCATAGTCTTTTTTTTTTTTTATAGCTTAATTGAATGTTAATTTCACAATTTCAGTGAACATGCTGGAGCTTAATTTCTTGGTGATCATTTACCTGAGAACATTTATTTTTGTGGAACACCTTGTTCCTTTTTAATGTCTTGAAATTATATTACTTTCATTCCATGAATCAATAAAATAATCTATGAAGAATTCTTAAATTAGGTCTTAAGATGTAGAATAATAAAAAGATGTTAACTAAAAATGGAAGCACATCAGCTTTTAATTGCTCTTGCTTTCCTTCCAAACTAAAATACACACAAAATGGCAACAAAATAAAAATATGAAAGAATTTATCCATATTTAAAAGTCATAATGTTGGCCACTTAAATGAGCTTACAAGGAGATTTCAATGGGTGTGTGATGGGACACCCTAAGGCTCATCTGAAGTCAAATCCATCCCAAATGACTGAATCTGTACCGGAGGAGAAAATATTTCTAATTCTCTAATTCTTCTCTTTAAAAAAAAAATGTTTATGTAATTGCACTCCTCTTTTTTATATTCTGGTATCCTATCTAGTAATGTAACTCTTCTTGGTCACTTTAGGTAGTATTGAAATTAAGGTAGAGTATTATGCTGAACGTTGTATTTTACTTACAAGAAGTCAATGTCTTTGCCTTGACCCCTTTTATTAAGAACAAGAGCAACTTCTAGATAATGTGAGCCTCAAAGGAACTCAAGGAAAGGATATAGCATGTCTCAGACTAAGAGGAATTTTAGGGGTAAAATGGGCAGGTTTAGGAAGTCTCAGGAACAGAGAGGATCCATGGGGGAGGAATGAGGGTTCGGAGCTGCCAGTAGGCACATTTTCACAGAGAATAAAAAAGGTACCACAGGATAAGGGGAGAGGAAGACATACATTCATGGACAATAAGGAAACGTCAGAGTATGGGGGAAAGGGAAACACACGTTCACAGAGGATAGAGAAATGCCAGCAAATGGCAGAAAGTGGGAAACAGTCTTTCACAGGAGTTAAGAGAAATGTTATGAGTCTCATGCTCTACCGACTGAGCTAGCCGGGCACTTCCAAGAGAAATATTTAAAAGGTAAGGGAGAGAGAAAGAAAGAGGCACCACCTAGGTTTTGGGCTTTGAAGCTGATATTCTGCAAAAAGAGAGAGGATCATAAAGTGGGAAAGGGGTTCAATTGGAAGGGAGCACCAAGAGAGCATTAAAGAACTACAGCATTTATAAACCTTAGAAAAAGGGTGCTTTGTGGGGTATCTTTTTGGGACCCCCTACCTCCATGGGAGAATGTACTACTCTTCTCACCTACCACCTTTTGTCTCTGGCTTTATTCTTCAAATCTATCTGGACAAGGACCCAGGAAAGAAATCACCCTTGGTATTCTGTTCAGGAAAACATCCTGAATCAATACTGAACATTAAAACACCAGAACTCAGGGAAGGTAGGACAGGGTTGCAGTCTTTAGCAATGTTAGAATAACAAGACTTACTTTGGTTTTCAGTTAAATAAATATAGGGGCAATTTGATCCAATCAGCTGTAATATTGATTGTAAAAATAATAAACACAGTTGCTGGCCCACCTCCCTGCAGGGAGAGAGTCAGTGCCCGTTTAAGAATGGCCAAGGTTCAGCATATACATCAAAACATTGACTACTATAGTCGAATAAGATTTTTTTTTTAAAAACTCCAAAACTGAAAATATAATTTAAAAATATTTGAAAAGAGGAAAATAAAAAGACTTGCTCTCATCGTTCATATTAATCATTGCATTTTCCAGTTGATACAACTCAACTACTTAAGGATGAGATCATTTATAATTGAACTGTTAATATTTATGTCTGCATAATGTATAAAACATAAAAATACAGCTAATTAACATGTAGGAGAGCAAAGAACACAGGTATTTTATAGATTTTGTAAAGTAACTCATGCTTAGTTTACATTGAATGACAAGCCATCTACTTTACTATGCTAACAATTGCCCCCATTAGCAAATCCCTCAATAAGTGGAAGTGTTTGGTGGCACAGGTAACTGAGTTATGATTAGGATGTGGGGTTCTCTTAGAATTCATTTTTTTTTTATCACTAAAGAAATGTATCAGAAATTATATTCTATTAGACAAAAGTATACTTTATTGGAAGAAGTAAATGGATGATTTTTCCATAGCAACATATGGGAAATAAATATTCAACTTGTGTCCATTTTTTCCATTTTTAAAAACAAAAAAATATATATATAACATAAAATGTATTGTCTTAACCATTTTTAAGGGTACAATTCAGAGGTATTAAGTACATTCACATTGTTGTGCAACCATCACCAACACCAATCCCAGAGCTCTCTTCATTTTGCAAAACTGAACTGCATATTCATTAATCCTATATAATAAAGGCATAATATGCAAATTGTCCCCTCCACTGGGAGTTCAACTATTTGCTATGACATACACTGACCACCAGGGCGCAGCATAGAACATGGTGGGCATTGGTGATGCAGTGCTGGCAGCAGGCAGCAATGGAGGCACTTGCCGGCCCCAATGGGCCCCAATGAGAGTGGGACCATGGTGGGATTGTGGGACAGGTAAGCCAGCAGTGCCAAGCCAAGGCAGGTGTGAGCAAGGGCCCAATAGCCCTGCTGATTGCCCCTTAGACGGCAACCAGTAGCGGTAGTGGGGGGGGGGGGGGGCTGCTGCCTGGCTCCTAAGTGCTGAGGGATCCCGGCAGGGGGGCTCAGCCCACATCAGTCACCCAGCAGGCAGGATGGTGGAGCAAGTGAGGGGGGCAGTGCCAGTCCAAGGTGGGGTGCGAGGTGGGGCTGTGAGGCTGTGAGGCTGGGGCTGAGAACGGGGCCCAATCACCATAGCCCACACTAAGGGGCCTCACCCATGCATGAATTTGTGCACCTGGACTCTAGTGAACAATAATTCCCCATGACCTCTCAGCCTCTCCCACTAGCCCCTGGCAACCACCACTTTATTTTTTCATTTTCCTTTGCTTACCATAGCCTAGCTTCTAGTAACTCCAATTTTACTCTCTGTTACCAGAGAGTAAAGCTTAATGTCAAAGATAAATTATTCTGGCAAGAAATATATTCTAGCCCTAACCAGTTTGGCTCAGAGGATAGAGCTTCAGCCTATGGACTGAAAGGTCCCAGGTTCGAATCCGGTCAAGGGCATGTACCTTGGTTGCAGGAACACCCCCAGTAGGGAGTGTGCAGGAGGCAGCTGATTGATGCTTCTCTCTCATCGATGTTTCTAACACTCTATCCCTTCCCCTTCTTCTCTGAAAAAATAAATAAAAATATTCAAAAGAAAGAAATATATTCTAGGGCAAGAACAATCAACACATTTAAACTGCAAGAACCAGGCCAAAACAAGAGGGTGAAGAGATGAGGAGAACTGGAATGGAATTGAAGCACATGTTGTAAATAAAGGAGGTAGAGTCCCTATTGATGACCAACATTGGAACTACAGCTTCCTCACCTTTATTACCTATTATGCTCACAATACATGCTGGGACACACTAATGTGAGATAAAATAAATAAAGTGAAATAAAGTAATGAGAAGTGAATAGAATATTATTTTAGTCATGGAGTTGCAGCAGATAATAGCAGAAGACTAAAATAATCAGTCTTTGAATTTGCTAATCACAAACCTGCAATCAAGACTGAAACTTGCCCTGGCTGGTGTGGTTCAGTTGGTTGGATGTCCTTGCATTGAAAAGGATGCCATTTTAATTCCTGGCTGGGCATATGTCCAGGTTGTGGCTCCCATCCACAGTGAGGGGCATGCTGAAGGTTGCTGATAGATGCTTTGCTCTCACATCCATGTTTCTCTCTCTCTCTCTTTCTTTTAAAAATCATTAAAATGTTTTTTAGAAAGATTTGAGCACTTGGTGTTCCATATTTTCAAAAATTATGACTTGTTATTTTCATTAATATTAATTTAAATAACTAAGTGTGCATTTGTTATATTGCTGCTTTTTATTCATAAGTTATAATTAGGGTACTTTTTATATCATAGGAATAGTAGTCACATTTAACATATTTAATATAAACTTTGCTTATTTGATTAGCATATTTCAAGGTAGTAAAGTACTCATTTCTGAAAGCAGTATTTTATAATTTCTCTAGTTGCTCAGAAGAAAGAAGTTCTATTTATACAAGATGTCACCATTAATGACACATTTTAAGCATATCTTATTACAATTTCTGTAATATTGAACATCAATTAGTATTCCAAATTTTATGTAGCTATAGCTTATATTTTTATAATAACAGAACTGAAACCCTAGATAATAACTTATAGTTTATTATTTGATTTGAGTATACCATAGATGAACTCTCGTAAAACTCTATAACCTTATAGAGGGCAGCATTGGGTTCCACATAATTTCTTGTTTGCCTTTCTCAGCTATCCCGCCAACAGGCATTGTATTATAGGGGAGAAGTCCTGTTGCATCCCAGGCCTGTTTATACAGTGAAGCTAGTGCCCTTTCCATAGCCCTCCCCTGACCTAGGCTGTGTATGAAGTTCCAAGTCACCCTGGTGGAAAACTTGACTGCCTGTTCCCATGTTGATCATCGGGCTCCTATGCTGCCCACACTCTCTCAATATTTGTTTATGCCATTGGTCTATAACATTTCAATGGCAGGCATCATGCCCATCTTTTACAAAGGTTTTGAATGAAATTCAGTGACAATATCTCAATTTGTGGATTGTTTTAGTAATCAGGTATGGAAAATTCTCAGTCATCCTATCTTTTTACTATTGATAGATGCATGAAATTTGTGCAAGAGTAGGCCTTCCTTCCCCCTGCTGCTGGCTTCCCTCTTGCACCCAGGTCCCGGGCTTTCTTCCAGCCCTTGGACCAGGGCTTCCCTTTGGCCACCAGCAGGCACCCAGGACCCAGGCTTTTCCTGTGCAAAAGAATGACTGGTCTAATTAGCATTTTATCTTTTAATTATTATAGATATAAAAGCCTAATTGACTGGCCAACCAGCCGATCAGCCCACCAACTGGTAGCTATGATGCTCACTGACCATTGGGGGCAGACACTCAATGCAGGAACGGAAACCACAGGCATGGAAACATGGAACAGACTGATGAATCTCAGGGGGAAAAGAGGAGGGAGGAAGGTGGGAAGAATCTAACCAAAGATCTTATATGCACACTAGAGGCCTGATGCACAGATTTGTGAGGCCAAGTGAGGTCCCTTGGCCTGGGCTGAGGGGATCAGGCTGAAACTTACTCTCAGACATCCCTCGAAGGGTTCCAGATTGCAAGAGGGCACAGGCCCGGCTGAGGAACCCCACTGGCACACGAATCAGTACAGCAGGCCTCTAGTCTTTCAATAACATCCTCCCTTCTGCTCTATCCTGTCTCTTCTCTTGTTCCTGAATAACCATTAAATGTATTTTAGATCTTACTTTATCGCCCATGTTCCTTAATGTTTCTTTCTTGTTTTCAACATGTATCTCCTTCTGGAAAATTTCTTTTGAACTTGGGCTAATTAACTTGCCTGATATCACAGTTTTATTATTTCGAATTTCGAATTCCATGGTATTTCCATTGTATTGCGCAGTGATTCTACAATTCTCTTGCCCTGAATTTATATTAATATAAATTGCTTTTGTGTTTAAAAATCAAAGTGAAACTATGATCTGTGGAAGAGCACTAGGGAGGGTACCCAGGGAAAATGAGTCAAGTGGTTGCCCTCAGATCCCATCTCTTAGGGTTTTGTTTCTTAATTTTCTTGATGTAATTTCAGTCATATAAAACATCTTGGGCAAATAAGTGTCACCACTTCACAAAATGCTGCATTAATTGACTTTCCTATGCTTTATGGTAGGGGTGTCGAACTCAATCAGAGAAGGGGCCAAAATCTAAAATCCAGCCTAAATCGCGGGCTGAATGGTTTACTGAACAGTCATAAACTGTCATTGTGATGGAAACGCAACGGAGTGCAGTGATGACAGCGTGGTGCGGGCCACATTGCAAGGCCTGGCGGGACGGATTTGGCCCGCGGGCCTTGTGTTTGACATATGTGCTTTATGGCATAGGAACTGAAGTCCTCTGCTTATACTAAACTAGAGGCCCAATGCACTAAAATTCGTGCAAGAGTAGGCCTTCCTTCGCCCTGGCTGCCAGGATCGGCTTCACTCTGGCCCCTGGGCTTCCCTCCTCTAGCAGCCGCAGGCACCCAGGGTCCGGCTGGCTTCCCCTGACCCTGGCTTCATCGGGAAGGATGTCCAGGTTAAATAGTTGTTACCCTTTTATTATTATTAATAGATGCTCAATAAATTGTAACAGACTTTCTGAATTTGAATAAATCCTTAAAAAGTAATCTTGGCAATTGGCTTCAGCCAGATTGTACTTGAAAGTTCAAAAGCTTGATGATACCAAAACATTAAATCTATTATCATTGCCTATAAGAGCTGTACCTTCTATTACTCAATTGAATAACAAAAGAGAATCAGCTTATTAAAGAGATGAGTGTCTAGAAAATGTCTTCAGATTGCATATAGTAGGATGCATCTGTGGCTATTATGTTAGTGTTTTGTATTAAACACACACTTCATTTGTAATTAACTATTCATGGAAAACCTGCAAATATCTCTATAAACATTATGCTCATTTCTAAAATATGAAACTACTTAAAAAGTCAATGCCTGAAGAAGATAATTACTCAAAGCAGTAAAATTTAAATAAATTTATTTTTATTTTAGCTTTGAAAGAATTAGAATTATTGCAGACAATTTTAGAAGAAAATATACAGGGATATGAATAGTATTTATCTTATATGAACTATGCCAATAGTTTATAGAGCATTCAAGTTTCCTAAGTCATAAATAAAATAATAAATATTTATTTTTATAGAGAAACCTTTGATACTATGTTAATCAGAATTAAGTTAAAGAAAACAGTGCATTGTAGGTATTTTAACCACAAAATAATTTTTAAAGAGTTTTTAAAGGAACTTGCAAATTGTTAGGAAGGTTACTGAATTACAATATTGGATATCTTTTCAAGAAAATTTTAATATCTCCACTATAAGACCAGGGGAAAAAAGATTTTATCACTTCTATGATTCAAAAATCACTGGTGCACTGGCTGTGGCTCAGTTGGTTGGAGCATCATCCCATATACCCAAGGGTTGCAGGTTTGATTTCCAGTTAGGGCACATATCTAGGTTATGGTTTTGGTCCCTAGACAGGGCATGTATGGGAGACATCCAATCAATGTTTCTCTCATCTCTCAGTCCTCTCTCTCTCTCTCTCTCTCTCTCTCTCTCTCTCTCTCTCTCTCTCTCTCTCCTCCCCCTCCCCTCCTCACTCTGTAAAATTAATAAAAACATATCACTGGGTGAAGATTGAAAAAAACAAACAAACAAAAAAACACTGGTCCAAAATCTATACCATCACTGCTTCAATCAGAAAGACCTCTAATTAGGATGATATCACTTGGTCTAAAACCACATCATGTTTTCAAACTTCCAAAATATAAGAACTCACCTTATTGACAGTTAACTACATTTACCACAGTTTATTCATTTGGCTACTTTGTTTCTACAAATACCCTTCTTCCAATACCGAAAATTTAACATGCACACACACAAAACAAAAATGTTATATCAAGCATAATAGAGCCATCACTGAACAACAAATACACATTCAATAACTCTTAAATAAATAAATAAATTTAGGAAGTCATTGTCTATTTTTTGGGAGTTGTTCAGTCTCAATCCATTAGTACAATTACAATTATGTGTTGACATTTCATAATTGCATAAAGTCTATCTCCACACCATGGGCAATGTAAAAATGTAAAGTATGGACAAAAGAAAGAGAGAAAAAGGAAAATATATATACAAATACATACAGCACAAGAGAGAAATTAGGAGTGAATGCTTCTGTCCATATTTTACAATGGATGATAGGGCTATGTTTCATAATTATAACTTTCCTCTTCCTATGGCCATTTTATGTTTATTTTATTCTCAGCTTCTCTGGAAGTACTGCCAACCTGTGCCCCTGAACTTATATAGGACCCAGTTAGAGGGCCTAGAAAATTACAAATAACACCGTTTCCCCAAGGGAACTGTGTGTGCTTCAAAACTATAATTCTTGTGTAGAAACCAGGCACTAACTTGCATTCCTCAATAAAACATGGTGAATTGTACTTCAGAGACCTTCAAGTATTTAAGGAAACATTGCCAGTGGATCATGTAGCCCTCTGACTACAGAGCTCTTTTCAAAATAAGATTATCCTTGGTGAATCAGGAGGGCTTCGTGGAGAGATTCCCTATTTCATTATTTATATGCATCTTGAGGGCAGTTTATCCCTGCAATGGGAGTCAGCCAGTTAGAACAGGTGTAGAAAATGTGTTTCCTGACTTTGCCTGAAACAATCAATGACACCACCTTGACACATAAAGATATTCAGGTCATCCTCAGTTCGCTGGCCAGGGTTTTAGGGATGATAGAATAGGGCTAGGGCTGAGTCTGTGCAATTGTTAATACATTCTGTTCTGCATGGATTAGTGCTTCAGGATAAGAAGAAAGAATACTACAAAAACTTACAGGAAAAAGGTCCTGGTCTCTAAGCTAGACCTGATGGTTTATGGGATTTGGGTTTGAGAGTATGGAAGACCACTGTTGTGGTCAGTACGGCAGGTTTGCTTCATCCTTCTTCTTGGAGTAGAGTTGATAGTAGCCATGGTTAAGTTCTGTATGACATACAATGAATAGATATAACCCAAGCCTCTGTCAGTTAGATTTATCAGAGGAATCAATGAAGTGGCATATACTAGTAAAACAAAAACAAAAACAAAAAACTAACCAGAAGCAAAGACAGTGTAGAAACAAGGGGCAGATCTTTTTGAAACATTTCTCTATGAGCCTCTAATGTTTGTACACATATTGTCAAGAAAAACACTGCCTGTCTTTGTCCCAGATCATCTTTTCAAGTATTTTTGTTTAGCAAACAGCCTTGGAAGATAAGATAGTAGAAAAGTCAAGTTGTCTATAGTCCATTATGATACAAATAATGTCCCTGTCTGGGGCAAAAGTCAGACAAGTTTATTGCTCATTACAGAAGATTCAAGTTCCCTAGCTTGAAATTCCTTTCTTATAATATAACCTATTCTAGGATGTAACCCATTGCTTATTGTTCTTCTGCAGGAACTGAGGCTCAGGAAATGGATGCCAACATGATGTGCTGCTATTGCTTTGAGTAAAAAACTGTCTTTTGTCTGTGACCCAAAAATAGCATATCTTTCTACCGGTATTCAGAAAAGTTCGGCTGGCTAACTTGTTAGCTTGCATGTAGGATAGAATCTTGACAAACAATAACCACAACAACAATAGTAGTAACAAATATAGTGATGATACAAATAAAAGAAAACCACTCCCTATTAGACATTTTTCGAGGTACTTTATATATATTATTTTTATTATTTTCATAACAGAGCAATAAGTTAGTACTATTATATAGATAAGGACCTTGAAACAGATAAAGTAAATAACTTGCCAAAGATCACACAGTGAGTATATGGTAGAACCTGATTGAAATGCAGTCATAAATCTCCAAATCTATTACTTCAACCAGTATCATATATTACCATTCATAATTTAAGTAATACTTTTAACATTGTATGCCATGGACTATCCATGTCCTATCTCATGTTAATAGGAAAACTGCCAACTTAAAACTCATCTAGTTCACTTAAGCAACTCAAAATGATCATTTTGTTAAGAATGACACTCTTGTCATCAGTTATTTTGTCAGTAATTGTTAATATGCAGCCAAAAAACCAAGAATGCATTTAGTATAAGATATGAATTATATAGAGCCTGTTGAAATATTATGTAAAGAAGTTCTGGATTAGGATTCTCTCAGATGTCCAACAGACTAGCTACCTAGTCTGACACCTTCTGTAACCAGGAGAACACAGGTGGCAAAACTAATACCATTGTCACAATCAAGCATCGTGATCAAGTAACTGCCATTACACCTAGATTTAGGACAATACTGTGATCTGCAAACAAAATCAGAAAAATGGTTGTGCCCTGTTTTCAAGTCATTTAGAACTAAAAGTAAAATTACCGCTAATATTATTGTAGGGAAAAAAAACACACACAGACACACACAGACACACACACACACACACACACACACACACACACATCTCTTTGTATATGCTAGAAAAATAGCAGAAGCAAGATATGTCCTTCATATTTTGGGCCTTTGTTTGTCAAATATTGTGTGAGTTTACTTATTTAGTGGAATCTAAATAAAATCTGTAACTTAAGCTGTGCAGGAATCTAAAAAATGAAGATACTAACCTGGCTCCTGCAGAATATGGTGTAGTAGATGTTGAGAATCATGCCACCAAATTCTTCATAAGATATTGATTTCTAATGTATTATAAATAAAATCTACTCTAAATAAACTACATATTAAAAATGATAATTATATGCAAACTCATCTTTGAAAATTAATTAGCAAGTAAAGCAGAAAATAATTTCACTTAAATCTCTACTCATTTTCTGATGCCTTCTTGCCCATCCTAATGCATGAGTGGATTTGGAGCTACTTTTTAATATCATGGATATACACTTGAATAAAAAAGACAGTGATTTGAGATAATTTATGCCAATTCTTTAAAGAAGGAATAACAATATCTGCCATTTTGCAAAAAGACTAAGAAAGGATAATTATGGGAAATTGTATCTATTTGGTAAGAAAAATATGAATGGGATATTGAAATATAATGTCAAGAATCAATGGTATTTCTTTTTTAAAATATATATTTTTTATTGATTTCAGAAAGGAAGGGAGAGGGAGAGAGAGATAGAAACATCAATGATGAGAGAGAAACATTGATCAACTGCCTCCTCCATGCCCCACACTGGGGATGGAGCATGCAACCCAGGCATGTGCCCTGACTAGGAATCAAATCATGACCTCCTGGTTCATAGGTCAACAATCATTAAGCCATGCTGACTGGGCAGGAGTCAATGGCATTTCAAATTGGTTTGGTTCATGAAAAGTTATATAGATTTAGAAGGAATTGAGAAATCTGGCCAGAGGTTTTTTTTTGTTTGTTTGTTTTTTAAGCATGTACAATATCTATAGACAAAAAATAATTTATCCTTATAAGGGTCTTGAAATTATAAAAGTTTGCATAGGACCATAGGATAAAAATGATTTAGAAAGAAACTGGGAAAATGTGGCTGAAAAAGACCCCGGAATTAATAGTATTCCTTAAGCTAAAAAAGACATCAGCAATAAAATGCTGTACTCAATAAATTTCCAGCACTATTATGTGATGATTTTGTGGGTTGTGAAGGGGGAGATTAAGGACATGGTACAATCTGTCCAGAAGATGCATTGTGAAGTGCTTTCATGAGAATGAAAAGGGAATAATTGAATGCATGAAAAGAAAGTGATTTGTGGGCCAAGATATCGATGAATAAAGAAGGGACAACTCTTGATAAAGGAACAATACCATGGAAGACAGGTGCTTTTTAAACCTCAAGTTCAGTGTCTTATTGAAATTTAGGAGAGAATGAATTATGCGGCAACTCTAAAGTTATAATTCGAGGAGAATCTATAGCAATCACTTTTGCAAACACTTCTGAGGGTGATAGTGGGGGAGATTTTTAAACAAATAATTTTCAGGCTTATTGGAAAGATAATGGAGTGTGTGGATTTCTCCTGGCATGGGCAACAGCTCACTCTGTCCATAAAATTATAGAGCAAGCAACACATAACACACAGGCTTCATTAGGAAGAGTGCAGTCTCTGCTAACGGAAACAGACGCTAATGGGTGAGAAGGCTAGGAAAGGCATCTACATCTTTCCTGATTGCCATTGCATTCAAATATTGTTGTAAATGTTTTAAAATGTCCTGTCATTTCATTCTCTGTCAAAGAAAAAGAGAGCTCTGTTCTTTTAATAAACCCAGCTATTCGCGAAGGTTAAGAGTAATGGGATGAGCGGGCTTGCATATTTAAAGCTAATGTACAAAGAAAAGTTATTTATGGTACAACAACTGCAGATTGAAAGTCAAAGAAAATGAAATTTGTCTTGCTGAGCATCTGAGCAAGTGGATCACAGCTGGAAGTGTTTTCACTTTTTATGCAATTCCAATTATTATTCTTCCACTCCTCTGAAGGCTTACATAGCAAACTCACATATGGCATGCAGGATTTCTCCTTTGAAAGGGATTTTTACTAATCAGATAATTGGCAATATTACATTGTAGGTCCAGAATATTTTATCTCACATCAAAAATTTAGGCTCAATTAGGTATTTACTCTCACTTCTCAAAATACTATAAATCAAAGAACTAAATGTGTTCTCTGAGACTTAAAACCTAAAGTCAGAAAGAGAAGCTTTAAATTCATACGTAAGTGGCAACATATCTTCCAGGATATATGGACTAAAAATATAACCTGATTATAAGTGTTAACATTTCAAAATAGAATATTGGAATTGGAATTGTTGTCATCAGCCACAGAAGCAATAATAAAAGTAGATCCTTAGAAGCAAACATTTTCAGTGCCCATCCATGCTCTACCCGAAAAGAGGGAGACTTAATAATCACATCTGAATTCTGTTTCTTTAACATGGGTAAGATATTGCCAGATGAGTGCATCAGGCAAAGTAAGTCTATTTTATTTTAATATTCAATTTCATATTCCTTTGTTCTGATTGCTGCCACACTGAGCTGTCTTCATCGGTATTTGTACTCTCATTTACATCTGCCTACAGTGAAATAAGGAGCCAGATATATGGGCTAGAAATGTTTTTAAGTTTATAATAATACTTTGTTATTACAGATTAGCATTGTGGTAGTTCTGATTGTATACATCACTTTCACAGTTTAATTACTCTGAGTCTTTCACCAAGAGAGAAATTGTCAGTGATCTGTTGGCACTATCTTATTTCTGAACCAGATATTAGATATAGGTTAATTATAAAAGATGCAGGTGGAATTTTGAGAGTCCTTTATATAGGAAAAACAAGTGTATTAGGAAGAGAGATGCCATACATTTATTTTTCCCAGGTCATATCTTATTGCTTTGACTAATCACAATAGTTACTAACCCTTTATATTTCTTCATTACATTAAATGTAATTTATATTCATTAGCGTACACTACCTGAATGAGATAAAACACAGTGTCCATTACTCAACAAATTGATTGCTAAACAAATGTTCCAAATCATTGTGATTCTTGTGGTTATCATCATTATTATTATTTTAAATCCAATCACCAGAAGGCACTGTTTCTCTCTTCATCCATAGCACTTAGATTCTAAGAATTAAACTCTTTACAGAATGCAATGGCAAGTATTATTGTCATTTCCAAGTTCCCAATCAACTTTCTGATGAGTTGCTCTACAGAAGTGATAATCTACACTAATAAAAGATAAATATGCAAATTGACCACCATAGCTCTGCAATGCCCACCAGCCAATCAAGACTGAGCATGCAAATTAACCCAACAAAGATGGCAGGCTAATTTACATATGCAGGCATAGAGTGAAGACTGAAGAGGCCTGGTTTCTCTGCTGCTTCTCTGGAACAGAGAAGCCAAGCCTCGCTGCAGCCTGAGTGGAGAAACCTAGCTTCAAGACTTGGCTTCTCAGCTGCAGCCAGAGCGAAGGCCTGTGTCCCAGCCAGAGGAAAGCTGGTGCTGGCAGCCAGGGGAAGGAAGGCCTATCGGACCAATCTTTGTGCAACGGGCCTCTACTATTAGTATAAAGTTTCTTCTTATAATTAGAAAAAAATAGGATGTTGTACAAGAAAGAATGGTCTTGCTACTATTTTTTGTTTGTTTGTTTGTTTGTTTTATTGGTAGACTTCCATAAATGGTCCATATTTTATTTTTTATATGGAGTTCTATCATTCTTGTAATTGCCAAAAGTGTCTTATAGGGCAAGTAATAAGTTAACTGCTAAACCTTTTCTATTGTATAGTTTGAAGTGTCTTCCTTTTTAAATGTGTGTAAATGTGTTGGCATGTAAATTAAAAAGCAGAGAAGTGTGTCTGACAGTGCCATCAGAATCATGTGTGACAGAGGTAAGGTGTTTATTGCTGACCTTGCTCAGAGGAACATCTCTATCTACTCATTTCCAATCCCACTCTGATCACAGGGTAAAGCTAGCCTAAGGTGCCAAGGTCCTCTACCAGGGGGCTGTATCACCATGTTCAGACGTGTTTAGGAAAATATTTCATCATTGATTAGCAAACATTAGGTCCCATCCAAAAAATTCTGTGGAAACATTTGATCCACATCAAAAGGTCCTTGAAATGCGGTTCTGTCTAAAACACTCAAGAGCACACTTGACCCATACCAAATGACCCTTGATATTTGGTCCTGTCAAAACATTCACACTTAGAAAATATCTCTGGGTTCAGATAGTCCACAAGGTTTATGTTTATTTTTTGTTTACAGGATTGACACATAAAATACTATCATGTTTTAATGGCACAATAATTATGCTGAGGCTGTATTGCCAATAGTAAGCCTTTGTGTTTCAGAGGGAAAATATCAGGAGCCTTCTGTCATGGACCAAATGTGTCTGTGGACATTTTGGACAGGACCAAGTATCAATGATCTTTTGGCATAAAATAAATGTCTCTGTGAACATTTTGACCAGGACCAAATGTCCAGGAAGGCCATTAACAAATGGTTAACTATCAATAGGCTGCAATATCCAAACTCTGATATGGGAATGAATTCATCAAGCAATTTGGCCCTCAGTCAATTTCCCATTCTTCTCTCAGTTCCCCTTAATGGGGAGGTCTTCACTCTCATCCTTCCTTTCCCATCTATATACAAGGATCCAGACTTATCCATTTCTTCATTTGTTTTTTAAGATATTCAGTTTTCTCTTCCTTTCTCTACAGTTCAATTCTTATCAATAATAGCTAATATCTATTAGGCTAGATTAATTTTGAATGCCTTGCACAAATAATTTTTAATGAACTCACTCATTTAATTGTCATAGAAAATATGAGGAAGGTACTAATATTATCTCCATTTTAGCAGGGGGAAGTCTGTGGCACAGTGGAGTTAAGTACCTTGCCCAGTGTCACACAATCAAGAAGAGGCAAAGAAAGGGACATGAGCACCGATTTACCATTATGCAGCACTGACATTTCTTGAAGGTGAAAAATGTTGCTTCTTTGCATGTCTGATAATATTTCTGTCATGTATAGTCTTTGTGATTGTTTATGAAGTGAATATCTAAAGTCCAGTAACATGTAAATGAAGGAAGGTACAATTGCCTGAGAGGACGGATATACAAAAACCCCTAGATAAATAGTGTAAGCTAAAATTCAACCACACTTATACTAGATTTTTACAACCATAAATTGTACTAGTTTATTTTTTTTTCTTTTTTTCTTTTACATTTTTATTAAATTATTATCTGTGTACATATTTTAACATTGCCCCCCCATCCCATACATACCCTCCCTCCCCAGAGTTTTGTGTCCATTGGTTGTAGTTATATGCATGTATACAAGTCCTTTGGTTCATCTATTATCTTCCCCAGATCTCCCTACCCTCCCTGCTGTAATTTGACAGTCTGCTTGTTGTTTTACTGACCCTATATCTATCTTTTGGTTCATCAGTTTATAATGTTCTTTATTATCCATAATTGAGTTAGGTTATGTGGTGTTTCTCTTTCATTAATTGGCTTATTTCACTCAGCATGATGTTCTCCAATTCCATCCAGGTTACTGCAAATGATGAGAATTCCTTCTTTTTTATGGCAGCATAGTATTTCATTGTGTAGATGTACCACAGTTTTTTGATCCAATCATCTGCTGATGGGCACCTAGGCTGTTTCCAAATTCTAGCTATTGTAGATTGTGCTGCTATGAATATAGGGGTGCATATATCCTTTCTGATTGGTGTTTCTAGTTTCTTGGGATATATTCCTAGGAGTGGGATTACTGGGTCAAATGGGAGCTCCATTTTCAGTTTTTTGAGGAAACTCCACACTGTTTTCCACAGTGGTTGCACCAGTCTGCATTCCCACCAACAGTGCACGAGGGTTCCTTTTTCTCCACAATCTCTCCAACACTTGTTGTTTGTTGATTTGTTAATGTTGGCCATTCTGACAGGTGTGAGATGGTACCACATTGTTGTTTTGATTTGTATCTCTCGGATAATTAGCGACTTTGAGCATGTTCTCATGTGCCTTTTGGCCTTCCTTCTGTCTTCTTTTGAGAATATTCTATTTAGGTCCATTGCACATTTTTAAATTGGATCATTCATCTTCTTTTTATTTAGTTGTACTAGTTTCTTATTGAATAGTTTTGACATATAAAATATCCTCAATTTATTGATTTGTTCAAGCCCTAAGTAAAATCAAGTCTTTACATCATTTTCAGATTTGATAAAAGTTGGGGAAATTGATATGTTAAAAAAGACTAACTGATTTAGCTGCACATTGAAAGGTGTTTTTAAAGATAGTAATAATATTAAAATCTTTTTTCTCTTAAAACCATCTTTTTAGTAGACTTTAAATATTTAATTGCATAAATATATAGAGGTCAAGGAGACATGGGAGCAAATGCAAACTGATTATCTAATTTTGTGTTTTATACTGATTAATGCCATCTTACAGTATAAAGAGGGGGAAATTTACAGTACTCCATAAAAATAATTCTTAAACTACAGAGACCGATTACTTACAAATAAATGACTTTCATAATAAGATAAGGACGTTTGTTGTTCACCCAGTAAACATCTCCTTCCCAAAGGCTATTGGAGCAACTCTGTAGCATTCTCATTTTGGTAATTTCCAGAGTTCCCGCAATGGATGAAAGTCATAACATGATGAGCTAATGTATGGTTTTGTGAAGATGGTGGCAATAATTGTTATCTCTATTTCAGATGAATAAATTTTGACATGAGGATTCTTATTTATAAATCAGTCAAAATATGCCCTTTTCCAAGGCAGTCATGAGTAAAGTCCAGTTAATAATGTAGGACTCTGTAAGGAGAAACATTTCGGAGGGCTGCTGGTTCTTTCACGGGGCTTTGTACTGTGGTAGCCTCTAAAAGATGTGCTCTGTGTAACTCATGTGACTTATCCCCAGCATTTTATACCCAGCGAGTGAGTGCCTTAGATATATTTTATGTTAATAAATACTAATGGTGCAATTTAGGGGGAAATCATATTGAAGAGCTAAAGGTTTGCTATACAATATCTTAATTTCACAAAATGAATTGTCCTTGCAGCATAGGATTGACTGCCAGGGGTCTTCAGAAAGTGTAAAGTGATTTTATATTCACCTTATCCACCTACTTAACTTTCTTGTTCTGTTTTGTTCACTGTTAAGGAGCCATGACAAAGAGGAGGATGTGTAAAAGAGGCCGTGGGAATATACATTAACACGTTCACATGCATGAGGATTCTCAAACTCACCACCATACAAATTCCTGAGTGGCAAAACCACCCACTTAGAAAGGTGTCTGAGGTACTGGCCATCTGGGTGGCCACACACAGACACCCTCCCTGCCCCCGCAATTAGTCAAAAGAGAATGTCTACAGTCACCGTTGTCTTTATTTTTTTCCCACTCTTGTTTTCACTCCTGCATCAATTTTGTAAAGAACAAATAGCCTGTATCTGGCTGGGAAAGATGTGCTGCTCTTTTCTTGGAAGTGTCCCTTGTAGCCTTCCCTTTCCTTCACTCCTAATACCACTGCTTTCACATAGCATCCGTCTCTTTCCCTCAGCATCGCAAAAGACCTCCTCACCTTGTCTCTTTCCATCCTTTTTTTTTTTTATAATATATTTTATTGATTTTTTTACAGAGAGGAAGGGAGAGAGATAGAGAGCCAGAAATGTTGATGAGAGAGAAACATCGACCAGCAGCCTCCTGCACACCTCCTACCGGGGATGTGTCTGCAACCAATGTACATGCCCTTGACCGGAATCGAACCTGGGACCTTTCAGTCCACAGACCAACACTCTACCACTGAGCCAAACTGGTTTCGGCTCTCTTTCCATTCTTATTAGTCTTCATTCTCTCAAGCAGTCGTTTCTTTGTAAAAGCAAAGTCTGATTAAGTCAGGGTGCTGTTTAATATCTAACCATCACACAAAGGTAACATTCACACTAAACATAGGATCCGTTCATGATATGACCATATTCTAAATTATAGATTCAATTACATTGCCATTTTCCTTTGTCCTTTCCTTCAAGCACGTACTTCATCCTCTCTGGGCAGTGGGGTGTTTCCTGTCTCTACATGGGCTGTACTTATTCCTTCTGTGTGGCTTTGTGTATTTCCCATTTCCCTGGCATGCACTCTATGTTCCTGCCACCTTTGCTTGCTGAAAACCCTTTCAGCCTTCAAGACACAGCTTCACCTGTAACTTCCCTGTGAATTATTTTCCATATTTTCTCAGAGTTCATTTTTGTCTTTCTGCCTCATTAGAACTTTAAATTAAATGAGTTTTTATGTTCAAAGAACATGGAATGATTCTGCTGGAGTATATTCATTTTCTATCTGACTAAAGTCTATCTTTGAGGCTCTGTCCAATGTGTCTGAAGCTAATGGCCTATGGAGGGCTGTGATTTCTGCAGGACTCTTTAAATCTTGCCTTTCATAAATTCTCAAAGCCCATAATTCTTCAGGATCTATACATTATCCTGATGTGGCATTTTTTCAACTCCTCTCCTTAATGGAAATAACAAGAAGGTTAAAGTGTACGTCTGTTGCAAGAATCCTAATCCCCCTGGGAATGAAATTAACTTCCACAATCATATATTACAATTTATGGTCTTCCATTGTCTGCTGACTTTCAACCATGTGAAATTATGCTCATAACCTATCCAATTTAAATCACTTGGCAATGCTAATGAACACCACCTGTGAAATACAAAAGAGATGTAGACACCCATTAATAATAGCAATCTCAGCCCAGCCTGGCCACCTCTGCACATTAAACTCCACTCTCTGAAAATGACTTCTGACACATGCAGCTGTTTGAAATCTTATAAGCCATTTTACATGAAAAAGTGTCAGGAACATATATTTTCTAGGTATTTTTGTGTGTGTGTGTTTTTGGCAAGATTTCCTTTTTAAAAATAGTCAAATGAAGAATCAAAGTAAAATGGCTTAAAAACTTCTGAGGAGGCAGAAACATCTTAAGACCAAATCTAAGCAGGATACCACTGAATAAGAGAGACAGATTCAATGGACATGTGAATAAAAAGTGTGAAGAGTGCTAAAATGTTTTACTAAGCTTTGTTAATAATACTGGAGGCCCGATGCACAAAATTCATGCAAGGGGCTCAGCCCTCACAACTGTGAGGGCTGAGGTGGCTTGCTCAGCCCTTGCAGCCCTGGTTTTATCCGGAAAGTTGTCCAGAAAGATGTCTGGTATAATTAGCATATTACACTTTTATTATTATAGATAGTTCAAAATGTTTGAATAAAACACTATTTAAATGGAAGATTGAAAGCAAAAACATAATATATTCACTTACTATATGAACTTACTATTTCAAATATAAAAAAAGAGTCCTGAGAGTAAGAATTTATATAATAAGGATTACAGTTTCCTTCACAAGAATCTAAAAAGAAAATATATTCGATTCTATTGGGTTTGCAAGTGCACATAATGAGAGTTTGGGTAACAAGGGTTGCCTAAGTTTGCATGAGCATTGTATATGTTTATAATAGTTACTAAGATGATTCTTTGTGCAATAGTGATTCTACATCTCAGAAAACCTTATGTATAGCCACTGAGAACATGTTTTTAAAGACCATTTTATTTATTTATTTTTAAAGGTTTAGAATTTTCTCATTATACAGTACTGGTTTTATTTGTATATTAGAGGCCTGGTGCGTGAAAACGTGCACTCAGGGGGCTCCCTCAGCCGGGCCTGAACCCTCTCCCAGTTCAGGACCCCTCAGGGGATGCCCACCTACCAGTTGAGGTCTGATCCCCCAGTAAGCTGGCAGTCAGACATCCCTCTCTCAGTCCAGGAACCCTTGGGGGATGTCCCAAAGGGAGCGGGCCTAAGCTGTTAGTCAGACATTCTTAGCATTGCCGTGAAGATGGGAAAGGCTCCCACTACAGCCGTTGTGCTGGCCAGCCATAAGCCAGCTTCTGGCTGAGTGGCACTCCCGCTGTGGAAGTGCACTGACCACCGGTGGGCAGTTCCAGCGTTAAGCGTCTGCCCTTTGGTGGTCAATGCGTGGCATAGCAACTGGTCAATTTGCATATTACCCTTTCATTATATAAGGAAGTTGTGCCAACATTTTGTCCAATCCTGTTTTTACCAAGGGCAGGAAGGAAAATAAAAGTCATGGAGAGGAGTTAGATAATCTTGAATTTGATTATTCCAATTTCAGACAAAAATTTTTAATTCTCCATGTCCCTTCCTGAGTTTCTGTAAAATTTAAAACTTCATTAAAACCTACAGCTACTAATCTCATCATTTATCTTCCCTTTTGGGTTAATCTAGGTCCTCTGCTCCATTTATTATAATAAATCTTTGGCGAACATCCTCAATTTCTGCTATACTTTGTCTCCTTCATAGTCTCCTGGTAAAACCCATTATCTGGTTGTTTCTAACTTATTTTCCTTACCTGCATTTTAATCCAGACATCTGAACCATGATGGAGAAAAGTTATACTGCTTGTTAAACTAGCACAATCTTAGATCACTGTCACTACTGCCAGAGTGAATTAGAATTATCTATCAAAACTATCTTGTTCCCTAATCTTCTTAGTTCCTGAAAAGATCATTTCATTTCTTATCTCTATCCAAAACTTCAACTTCATCTCACCCCTGCAATTAATTCTCAATTGACGAGTCACCTTATTTTTAATTAAAGAAATAGAAGGTATCTCTCATGAGAGTCTTTTCCTCTCACAAATATCTATCTCTATCAATTAGAAGTCATTTTGGGTTTAAGTAAGCAGTGACTAAAAATAACAGTGGGCTTAAGTCAGACAGAAATACATGGATTTACTTTCGTTTCTGTCTGAAGGCTGGCAGTCATGGCTTTGCTCCAGGTTTGCTGGAATTCATCTTGTTCCAGCCTGTTGTTCACTCTTTCACTGCCTCCACTCCCTAAAGCACTTCGTGGATTAAAATGGTTCTTTTATCCTCAGCCATCATATTTCTATTCAGCCAAAAGGAAGGCATAAAGGACAAAGAAAAAGGGACATGTGGCATGTGCCAGCTGTCTCATAAGGAAGAGTCTGCTTTCATCTTATTGCTCAGAACTTAATCAAAGTTGAATAAAACTAGCTGCCTGAGAGGCTGGAAAATGTAGCAATTACTCTGGGCAACCCAGTGCCTAGCCAATAAAAGGAACTCTATTGAGATAGAATTCTAACTGGAAGTTTACTAATTTTATTAACATATTGTAAGAACGAATACCTTTTGGCTTTAATGAGTTCTCAAATATATTTCTTTGGTGATTCAATATTTCGAGAAATAAAAACTACTTAATGAGAGTTGGCCTCATGTATAACATTAAAAGCCCACTGTGAAGGAGATAACTGATATAACAATTCA
Organism: Pipistrellus kuhlii; assembly: GCF_014108245.1. NCBI lineage: Eukaryota > Metazoa > Chordata > Mammalia > Chiroptera > Vespertilionidae > Pipistrellus > Pipistrellus kuhlii. The sequence continues at coordinate 173,194,854 of NW_023425404.1, forward strand.
TTTTGCTGAATTTATAAAGTTTATTGAATGTTCTAAATTCTTATTTACAGAAGTTTACTTTTCTTAAAACAACTACCAATATTATTACTAATAATAATATTTATTGGATGATTGCTATGTGTCTGACACTGTAATATCTATCATTTTTTTGTATTAATTCATTTAATTATCACAACAGTCCAATGAGATAGGCAATATTTGTTTTTTAATATATTTTATTGATTTTTTACAGAGAGGAAGGGAGAGAGATAGAGAGCTAGAAACGTCGATGAGAGAGAAACATCTACCAGCTGCCTCTTGCACACCCCCTACCGGAGATGTGCCCACAACCAATGTACATGCCCTTGACCGGAATCGAACCTGGGACCTTTCAGTCTGCAGACCAACGCTCTACCGCTGAGCCAAACCGGTTTTGGTGAGGTAGGCAATATTTTTATCATGTTTTGTTTTTTTTTCCCCAAGTAGACACTGAAATTCAAACAATTTACTAGTAAGTTACTTCCCACATTCATAGAACTCGTAAATATTGAAGTGGGAATTTAAAGCCTGCTAAACATTTGTTTACATGTAGTTTTTCACTTTCCTCCTCCATTCAGTCTCAGGGATGGTTGATTCACTTTAAATAATCATAAGAGCACTATTATCTGGTGTGTTAAAAAACTGTTGAATTCTGTTTATTAAAATCCTTTGATAAATAAAAATTAAAGTTGCAGAGAATTTTTCTTTTCTTCAGCTATATTAACAGTACATTTAGACACTCATTTTGATCACTTTTTCATTGTAATAGCCCTGTAGGCAGATTATGTATTGAATTTAGCCACTCTGCCTTCCTCACACTGACTTTGGGGTGTATGGCTGAGACCAATGTTCAGGAAAGAGTCCAAAAGACAATGACATCTAAGCTAAGAACTGAATAATGAGTGGGAGCTACTCAGGGAGGAAGAGGGTGTTTCAGAAAAATGGCGTGTAAAGCATATGGAAATGGAGTGCCATGTAACTGAAATATAAGTTGATGAAGTGAAGGGATTTTATGAAGAGGTAAAGAAATGTCAAGTTATAAAGGGTTTATTCTAAACATGGGCTTTATTCTATGTACTTTGTGGAGACATCAAAGGTTTATGCATGGGAATGTGTCAGCATTTTCATTTTAGAATCATTCTGGCTATACTGGGGATAATGGGAAAAGGTTGCAGGGGTGGGGCTAAACACACGGATATCACTTAGGAGATTGTTGCAGTGATTCTAGTAAGAAATGATATTTCTTCACATAAATGATGGAAATATGGACATATGTAGATGAGAGAGCCAATTATGGGGTTGAATAAATTGATCTCAGCCATCCTATCTAATAAAAAGGTAATATGATAATTCACCTCACACCATCACAATGATGGCTGTGCCCATAGCCGATAAGGAAGGAATATGCTGATAGACTGCCCCACCTTTAAAGATGGTGGCACCCACAGCCAATAAGGAGGGAATATGCTAATTGACTGCCTTGCCCACAGCCACAAGATGGTGGTGCCCAGTCCCCTCAGCCCCACCACATGGGCCCGGTCACGCTGCGTGCCTGCCTTTGGAATACCCCAGTCTCCTCAGTCCCCCAGCAGCCCAGGCCAGCCTGAAGTGGAGGCAAGCCTCAGATGTCAACTACTCAGGTAACCAGGGCCGGCCAAGTTTTGCGCTGCCGGCAGTGGCAGCAGCAGAGGTGTGATGGGGCATCACCTTCCCCTGAGGAGTCCCAGACCTCAGACTGTGAGAGGGAGCAGGCTAGGCCGAGGGGACCCTCCCCGCTCTAGTTATAAAGGGAGAAACAAGATGGAACATTAATTCCATCTTTCTGGCTTTAGAAACTGAAAGCATAGTAAATATGGAAACCCTAACTAAAACAGAGAGTATATATGGATCCAAATAGTACTCCCAAAAGACCAAGAAATGTCAATATAACTTTTATGAATGTTATGTCAATAGGAAAATTTTAAAATATTAAAGGTATTGCACTTCCTCAACATTCTTGAGTTGACCTTTCCCCCTAGGTGGATGGACTGGCTCTGGATTTATACTACTGGTATTTAAAAATGCTAATTTTGCTAGTTTCAGGAAAACAGACAGAAAATGAGATTTATATGTTGGGTTGAACACCAAAGCACCCAGATATAGAACAGAAGGGTCCCTTTAATCAGAAATCACAAATTGGTTTGGACCCCTGCGATAATAGACACTGTATTTTTACTTCATCTATGTTTCAATCTCAAGATGTCTAAAGAATAATTATATTTAGTAGTAAATATTTCAAGAAAAATGGTATATTGTATAGATGACTTATGGATGCAAAGATTTCTCATGCCGAAACCGGTTTGGCTCAGTGGTAGAGCGTCAGTCTGCGGACTGAAAGGTCCCGGGTTCGATTCCGGTCAAGGGCATGTACCTTGGTTGCGGGCACATTCCTGGTAGGGGGTGTGCAAGAGGCAGCTTGTTGATGTTTCTCTCTCATCGACGATTCTAGCTTTCTATCTCTCTCCCTTCCTCTCTGTAAAAAATCAATAAAATAAATATATTTTAAAAAAAGATTTCTCATTATTATGAATGAAATAACAACAACAAGAAAAACAACAACTTAGAAACTTGAAAGCCTCAAATCTCTTTCTGCTTTCTTTTTTTCTCACTTTCCAAAATGACATTAGCTATAATTTTAAAAATTAAGAGAGAAGAATATATTCTGGTTCTCAGTTTATATCCATTTGTTCATTAGCTTGCATTTTATAAAATAAATTTTAGTACCTGTTTTGTTGTATTAGTAGATATACATAAACAACTATGTATATTTGTGGCTATTTGGTTCTTCTCTTATCTTGCAAAAATTGAATATTTAGGAGGTTTTTGGATAGAATTTATTTTTAAAAATATATCTTTATTGATTTCAGAAAGGAAGGGAAAGGGAGAGAGATGGAGACATCAATGATGAGAAAGAATCATCTATTGGCTACCAGTTCCTGCACACCCCCTACAGGGGATGGAGCCCACAACCCTGGGGGAATCCAACTGGTGACCTCTTGGTTCCTGGGTCCATGCTCAACTACTGAGCCACACCCAGCTGGGTGGATTTTGGATACAATTTAATATTATTAACTCTCTTCCATTAGCATAGGTGACTAACAAATGATTATATGTATGAAATTTCTAGAAATTGTTCTTTAAAAGTCACCAGCTTTATTGTAGGACAAATTCATTGTTCTTGAAATTTTGATCATCCTTTTGCTCTCTCCAAATCATATATTTTATAATTTTATAATTGAATCTATCAGCAAAGAAAAAAATTGGAGTATTAACTATTTTAACTGCATTTTCTGAAATTAAAGAAAATAATAACTCATGATTACAAGTCATTGCTCGAATTTTATTTTAATATAATCTCATGATGTTTACAAATCTTACCAACTTGAGTTACATCCATATTTTTGTTTAAGAGTGTAAAAACAAATCTTGCTGAGCTACAGAAACTGTCAGGAGTAAAATGTGGCATGTTTTATGTGTGTAACAGATTTCATTCTTTTGAAGATCCCACACACTGTGCTTTTTCTGTGGCTTTGTTTATCAGGAGTGTAGAGTAAAATGTGACAGCTTTAGGTGTGATGGTTTATTTTGTCTCTCTATCTCTAATCTACTGACACCTGCCCATTGGTTATTTTACCCTTGTCAAGTGACTATAGGCTAAAAAAAAAAACTCACACCTGAGGCAGGTATCAAAACAAATGGAATGAGTAAAGGATACTCATACCGGGGATTTTGTATGAACTCCCCGGAAGCATGCTTCTATTTATATCATTGAATCTTGAGAAGAATACTGTAAAATCACTTTGCCTGTTTTACAGATTAGGAAATTGAGGCCCAGAAGGCTTATATAGTAGCTTGAAAAATAGATAGACTGTTAAAGGGCAGAGGTAGGAATCAAAGCCTTCCAGCTTCCAGGACCACATTATTCTGATTTTCTGTTAGTTTGGAATTTCACAGATGGTGCTCATACATGTTATTTCAGAAGCATCTATAGTAATAAAAGCATAATATGCTAATTATATCAGACATCCTTCGGGATGAAGCGGGGGCTGAGGCAGAGGAAGCAAAGGTGGCAAAGGGCCCCTTGCACAAATTTCATGCATCAGGCCTCTAGTTTTATAATAATTGTTATATTAATAATCAATGCATACATGTTGCTTATGTGCCAAGCACCAAGTACCTTATGTAAATGAGCTCACAACAACCCTATATCATAGACCTATTAGCTATTTTTAAGATAATTATTATTATCTAAGAATATTTAATTATTCTTAGATAAGGAAGAGCATTTAAATAATCTGTCAAAGGTCAACCAGCTAATAAGGAGAAAAATGAGATTCAGCTTCAGTAAGTTATTCCCGGATCATGGGTTTCTTTAATAATTCATTTACTCCAATATTTTGAAAACAATTCTAGAAAGTCCTGGATCTTTGAAGTTTACCCAGCACTTCTAGTAAGTCCCCACAGGAGTCCATCAATTCTGGGGTTGGAAGACACATATCTTAAACTAACTTCAAGAAAGCAATAAATATATTTATGGCAGAATTTACACTGGATTACAGATTTTTAAAAATATAACTATAGCTCTGGCCAATTTGGCTCAGTGGATAGAACGTCAGCCTGTGGACTAAAGAATTCTGGTTCAATTCCATTCAAGGGCATGTACTTCTGTTCCAGGCTGAATCCCTGGCCCTGATCAGACATGTGTGGGAGGCAACCAATTGATGTGTCTCTCCCACATAGATATTTCTCTCTCTTTGTCTATCCCACTACCTCCCACTCTCTCTAAAAATCAATGGAAAAAATATCCTTGAGTGAGAATTAGCATGCAATGCTATGGAGAAAGGGAACAAAGACAAGTGGTGATGAGGAATTACAACTGATATAATAAGCTTACAACACTAATAGAGGGTGTAATTTCCTTTTAAGTTCAATACACTTTTGTTTTAAAAAATACTTTGCAGGTCCCAAATTTGACCTAAAAGGAGAGACAAGTGTAGAGGTGTTGAGACATCTCTCTAGGGGTCCCAGATTAGAGAGGGTGCAGGCTGGGCTGAGAGTCACCCCTCCTCTCCCCCATGCAAGAATTTCATGCACTGGGCCTCTAGTTTCAAGACAAAAGAGAGGCCCCAGGTGTACAGCTGAATGACGAAGAGATATCAATTATTTAAATTATAATGGAAGAGTAATGCCAGCACACTGGAAGGCCCAAACTGTCTCAGCTGACATTTGTATTTCTATCGGGAGCTATGATATGAACCTTTAATTTAGAAGCTGGGTGTCTTGTCAGAAATTTTCATCTGATTGCACATCACTGGCAGGCAGCCCAAGAATTGCCTGGATAATATAGAAGAATAGTCTTATTCCTTGTCACATGTATTTAAGGATTTAACTGTTCAGTTTCTCTTTAATCACAATGCATGATCTCAGATTCTTTAAAATCCCTCAGGGCAAAGAAAACCAATTCTACACATATTATGAAAAATATAGCATTTCTGAATAAGATGTTAGAATAAGTCCTTTGACAGTCAAGCAATTTCTAAGCTGAATACCTTGGAGAAGTTTGCAATTATTTGTTAAAAGTTTGAAATAGAAAACTATGTAATAGAACTCTCATCCCCACATGTCAAAAATATTAATTTGCCAAGATTCATTCCACTATTTGTAATAAATTTGTTTGCACTGCATATATTTAAATCAGATATGAGCTCTTTCATAGTTTTTAAGAGTACTCATTAAAACATTGCTAACTTTTCACAAATACCCTTTGCAAAATCTAGCTGTAATATCATATGCATTAGTTTCACTGAATATAATCACAGATAAACATGCCTTAATTTTCTTATATTATCCCCCTATGTATCATTGTGCTCCAAAGAATTTGGAAGTTGGTTAAAAACAGGACATAATTTTCTTATGTGGATGTATTTCCCTTACTTAGCCAAAACATGTTATTAAAATTTATTCTACTTCTTTTCATTTTGGGCAATTCAATGCTGTTTGCTCTTATTAAATATTTCTAGCAATCAATGTCCTAATAATATAAGGTGGCTTTTTAACAAATATAAAGATTTATTTTTCTTAAAGAATGACTTCCATTAGCTGAAATCATAGATGTTTCAAATTCTTATAGAACTACCTTTTTGGTGCTGCAGAAAATAGTTAAGTTCATATTTTCTTTTTCTGAATTAAAATGCTTGTTCCCTCAAGGTAACAATAGCTGTTATAAATTCATCAAAGAGGACACAAACACAAAATGAAGTTATTTCTTACTCTTATACAATTCTAATATGGAAATTCCTGATCTCTAACTGCCCAGATTCTTGTTCCAGAATTAAGAAGGGTTCAGCTATCTGGAGAAAGGCTGTGTGTAACTTAAGTAAGAGTCCAGAGATGAAAGATAATTTTGAAAGGCATTTGGGGTCAGAAGAGCCTGGTTAAAGAAACCAAGTTCTCTTTGTCTCAGGACCCATTGCTTTTTATTAACACAAATTGTCCTAAGGCAAGGTGGAAATATACACTTCAAAAGGTAGGGTTTTGTACAAAAGCATTGTCAGATTGGGAAATTGCCTACAGCTGTTCAGGTCTTTGGCCAGTAGGAGGCAATAACATGTAGATTAAGTTGCCCTGAGCTATCTGACAGCAAACAATCCATTTAATGCATCCTTTTCAGGTTTGGAGAAATGCCTTTAGCCATTCCCAACAGGCTATACCATATGTGACTCAGTCCTTGATGAGTCCCCAAGTTCCATTAAGCTTTTGATAAAACTTTTGCAATTATGACATGCTAGAACTGGCTTCCAGCACCTAACAACTCTCCATGAGATAATTTGTATCCAGGCTTCTTCACATGTGACTCCAACATCTCAGATTCCTGGCTTACAGTGCGTGTCATCATCAATCTGACAGTTGAAGCAACAATGTGGCCAGTTGCATATAGAGATATTAATAGGTCAGTTCAGAAAGTGATGGATAAGTCCCTGCTTATGCTCTATTGATTAGCAATATATAAATGGCCACACCTGTCTGCAAGGTAAGCTAGGAAATATAATCTATGGTATGCATGACAAGACAACTAAGAGAGTTTGGTTCTTAGCTTTGCCAGTCTCACACTCTTGATCCCATATTATAGTGTATATGCTCAGGGGTAAAAGTTAGAAGACACGAGCTTCTGCTTTTCTACTATAACTAGAGAAAGAAGAAAACTTACCCACATATAATAAACCAAAGAAACGGAACATTAGCAGCAGTCAAAACATAGCCCAAAGGAGTCGCAACCTCAGCCTCTATTGCTAGCAAAAGCTTTGTGGGGGAGTATGTTCTTTACTTTGTAGGTTTTGCCTTGGACGATTGGGAAAATTGTAGGGAGGGGAAAATTAGTCTGCTCTTATTGTTTTTACCTGTAACGTTTCAGTGAACAGTCATTACTTTAGTGCTTTGATAGTGAGTGCTCATTTTGAATGACTAATCTGAATGGATCACGAGTGAGAGGAGAAAATGGCATCTTATACTCATATTCCTCTACTAGATACATAGGCATGATTCTACCTGTATATCTATCATTTACATGTTACCTACCTGTCCATAGGCTTATTATACCATTTGTGCACTGAAGTGAGTGGGGGTTCCTCAGGCCAGTCTGCATCCTCTCACAGTTCAGGATCCCTCAGGGGATGTCTGTCTGCCTGCCAGCTTAAGCCCAGGATATCTGGGCCTAAGCTGGCAGCCAGATATCCCTCTGGCATCTGGGGCTCTCGAAGTCCAAGACCCTTCGCTCCTTACAGCCTGCCTGCAGTAGAGGTGGGAGAGGGTCCTGCCACCATTGTTGCGCTCCCCAGCCATGAGCCCAACTTCTGGCTGAGTGGCACTTCCACTGTGGGAGCTCACTGACCATCAGGGGTCAACTCCTGTGTTGAGCATCTGTCCCATGGTGCTCAGTGCACACCATAGTGACCAGTCATTCTGCCATTCTGTCAATTTTCATATTAGGGTTTTATTATATAGTATTATTTCTGAGGCATTACACAAAAATCTATTTTTCTTAAAGAGATAAATTTAAAATTTAGGATGTGGTAAAGAAAATACCTTAAATTTCTTTAATTTCTAACATGGGAGGATACTGTATAAGGCATTTTTAACATCATATTTACTATATAATGTAGAGTCCTTAGCTTCTTAAATTAAGAAGAAGTTAAAGTTAAAGAAGTTCATTATTTACTTATTTTGTTATTGAATTTTAAAATAATACGCTTTGCTTAGAACAAAGTGTGAACACAGCAAAATGTATTGAGTCCAGTTTTAGCAGCAGTAAAGAAGCAAAGCCTGAGATTTAAGCAAATTTATGTGGTTGCTGTTGATCTGTGGGGCCCACTCACTACAGCATCCTGGATCACAGCCAACATGATGTTCCCTAGATGCTAGTCATCCCCAGTGACAAGCAACCTCTTTCCATAAAGGTTCAGAGATCAAGGAGAATTCGCCTTCAGGTATGGTCAGTTCTACAGGGCTATCCAGAATCTGGCCACTGTTTACTGCTACAACCTGACATCATTCTCAGTCACTCACTACACTGCTCATGGCATTTCTTTCTGCTGGTCTTTTCAAGCATTTTTCCTTTTTGTCATTCAGATATCACCTCCAATGCCATCAAATTATTAGAGAAGTCTTTCCTTGGGTAATATTTTGCCTTTCATCCCTACTGAGTCACTCTCTTTCAAATTACTGTTTTGTTTTCTTCATGATATTTAAAGGAGCTGAAATGATCTTGTTTGCATATGTGTTCCTTATTTTCCTCCTTGTATTCTAAGCTGGACAAGAAAAGTGAACTTGTCTGTCTTGCTCATTATTGATGTGTCTCCAAGTCCGAGAACAATGTTCGGCATATGCTAAGTTACACAGTCAATATTTGTTGAATGAAGGAAACATGGGTGATGATAAGTGGATTAGAGAAGCTGATATAAGTCCTTCTTAGAATGTCAGAAGTGGTTCCAAGATTGATCAGTAAATTGAAAATTTCCGCTGAAATGTCTGTCCAGTGAAAGATTGTGGATCTTCTTCTCAAAGCTAAATGAATATGTAAGGGACTTACCACCATTTTATGGTAAAATAGAGAAACTGCCCTTTCTCTAATATATTTACTAATCTGATTCTGGTAGAATTGTGTTTATATCTCTGACCTCGCTGAATTATTTTGTTAATGCTGGTTCAGAGAATCACCTAATTGATGTACAAAATATATAATAATGTAAAAAATAAAAACAATTCTTCATGAAATTCATTATGCCACAGAGTAATTAAGCTTTGTCAAAATAGCAGTGATAATGAATACTTTAGAGCTAGCAACAATATAATTAGTAACAAATAGCAACCATTATTGGTTCAATGAACTTTGTAAACAAAGTGCTATATTCCTAATTTACATGTGAAAACACTGAATTTTAAAAAGGTTGAGTAATCTGTAGAAGGCCATAAAGGTTTTACCACAACTTTTACTGAAGATAAGATTTGTTAAACTTAACCATTCTGCCCAATTGTCATCAGCAGCGATGTTTGTAGAGCTTTATTATGTCCCACAGAGCATAATAAAGGTATGAATCCAAGCAGTCCAGTTTCAGAGTTTACATTTGTAACCAGTATCCTGAACAACTTCCTATCTCATTTTAACATTTACTCTAGTCTTCAATAAAAACATACTATGCTTTTAAAAATTATTTTAGGTTGCATTATATATTTCCAAGGGTAGATTAAACATGATTGTCTAGTCAGAGAGTCTTTTAATAGGCATTAAAGCGAATTTTGAAAATTTAAAGCAATTATAGCTTGAGAATTGTAAATCTCATACATACTTATTGTAGCAAAGTGATGTAAAAGAAAAAAGAGGAAAATGAGAAACCGTTTGTACTCTCTTCTTTCCCAAGACAACTACTGTCAAGAAATCTTTGGCTCAGGAAATGAAATTATACTTAATGGCAAAAGAGATGAAATTTTAGAGAATATGAAACTCTTCAAGCTCTCAAAGACAAACACAAGGAAAAAAATCATTGAAGCTTCTACTTTTACCCCCAGTATTGTAGGTAGATATCACCAAAATAATGTGCAGAAATCTCCTTAGAGCAAGGTCACTTAACCTTTTGGCACCTCAGGTATTCCTAAAAAATATAAAAATAATAAGCCCCAGCTGACCTGCCTCAAGGATGGGTTTCAGGATAAAATTAGATGATAAATGTGATAGCTCTTTGAGGTATCTTCCCTCTTGCTGGGCACAACTATATTCTGCCCTTGGCTCTCTGACCTATCTTTCACTTGAGAATGGCTGTGTCTAAGTCAGGCCGCTCTTTTGCTTCCTTCTTCAACCCAAAATGGAAAATCAAGAGATTACATACTCTCGGCTACTTTCTGATTTAGTGCTATGATTTCTGGGTGGAAATGATAAAGTTGCTGGAGGTAAAGAAGGCATATGGAAAAATGTTGAAAATAATTTATGATGCTGTTTTTCAATGATTCAGTGAGCCATAGGTCCAATTGATGCAGGTTTTGTAAACAGTAAGACTGATTGCTAAATAATGAAACCTCTTTTCATATCCATTTCTTCATTCTTGAGGCTCTCATTCTACCATTTCCTACTTTGTTTTATTTTCAAACTCTCTTTCCTTATTGCTGTGTATTTTTTTTTAAAATATATTTTATTGATTTTTCACAGAGAGGAAGAGAGAGGGATAGAGAATTAGAAACATCGATGAGAGAGTCATCGATGAGCTGCCTCTTGCACACCCCCTACTGGGGATGTACCCACAACCAATGTACATGCTCTTGACCGGAATCGAACCCGGGACCTTTCAGTCTGCAGGTCAACGCTCTATCGTCTGAGCCAAACCGGTGCCGGCTATTGCTGTGTATTTTTATTGGCATTTAAACATCTCATTATAAAAAAAAACAGTCAACATCTCATTTCTATCTAGTTATGGCCTTAACTAATAACTTATATTTACTAATAGTCTCTACTCACTGTTTTTCATATGTTCTGACTGTACTTGCTTCCTTCTCCATATATGCTTTCTTAATATCCGTAATGAAAGTAGTAAATGCATCGATACATATTTAAAATGGATTAAAGATTTATAATTATAGCCTGGAGTCTCAGTTTCACTCCCCAAAATAAAATGTTTGGTGTCAATTTCAGGTCCTGGAGGCTGCCCATAGTCCAAAGCCACCTGAATGTCTCACAAGTTCTCTGAAAACCTAAGAGCTTAATTCTCTAAGGCAAGTGGGAGAAATTATGTTATTTTGTATCCCTTCTTCCAGGGAAGTTCTGGATCTACTCTAAAAGAGCTCATCTTTTAGATCAGGACAGACTTATCACTCTTTTTAAAAAAATATATTTTATTGAGTTTTTACAAAGAGGAAGTGAGAGGAATAGAAAGTTAGAAATATTGATGAGAGAGAAACATAGTTCAACTACCTCCTGCACACCCCCTACTAGGTATGTGCCCTCAACCAAGGTACAAGCTCTTGACCAGAGTTGAACTTGGGACCCTTGAGTCTGTAGGCTGACGCTCTATCCACTGAGCCAAACCGGTTTTGGCTCATCACTCTTTTGATTAATTCAAAATCAACCCATTAGGGACCTTAATCACATCTGTAAAATCATTCACCTTTGCCACTTTCTATTCACACTGATTTTAAATGCCACCTTTATCATATAATACATATGAGCAGTACATTTTTCTTGGTAAAATCTCAATTTCTTTATGGGTCTATTATTTTCTGTACCAAAATAAAATCCTACTTATTTTTGTTGCCTTGTACATGTATCTGCTCTCTTTGAGGAATGGTTTCCCTAAATATTATCTATATATAAAATCCTAATATGCAAATAAGCCGAACAGTGGAACAACTGGTTACTATGACATGTGATGACCACCAGGAGGAGCACGCAGAACATAGCGGGCATTGGTATCAGGTGGCAGAGTGCAGAACATAGTGGACGTTGGCTGTGGCAGGATGGTGGAGCAGGTGATAGGGGTCAGAGAGGGTATAGCCTCAGGTCCCTGCTGAAGGCTCTTTATGGGAACTTGACCTCAGCTGTGGGTGCAGCCATCTTTGTGATGGAGTGATGGTCAATTAGCATAGTCCCTCTTTATTAGATAGGATGTTATTTGTTTTCATTAATTACTTTGAATTTTTTAAGTATCTAAATCAAATAAGTAGAGGTAATGATATTTTTCCCTCTCTCTTTTTATATTCCTCTTTTATTTCTTTTTGATAAATGGCACAGGAAAGTGCAACCAGAAAAATATTAAGTAATGATAATTATAGTGAGAATTCTTTTTAAAAATTTTTTATTTTTTTTGTTTAAAGAATTACAGATAGTAGTACATATATCTTCTTTATTTTCCCCATTGACCTTCTCCCAGTCTCCCCTACCCCCTGTTGCATATCCTCATTCCACCCTGACCCAGTGTCTTGTGTCCATTGGTTGTGCTTATATGCATGCATACAAGTCCTTCAGTTGATCTCTTTTTCCCTCCTCCCCAGCATTCCCCAGCCTTCCTGCTGTAATTTGACAATTCGTTTGATGTTTTACTGCCGTTGTATCTATCTTTTTATTCATCAGGTTATAATGTTTTTTATTTTTCCATTAATGAATGAGATTATGTGGTATTTTCCTTTCGTTGCTTATTTCACTTAACATAATGCTTTCCAGTTCCATCCATGCTGCTGCAAATGGTGAGAATTCCTTCCTTTTTATTGCAGCATAATATTTCATTGTGTAGATGTACTACAGTTTTTAATTTATATAGTGAGAATTATTGAATTGTTATTTCACCATAGATAGGTATTATGCATCACCTAAGTATAATACATTATACTATTAATTAAATTGAAATTCATATATTACCTGTTTTAATAAGCACTTCTTTAAAGTAGAATTTGATATTTTGTTTTATGAATGACATTTTAGTAATTCTATAAAGTTTATTATATTTGATGTAGTAAATATTTTTCTATTATTTTTTAAAAAATTGTTTGCTTATGGTGTGTTATTTTTAAAGTGTTGCTGCATTCAAAGAATAGGATATTTAATTTTGCATCAGGATGTATAGAAGATATTAGGCAATTTTTTGTATATTTTCACATAAAATTTATGTGAAATTTTTAGTAGTTTTTAATAATTTTTCATAGAATTTCACTATCTAGAAACATTTCACATCTCCTTTTGCCCTAACATACTTCGACACTAACATAATCTGTTCCTAGAACGTTTGATAAAATTCAGCTGAGGATTTTTCTCAACTGTAGAACAATGTGTATTGAACTTCATGTTAAATATGAGTCACTGAGATTTTGTGAAAATGCAGACTGATTCAGAGAGTGTAGATGGGGCCCTGATTCTGCCTTTTCTACAACCTCTGGGTCATGCTGATGTAGCAGGTCCTCGGAACAGCCTATTAGTGGCAAAATTTGGAAGGTTGTTTCTCTCTGCTACATTCATGACAACTGCCCTGTGCAATTTTATTTAAATTTAATTTGAGGGGTTAAATTTAGAATTTGTATTTTTATAAAATATTTTGCCTTTCATATCAGGTTTTCTAATCTATAAAAATAAAGTTGAGCAAACGTTCCTTAGATCATTCTAATAAAATAATCTCCATCTCTGACACTTTGCAATTTGTAATTTTATGAATTTAACTTTTTTAATTTATAGTCTGATGTTTTTTAAAATAAACATCTCTTAAGAATATTTGTGTCTATTGACTTTGTTAATCTAATTGCTTAATTTATGCTTTATACTTTCTGCTTTAGTTTTTCTTTGCTATTTTCTAATTCCTAGAATTAAATGTTTAATCCTATATAATAAAAATGTAACATGCTGACTAGTCACTATGATGCACACTGACCATCATGGGACAGACACTCCAACCAGTAGGTTTGCTTGCTGCTGAGGACCAGGTGAAAGAGCCAGCCATGCCCTAAAGCCTCCTGCATTCCCTCCCTGGTCCAGTTGGTCCTGATTGGGACTGGGCAAGATGGCCCCAATAGTTCCCATCCACCAGCCAGGCTGAGGGACACCACCCATGCACGAATTCTTGTACTGGGCCTCTAGTCTTACCTAATAATTGACAAGCATGTAAATTAACTATACCTCTGCTACGCCCATCAGTCAAAAAATGGCAGTTAATTTGCATACACAGGTGCTGAGTGAGGGGAAGTGGAAGCCCCACCCTCCAGTCTCATGGGGCCTCTGGGCAGCTTGGGAAGGCAGGGCCAGTGGAAATAGGTGGCTCAGGGGCTGGGCCAGAGTGGACAGGTAGTGCCGGCAGCCAGGATAAGGAAAACCCATTATAGCATGAATCTTCGTACATCAGGCTTGTGGTATGATATAATGTTAACTCATAATAATTGTGTTATAACTCATCATACTATTACTCTTTTATTATTTAATTAAGGTGTATTTATACAATATATAAAAGTCACACATTTCTAGTGTAAAAATTCAACAATTATTTACTATACTATGTTGTACATTTGTGGGAAGCCACCTATTGTATTCACTAGTAGAGAGGGATGGACAAGGAGCCCAGAATGCTGGTGACCCCTGAGCCCTGGCAAAGGTCAGCGCTATGCACCAATTGATTAGTCCCGTGGTTGGCAAACTGTCGCTCAAGAGCCACTTGCGGCTCTTTGGCTCCTTGAGTGTGGCTCTTCCAGCAAAATACCATAGCCTGGGCAAGTCTATTTTGAAGAAGCGGCCTAAGAAGTTTAAGTTTAAAAACATTTGGCTCTCAAAAGAAATTTCAATCATTGTACTGTTGACATTTGGCTCTGTTGACTAAGGAGTTTGCAGACCAATGGTTTAGTGGAGACAGTGGTTCCTGAGGCAACTTCCTGAAGAGACAGTCATGTAAATTCTTACTGATAAGATAGTCTGCCTATTACTGGAAATTGCAGCCTAAGGGCTACAGGTGTATCCCAAATAAAAAGATGGCCAGGCCTGAGTACAAGCTAAGTCCTTCTTGTTGTGTTGGGCTCCCACCTGGTCCCCCAATTTCCAAATTATTACTATATCTTGTCTCGTCTGTGTCATTTGAGCGTGGCCCTTCTCCAGAGCCCGAACCCTGAACCACACGGGACTTGGATTTTCATATACATTAATCACTTGAGTCAGTATTAGAATATTTCACAATCCCAATATTTTTGATAAATATATTTTTTGATAAAAAGTGGAAGTGTTGATGTACAGATTTTCCACTGTTCTCTTAGCCTAATTACATAATTTTCATTTCAAAATGTTTTAATTGTTAGTACTTCCTACTTATCCCCCAGTTTGCTTTTATTTCTTAGTGACCAAATTTTCCTTTTGAAGAAAGAGGATATAGTAACATTATTATATTAACTACTTAGAATTTTATTTAAAATTGATTGAAAATAACAAATACAGGGGCTGAACACTGGATTCTGTTATAGCATCTGGCCTCAGATTTCTTTTCTGGTGTTATAGGCTTCTGGTTCATTATGTCAAAATTGTGCATAGAAAATATAGATATTTTTTTCCTGACATGCTGGAAGTAATTTATTTTAGCAGACACAATAAAGAACTGTGTTTTTCTATATGACTCCCAGGCATAATGTTGTTTTTTAGGATTTAAAAAGAACCCCAGTAAGTCACAGGCCGTAACCACATATTACTAACAACCAAAAGAAAGTGGTTGTATTGAACTATAATAGATGAGAACTGTGGACAAATACAGAACTTTTTTTCCCCCTATATTTTTTAATGTTAATTTCAACGTATGCTTGGGTATTACTCAATATTAAAATGAGGTTATATTTATAAAGTCCTGAAAGGCAGAAGGTAAATGAGGTAATTATTTCATTGAAACACAGAGGAAGGATCATTTCTTTGGATATTACCTTCAAATAATTAGTTATCAAAAGTGTAGGGTAACAACCATGAAATCAGTCTCACTAGCAATTTTTTTTTGTCTTTTTAAATGCTACTGAGTCAGTGGGATATATGTTCCACAAGAGCAGTTACTTCGTGTGTACGTTTTATTACACAAGGAATCCCCAGTGCCTGCACAAACTGGAAACTGGCATGCACTAAATTGTAAAACAAAATGTAGCATGAATGAGTCAAGAATGGCCATAACATAGGACATTTATCAATAATAAAGAGGACAGAGGAGAGGCCATACATGCTTTTAATAATTATCTTTTTTAATGAGGTGAGTATTAGATTCTTCAATTTATAAATGAGAAAATTAAAGCAGATCTAGAAAGTATCTCACCAAATGTACACACACACACACACACCTATCTATCATCTATCTATCTATCTATCTACAATATCTATCTATTTATCTATCTATATTTATATCTATATTTATATACACACTTGTGCCCCAGTGTATGAAATTTGGGCATGGAAGGGGGGATCCCTCAGCCTGGCCTGCACCCTCTCCAATTTGGGATCTCTCACAATCCAGAACCACTGGATCTTAAGCACTCACTTGCCTGCCTGATGCCCTTAACTGCTCTCCCCTCTTGGCCTGATCCCTTTAATTGCCTATCTGCTCTCTCCTCCTGGTTTAAACCTTCTAACTGCCTATGTGCTCTCTCTTCCCCTCTGTGCCTTCAGACCCCTGTGTGCAGGAGTGCTGAGAGCTCTCTGCCGAGGCCCTGCCCCTGTCCTGATGTCTTCCCACTGGCACTGCACATGCCTCTACCAGGGGGACTGCCCCCTGTGGCAGCCTTATGTCCCAGTGGTGCAAGTCCCCACCTCAGTCCCCGCCCACCAGCTCCTGTGCACAGGCCGCCTGGTTGTGACTGTGACTGTGACACTCTTAAGGCCAATTAGCATATTACCTCTTTATTATATAGATTATATAGATGTTATATGTAAATATGTGTGTACATAGGCATCCATCTGCCTGTATATATATCATTTACTTGTTACTTACCTGTCCATAGGCTTATATCATCTTGTCTAAAGATAGTAGATGCTAATAGATGCAAATCTCCTTTCCTCTTATTAAGGGTCCTATATTTAACATGCATATTAAATAAAATCTTGAAGTGAACTAATAACATCTTGAAGTGTATATTACTATAAGGTCATGAAGTGATATAGAAAGCAAAACTGACTCTTTCTCTCCCCCTTCTCCTTCTATTCCTTCTCTCTCCTTTCTCCCTCATTACCTCTTCCTTCCTTTTCTCCCTCCCTCTCCTGTTTTCTCATATATATAATGATAATTGGTTTGTCTAGTTTTCTTTTCCAATGACTCAGAAAATCATTTTTGTGTCTCAAAATTTTAGCCACTTCACTTATTCAGAACTTTTATTCATCTCCATTAAAAACCTGGCATTTCTTATATTTCACACAAATTACAATGTAATATATTTTTCACATTATTTGAGTCTGTGTCGAGGGATATGTAAAGGCCAAGAGCTTAAGAGAGTGATGCAGTGAATCAGAGAGCTAAGGAGACATAAAATTTAAAGTAATATATTCATTTTGATTGTGCTAACCTTTCCCTACAGACTTTGAATAAAATTACTTCTGAAATGGAATGAGTGTTCAGAGGCTTTAGGTTGTTGAAAAAATGAGGTCAGTATGTAAACGGTGGTTAAATGCGTCCATAAAAATGATGACTTAAAACTTCAGGAATGCTTGGAGGACGTATTCATCAAGTCACATGGAAGATATTCTAAAACATAGGCTTCTTTATTTCACATTTTGGGATTATTTGACAAGGCATATTGAAATTTTGATTATTATTCTCAGGACTTATTTTTCATTTAAAAAATTCAGCTATTGTTTACCACTTGTGCTCATTTAGAAGAGATTGATGGTCTTTTTTTTGTGCTAAATATTGGGCCAAAAAATGAAATCAGATTTATCTCCCCCCCTCCCCGCCCCCTCCCCGATAATGAACATTTTACAAATTTTTCAGGAGAGGCAAATCCATTAGATAAAAGTGACTTGCTCAGAATGATTACAAACTGTTTACTAACACACCACCAGAGAGAAAATGTATAAATTTAAGCTTTTATGTAATACAAAGCTTTGAAGTATTTTATAGCGTTAATTCATCATGGCAAGTTATATTTAGCCATGCTCTTACAGAAACATTGTCAGATCAAGTTGTGAAGTTACTTCACACATCTTTGTGAGTCTCCTGAAGGCTATTCCTCTATTTTTAGGTCTTCTTCAAAGTTTGAAGTGGCTATGTGACTTACTTTGGCTAATTAAATGTGTATTTTCTCAATGGAATCTTTAGCATCCAGTGCATGGTTCATCATATTCCACCCCTCCTGCTACAGTGACCTTGAGAAGGTGTTGAGGTGGGGTTCTGTCTGTCTGAGCCTGTAAGTGACTACAATGAGCAGAACCTTCTGCTGACTTCTATGGCACATGGAACATATATGAGAAGTGTACTCATTGCCCAATTCTGTTGTTTGTTTCTGCGATTTAATTCAGCCTCTTATAGCAACTTATTGTTATTTGGGGTAAAATGTTTGTTTTTTGTATACAAATGGCATTATATGTGTTTGAAAGCATAGCAACAGTTACACATTAAAAGGATTAGTAAATTTATTTAAAAAAATAAAACCAGACACATAAGTAATCAATCATTTTGAATTATGACTACATTATTTAAAATGCAGTCTTCTAGGTGATTGATAAAATCCCACCTGATAATAAGTGTACATCTAGTTCAAGGCAAGGACATATTACGCTCTCTATTGACAGGCTTCTACTCCTTTAGCTATTAACCTATAATAGTTTATTTTAAACTACTTTAAATCAGCTAGTTTATTTTAAACAAGAATGTAGAACATGACAAAATGTATTAGCCATGCGAAACTTGAATTATTGAATTCCCAGATTTTTGCATTAATAAAATCTCAGTTCTTGTTTTCAAAGGGCTGTAATTTTTAATCAAAGCATAAAGCCCCGATTATCAGTAGTCTAATTTCCCTAGTTTAAATAACCACACTAAATGACTTTATGTGTGTTGCTTCTAAAAATTTATTATAAATCCTGAATCATATGTGTATATGTGCAATAAAATGTTTGACATGTCAGTATTGATATATGATATATGCTATCTTATTTTGTCTACAATTTTAAACATATGCTGCTTAACACATATTCACTGAGTGCTTAATGAAGTGTCTTGTACTATGATTAAATATAGTTGTTGCTCTTCCAAATATGCTCATTTTTCTCAAGACATTCTGATTTTATGGATTTATGAAAGAGGTTTCATTAATAATTTTATGTATTTTAATGTTCAAAATTGTGCCTGAGACATGGAAATGTCAGAAATGTAGCAAGTAAACCTGATTGGGTTTTAACTTATTTCCATATTATATGTTACCCAAAAATGAAAGTGGACATTTACATCAGGGAATACCCAAAGTCTGACAAACTTCTGTCACATTTCCTCCGGTTGCCACTTTAATTTTGATATTTATCATTTCACAGAAATCACCGTAGTAGCTTTTACCTGACTTATTCCAGCCAGTCCCACTTTTCTCTAATAATCTCTATATATAAAAAGCCAGTGCCCATGATGACCGTCATGACCAAAGGACTGGTCACCATGAGGTGGCATTGAGCACCTCTCAGTCCCTTCCCGCCTGCCCGCAAGCATGGTGGGGTGGGACTGGGGACTGGCAAGTGGGCTGAAAGGCTGACCTCTTAGTGCTCGCCCCTGGCCCGCAGTCTCCGATGGATCAGCGATGGTGAATGGGGAAATTGGGGTGGGTGGCGGAAGGATTTGGTTGGCTGGCAGGCCATTGGGATCACTAGCTCATTCCTGGCTGATCAGGGGCTTAGGCCTGTGGGAAAACAGGTGCTGGCAATTTCACCTCCATGCGTCTGCACCAGGCTGGCTGCTGATGGAATGCGCTGCCCCTCTGGGCCACTCATGCTGGGCCTGGTAGGTCATGGGTGTGCCCCACAGCTTCTGTCAGTGCCTCAAGCCCCAGCAGCAGTGGCGGCAGCAGCAGTAGTGGAAGCACTGGCTGTGCATATGTGAGCGGCCCCTGAGCAAGCAATGTGTTCCAACAGCCGTGGGCCTGACGCACATGCATGGAGGTGAAGTTGCTGGCCTCTGCTTTCCCACAGGCATGAGCCCCCAAGCAGATGGGGATGAGCTGGTGTTCCCAACGGCCTGACAGCCCAGTGGCAGAGGCAGTGTTTGGCCTGGGGACCGGTGAATGGACAGAATATGGCCCTGTGGGAGGCCCTAGGGGCCCTACCTGCATGACTTCATGCTCGGGGTCTCTAATTCTACATTAAAACACTAGAGTAAACCTCCTGTCTCTACTCTGTACAAACAAAATGAAATAAACACAACAGTAACAGGAGTATGCACTGCCAAGACTGGCCTCCTTGCAACTTTTCAATATTTCTATGTACAAGTCCTGTGGTATGAACCAAACATCCCTATTTAACCAGATTGGTCAGGGCTGACATGCATCTCAGCAAGTCCTTGTCTTTCCACATGCAAGTTAAGTTCTGCATGAGGCAATTTGTGCCTTCAATCCATAAATATCTTTTATCCAGTAAACCTCGCTTGGTGTTTATGATTCACTAGAGGCCCAATGCACAAAAATGTGTGCAAGAGCAGGCCTTTTCCCCCCAGGCTGCTGATGCTGGGACCTCAGGCACTCGGGACTCGGCTTCCCTCCTCTGTCCACCTGCAGGCGCCTGGGACCTGGGCTGGCTTCCCTCTGGCCCTGGCTTTGTCAGGAAGGATGTCAGAATGACATCTGGAAGACATCGGGTCTAATTAGCACATTACCCTTTTATTATTATAGCCTAGAGGCCCAGTGCACAAATTCGTGCACAGGTGGGGTCCAGCTGGCCTGTCCCTGACCAGAGCTCGATCAGGATCAGGGCTGGGTAGGTGGGGGAAAGGGGACAGTGGGCCAGCTGACCCCACCCCTGAATGGGGTTGAGGGGCCAATCAGGGATCAGTGGCCAGGGAAGGGGCAGGGCTGGCTGGGGAGAGGGGCTGTAGGAGGTTGATTGACTGGCCCTGCCCCCTATTGGGGTAGGAGGATGAACAGAGGTAAGGCCAGCAGGGGGAGAGGCCGCAAGGCAGATCTGGGTGGTGGGAGCCCATTGAGAGTGGGGCCAACTGGGGGAAAGGGCTATGGGTGCTTTGGCAGATCATCCCTCCCTCAATCAGGATGGGAGCGGCCGAACCAGGTGGGAGGACAAAGGGAGGGGCCGTGGGAAGTTGGCCACTGGCCCTGCACCCTGATCAGGCGTTTTGCCACTCTATCAGTGAGCCAAACTGGTCAAGGCAAATAGTTTTAATCATTTTATTTTGTAGCTAACGTTTATTGTATCCTCTGTTTATTTAAGTCACTTTATAAAAAAATAAAATAAACCTGCCTTACATTCTCATGTAATTATTTAAAAGCTCTTTAAATAATAAAATTATGAGCTTTCACTATCTGGAGAGTAATTTTTGACTGACGATCATTGTTTATCTTCCAAATTTAAAGTATTACAGGGGACACAGTTTATAGTTGAAAATTTTAATTTAGAAATTTAAAGACATGTGTTACTCCTAATATCCTGATTGAATTAGAGAAATATGATGCAAATTTTATTATTGAAAATTACTATTTTCTTTCCCTTTAAAGCTTTTAAATTTTATTTTCATTTTAAGATTTTTATATTTTCTCGGTGTGTTAATAGGTCAGATTTCAAGGAAAGAATTAAAATTTTTCATTCAAAATGAAATAATTTAATAGGATCTTCAATCTGAGAACTACTTCCATGGAAATTCTTCCCCCAACCCCACAAAAAAAGAAAGAAAGAAAGAAAAAGGAAAAGGAAACAACAACAAAAAAGGACAGCAACATGCATTTTGTTCTCTGCTATTTTCTTCTTCTTTTTTAAAATATATTTTTATTGATTTTTCACAGAAAAGGAGAGGGATACAGAGCCAAAAACATTGATACATTGACCAGCTGCCTCCTGCATACCCCCGACCTGGGATGTGCCTGCAACCAATGTACATGCCCTTCACCTGAATGGAACTTGGACCTTTCAGTCTGCAGACCAACGCTCTATTCACTGAGCCAAACAGGTTTCGGCCTCTTTCTTCTTTTTTTAAAGAAAAACACAGTAAATGGGCCTCAATATCCTTCAGATGGATTATCTAAGTTCTGGAAGATTTTTCTTATTTTTCCTTGAAAGCAACACATGCACAAACAAGAAAAACAAAAACAAAAACTCATATAGATCCAGACAACAGTATGGAAGCTGCTGGAGGAAAGGGAGTAATAGTCAATGGTAAAGGGGGTCAAACATAAAGGGAACTAATAGAGAGGAACTAAATATGTATGCTCACATAGAAGCCAAGAGTATGTATCATATATAGAAGTAAAGCACAACCTGTACCATTTTCAAATAAGAGTAAATGTGTTACAGCAATTTTAAAATCATTTTCCATTAATATTTTAAAAGTGTTTTTAACAGAAAATATATACAATATGACTTCACACTCATTAATTCATACATACGGCAACAGTTTAATTAGATTAAGAAAAATTTCTTTACAAATCAGAGGAAGAGTGAAATATGAAATTCAAAATAAACCACACTTGAGAAAAACAACCTAAATATTGAATTAACTTTCTCATTTAATTTACTTCTTTAGTAGTTGCAATCTGGTTAGAGGTTAAAAAGAAGGTATTGCCTCTGCTGTCCATGGAATTTGGGAACCTATTTTGATAGCAGCATTTCCTACAGTTGTCCCTGGTCTACAGGTCATAGGCACCTGGGAGCTCTTCAAGATTGCTGAGGGTTCCTTGATGAATACATGAAGCTCAAGAACTTGAACTTGGACCAAATTAGAGGCATCATTTGTCCATGAGCAGGACAAATCCATGCTAACATGCTTTTTTGTTGTTGTTGTTTTGTTTGTTTGTTTTGTTTTTTCTAAAACTTTGGGATACTTTCAATATCACAGATTTTTTTTTTTAATTTTGTTATTTGTTACCTTTGGGTCAAGGTTTAATCAACCATTAAAGCAAATACCTTTAGCTCTTGATTAAACATATTGAATCCAGTTTCTTTGCTTAGAACATGTACTCATTTCAATGCATTTTGGTAATATAGCATTATATTCCGTATACGCTGACCCAACATACTTACATTCTTTTAAAAATAAGCTCCAGATGGCTATTAATAACTCTTAGTGCACATGGCATTTCCTCATGGGACTAAGAGGAGACCTGATGATTCTAAATTTATACATGGTTTCCCACTATTTACACATAGTTGTCGCATTCTTTGTTGAACCAAGAGCTACAGTGAGAAAGTGAGGATGAAAAAAATGCAAGGAGAAGGAGGCTCTCTCTCTGGGATTTAATTGCCATAGGAAACTACATTATTCCTTAGCTGTTAGTCAAACCCACGTGAGTAGATGCATTTTGGGCTATGAACTGGATGAGAAGGGTACTAGTTAGGAGCCATTCCAACACACATGGGAGGGAGCTACTATTTCAACACCGCTCCTGTTAGCAAGACATTTTAAAATAAAATATATTAGGCTATATATGAGACAAATGAATAATTGGTATAATAAAACTTCATCAGGACCTTTAGGATGTTATTAAATGTCAGACTTTGATAAATCTTCAAGTGCTGGACCTCTTTCCTGTGTGTGTTTCATATCCTAAACAGGACTTATATACCTTTGAAACATGGCTGCTTAAGGGTCATTCTTCAAACACCCTTTCCCACCTTTGGCATTTTTATGGGATGGCCTTTTAAAATAAAATATGAAAGGTCTTCGGGACAATAATGCCCTGGTATATAGTCACTGAAATAACAATGTTGGTTAACCTGAGGGGGGGGGGGGGGGGGGAGATGTCCTTTGGCAGAAATATGAACAATTTCCTTCAAAGCAGAAATCATGACTCATCTGTCATCCAAAAGACAACATCGCATAGCAGGTCATAAAATGAGCTCTGAAAGCTGATTCTTTAGACTGAAATCCCCCTCTGCCATTTACTTGCTGTGTGACCTTGGAATTTGCTAAATCTCTGTTCTTTAGTTTTCTCATCTACAAAGTAATGGATTGTTAGAGGCTTTTAATAAGTTAACTAAATCAAGTATGATACCTAACATTTAGAAAACTGTGAGGACTATATAATGGTTAGCTCTTGATATTTTGTATTTCTTTGTCATGACTTTTAGAATTACTGTCATTTTGATCATCAAAATATGATAATAATTAAAGCAATAGCTGATAGTTCTATAACACTTATTAGTTTATCAAGAGTTATACTAAAGTTACTTTGTTTGCTCTTCATACCCATTTTGGTAGAAATAATTGTCATTTCCATTTTGTAACTGAGAAATCTGAGGTTCAGACAGATATTGTGGTTTGCCAAAAGTCACAAAAATAATTATTGTAGACAGGATTTAAATTTATATTGCCTGACTTTACATTCCTTCCTTTTTCTAATGTAATTTAATTACATAATACATAAGTTTATAAACATTTACCCACTTAATTATATATTCTTGCCAATTATTGAAGGCCATTATGTGTTAAGTATTCTTATATTATCTAATAATATATCAACTCAACAAACTTCATATTAATATTCAAAATTTTACAGAGAATAAATGTAAGCTTACAGAAATGAAAAATAATAATCAAAGTTATAGAGATAGTAAGTGCATGAACATTTTAGTTCATTCCTTAATTCATTTATTCATTCAACAAATGGCTATACTAAGACAGTATACCAGACATTGATAAAGTGTGGAAAAAGAAAAAAGGACCAATTCTCTTAGTATCAAAAAGTCACAGTCCAGATAAGAGACAACAAATGAAATAGATGGTTTTAAAAAATATGTTTAAAAATAAAAGTGTATAATTTATATTGTAGAAAGCTCAATAGAATGCAAATTTAATTTATTATGGTATTTGTAGTATGTAGAAACTTGCTTGTAATCCCAGGGCTCAGTGACTACTTGAATTAAATAAATCAGTGAACTATACAATTCAGCAAGAGTAAGAAAGGAAAAATACTGAATGCTTCTAGATGGCATAATGAGAACTTAAATTGATTTGGGGAAATTGGGCTTTCTTTGAAGATGAGCCAGTGAAACTGAGACTAACGGGGGACAACAAAATGGCCAGATCAAAGGTGAAGAAATAGTTATCCAGTTAGAGAGAAATCATCTTCAAAGACCCTGTTAACGAGCAATGGCAATGAAAATACTGAAGGAAGGTCATTGTGGCTGAAACATATTGAGGGGGAAAAAGAGCTGCCGAGGTGGAGTGGGGAGGGTGGGATAGGGGTCAGAATCTGTAGTGTCTCAATGGCCATGATTATAATATTCAATTTTTGTCCTATGTACAATAGGAAATCACTGAGTGGTTTAAGCAGAACACCATCAGATTTATACTTTTACAAAGACAATTTTGATATTTATATAAAGAACTAGATGCCCGGTTGTAGGAAGATTCCTGCAATAGGGTTTCCTGCAGCGGTCGCGGCCCTGCCTGCTTCCCTCCCTTCTCCCTGCCCTGCCTGCTTTCCTCCCTTCTCCCTGCCCTGCCTGCTTTCCTCCCTTCTCCCTGCCCTGCCTGCTTTCCTCCCTTATCCTCGCCCTGCCTGCTTCTCTCCCTTCTCCCTCACCCCGCTTGCTTGCTTCTCTGCAGCTTTGCTACCTTCTGCAGTGCTTGGCTTCTTTCTATGCTGTCTTCAGTCTTTGCTATGGACTGGATATGCAAATTAACTGCCATCTTGTTTGGGCTAATTTGCATACTCGCCCTGATTGGATGGTGGGCAGGGCTTGTGGGCATAGTGAAGGTGCAATCAATTTGCATGTTTCTCTTTTATTAGGTAGGATAATTAAAGAGAGGCAACATTAAAAATGGAAGGTGTTAGAGTAATCCAAGTAAGAGATGATGGCTGTTTGGATTATGTGCCAGTAGAGATAGAAGTGATACTAACAATAGCATTATTTATTTGTATTAATTTAAAGTTGTCTGAGCACTTACTATGTGTGAGGAGCTGTTCTGCTTTATATAAATTGACTATTTCACACAACCGTATGTGAATTAAAACATTACAAAATAAGCTTCCTACTCTTATTAATAAAGGATCTTGAGTTTGAACCCAGGCTATCTTATTTATGAGTCCACGACTATTGCAATCTATTTACACTGGTGCCTTAAAAAATAGTATTTGTAAATATTTAAAAAATTCATGATAAATTAGACAACACATATATTAAGCAAAACTGAGGTCTCCAGTTTGACTAGCTGGCTGGTATTAGTTGGATATATGTGTCTAAAGCCCAAGAGAAATTTCTGGACTTGCATTATTATTTGAGGGACTATATTTCCGTTTTAAAATAACATATGTAACTTGAGATATAGATGATTCTGAACAATGTGAGAGTGTGATGGAAAAGGAAAGAACTGATCTTTGAGGGATTTCTAAATGTTGAAATTGGGTAGAAGGAGCCAAAAAATGTTTGCTAAAAGACTTAGCAGAAAAGCCAGGAAAGCATTGCATCCTAACCTCTGGGAGTGTTTTGATAAAGAGGGGATGGTCAACTGGATTGAATACAGAGGACAGACCATACAGGTGAGTATGAAAAACTTCTACTGGCTATAGCAGCATGGAGGCATTGGTGTCATGGGGACACAAGTCAGACCACAAAGACTGATGAGTGTTTAGTTGGTGAACAAGTAGAGAAAGACTACTATTAATGAGAGTACATGATAGGTATGGAAGAAAGAAGGTTAATACAATATCTATGTATATTTTAATGTTATGCATGAGCACACTTACATGCTGGTGTAAAAAAGGAAACTATGGAAGGTACACAAAAGAATGAAGAGAACAAGTGGCAAACATTCAGATTCAGAAAGTATAATACAGAAACAAACAACAACAAAGGGATAGACTTAAGGTTAGAAGCTATAGATAGATCCATTGCTACCTGCCACCAAGGATCAGTTTCTGAACTCCCTTTATTGGCTGCACTCTAGGGACCATGTACAAGATTGAGACTGAGCAGAAGAACAAAGAAAGGGATGTGCCTTCAGTCTTCAAATCTCTGTGCTGGCTTTTTCTTCTGTTTACATTAAATAATAATTTGATTGCATAAACTAAGGTGCCTGGGTTTTTAAAGTTTTGATCATGGCAACCTGTAAATTGGAAAAAAATGATTGATTCCCATGTTCTGTTGGGAAGGAATAAATCAAGCAATAAAATCTGACATTTGTCTATTTAGATATGAGCCCTTGAGACCTATGCTAGTAAAAGAGATCCCTTAATGGCTACAAAAATATATACAGTAATTAAATACATTCATGTATTTAGGGTATAAAATTTGAAAACACATCACTTACAGTTTGAGAAGAAATATAGTTTCAAAAATGGTGTATTCTATAGTAGAAATATGAAGTGGCAGTTATAAGTGAAAATAGAACTATATGTACCTGTAATTTGAAACCATTAAGAACACAATAAATATCAATTATTATTAAAAGACAGACCTGTACCACAGGCTAGCATGAAGTGAACAATCAATAAAGGAAAAATTAAAGTGACACCTAAACTTAATCAGGAAGAATGAAGAGAATCTAAACAGATGAGGAAGAGGTAAGGGCATCTTCCTGATCCCCTCCATCTTCCCTATTTGACTGTGCATTCTCACTATTCTGTTCCAAATATTGTACTAAGGGTTAGAGTGAATAAATTAGATTTGAAACCTTCTCTCAATGAGTTAATAACAATGGCAACTAACCTTTTTCTGAGGAATTTCTATTATACATGTACTATTTTAAGTGATCCACCTTGTATGAATCCAGTTAATCCTTAAAACAACTCTAGTAGCTAAATAGAATTTTCATCTCCCTCTTATTCATGAAGAAACTGAGGCACAATGAGGTAAATATTGCTCACCATTGTATTTCTAATCTCAGGCACAGAGTTTCTTAATTAATATTTTGGATGAATAAATTAACAATGTATGGATGAATCATGTCAAGGTCCAACTTTGCTAGGGCCAGGAAAGTGCATTCAGAAATAGGTTTCTGCCTCACTCATCATTTTGTAAGACATTTATAGAACAACATTTCTCAAACTTTCTGAGCCATGATAATCTCCAAAGTTATAATTACTAATATATATATATATATATAGATCTGGAGAGAAGTTCATTACTTTGTATTTTTAATAGGTATCCCAAGTATTTTGTTTTAAGGTAATACTTGTCCAAATTTTGCAGAAAAAAAATGACTATTACTGCTCCCTATGATTTGATAATAATTACAGCTAAATATATAACTACCAGATAATGATTATGGCCCAGTCTTTCAAAGGAAGGAGAAGGACAATGGTGACTTCAGTGACAATGTAAGGAAATCTTCAGCTGCAATGAAATCTGTTTACCCATCCGTATTGCAAGGCTTCTCAACGTTGGTACTGTTGAAAGTTTGAACCTTACAATACTTTGTTGGGTGAAGGCTTGCTTTTGCATTTTTGTTTGTGAGGCAGGAACTCCGGACTCTACCCTCTAGGTGCCAGTAGATTAGCCCACCTCCCAAGATGTGACAACTGAACATATCTTTGGCATTGATAGATATTATCAAATTACCTATATTTGGAATCCTCTACCACAATGGAAGAAAGAGAATTTCGTTCATTCCCTTACTTATAAGCAGCCATTGGCCTTCTGATCTAGAATCGTGTAAGACACGTGATGTTTCTGGTTAATGTTCCCTCTATGAGACTGTATGGTTTGTTTGAAGGGTACAGTGTACCTTCTTAGCTTTCTTCAGAACTCATAATATATGTCATCCTTCTCCCTCCACCCCCACAGAGCTGATTTATTACACTGAATGATATATATGGTCAGGGTCACGACACCTGACTGAGACCCCAAGTCATCATTCCTTCTTTAGGTTCTCGGGGACTTGGGTCCTTTTACACAGTTTGCAGGGAATTGTAACTGTGACAGTAGAATAAGATCAGCTTCCCAGGAGACACATATTGTAAAAAAAGAAAAGAAAAATCAAAGAGAGACATAGAAAGAAAGAGTCAGGTAACAGTGCTTGAAAGAAAGGAATGAGATAAACCTGAAAAAGTTCAGCACAAAATTGGCCAACAACTAGATTTTGAAAAATACAGGAAATTTCCCAGTCTGAAAATTACTCTAGTTCTTTCTTTTTTTTTTTTTTATAATATATTTTATTGACTTTTTTTCAGAGAGGGATAGAGAGTTAGAAACATTGATGAGAGAGAGTCATGGATCAGCTCCCTCTTGCACAACCCCTACTGGGGATGTGCCCGCAACCAAGGTACATGCCCTAGACCGGAATCGAACCCGGGACCTTTCAGTCCGCAGGCTGACGCTCTATCCACTGAGCCAAACCAGTCTAGGCTGAAAATTGCTCTAGTTCTTTATCATTTATATGAATAAGCAGGCAACATGTAACTACTGAAGGGGGTATATCCTTCACTTTTTCCCTCTATTAACTTCTCTTAACTATTCTCAATATCTTTCAATTACATATAAAAATAATCAGAGTAGCTGAAACTGGTTTGGCTCAGTGGATAGAGCGTCAGCCTGCGGACTGAAAGGTCCTGGGTTCGATTCCGGTCTAGGGCATGTACCTTGGTTGCAGGCACATCCCTAGTAGGGGTTGTGCAAGAGGGAGCTGATTGGTGATTCTCTCTCATCAATGTTTCTAACTCTCTATCCCTCTCTCTTCCTCTCTGTAAAAAATCAATAAAATATTTTTTTTAATAATAAAATAAAATAAAACAACCAGGGTAAAACCTTAGTACATATTTTTGATGGAGGAACCATTATTACTATTGTGCAACATTATGCACTATCATCTTCCCATTAATATACGCAAAAATTTATCAAAACACTAAGACTAACTAAATATTGTTATTCCCTACGTACTTTTAGTGAATTAATTCCTAGTTCACCAGGTTACTCAGCTCAGTGAATTAGTGTGTGCATCCAATAAAACAGTGGCACTAGCTACCCAAAGCGCATTCTTAATGGAAGCAGGAAACATAGAAAGAAAAACAACACAAATTTCTATTGGCATCGCCTTTAACTGATTCACTCACCCCAAAATCAATGATAATGGAACTTTATTGCTTATATAAATTATCTGGTGTTCGCTGCCTTGACTAAGGCGCTTTATGGAAGAGAATAATGCTGCCTAATTAACGTTTAGTGGGAGAATCAGAGGGGAGTCAATACCTATTTTCAGAGGAGAATGAAAAGATGGAGAATCAATCAAAAAGAGGGAGGAAAAGCCCAGCATTGCACCATCTGTTATCCTGGGCGAGAACATATCTGTAACGTCGCTGCCGCCAAACCAGGGAAGTGATTTCAGAAGCTTGGGCAGACACTGTGTGCGGGGAGACAAATGCTCTCGGGTAACTATGCGGTGAATGGTAGCTCACCCCTGAATCTGGCCAACTCCACGTGGTTGCCTGGTGATTAACGAGGCCATCAAAGACCCAACCCCGAGCTGCCCTGTGTGGGAAAGCAGGGATTTAGGAAGCCATAAAAGCAGAAATGGCTGGGCAGCGAGCCTGCTTCCACCACCATCGCTGCCTTCGCCTGTACAGTGGTTCAGGCTGCCAGAGGCTTTCCGGTTGCCCTGGCAACTGTTGAGCTCTGCTGCAAACTCGAAGCGGAGCCTCTGAAGTTGGGTACCAAACACGGGAGCTCCGCAGATGCAAAGGCAACTGGGGAGGGACAAGAGAACAACGTTACCCACGCACGAGGTCTATCACTCCTGTGGCTCCTGGGACCTTTTCCCAAACCGGGTTTTTGTTTACTTTTTTTTTTTTTTTTTTTTTTTTTTTTTTAAGAATAAAACGAGATAGTTCGTGCCTGGCATTATTCATTAGTATCCTCGTCTGGTGCCCTGGGAGAGGAGCATGCAAATCACCTCCCTCCTACAGAAGAGGGTCAGGAGTTAGGAAACGCGATCACCAGGATTGCATCCAGCACGCCCGTCCATTCATTCATTCATTCATTCATTCATTCGGAATTTTAGGGACTCCTGTGTGCCGGGCATTGTGCCAGGCCTTGGGGCTGCTTCCAAAAGGGAGACCCCATCCTACACTCCCAAAGGAAGGATAATGAACAGCAATTAGCAGAACCTTCGCGAGCCTGGGGGAAACCAATTGGGGTTTTCTGCAATCTTCCCGCGGGTCTCGGAAGACAGATTCCGGATCCAGACGCGGGAGAGGAAGGAGGCAGCGGGGAGGGAGAGGGACCCCTCCTTCCCCTCCCCGGAGGAAATCTGTCTGGGGCCACTCCGATGCCTGCTTCCCTGGGCTGCGAGGAGGGAGTGGAGGTTTGTTTTTCTTTTAGGAAGACGGAGCCCTTTTCCCCACTGGGCTCGGTTTCTAGTAGGGGGAGGCCCGCCTCCCGGGGCCGCTGATTGGCCCACACGCTCTGCAGATAATTTATGCCAGCATCCTCTCGGTGCGATTGGCTGCCCGGCTCCATTCCGCTGGGAGTCGCATCCTACCTGGCTGGGAGGTGTAGCGCCTTCCCACACTTTGCCTTCTGGTGCTCCTGCCCTGGGCTGCGGCTAAGGTGGGAGCGAAAGTCCCGGCTGGAAGGAGGCTGAGGGGGAGAAAAAGCGATTCTGATGGGTTCTTGGAAAGCTTTCCTCTTCTCTCCTTTCCTTCTGTGGAGTCCAAGTAGAGGCGTGAGGCTGATGTTCTTGTTGCTGACCCTGCATCTGGGAAACTGGTGAGTGAACGCAAGGACCGAGAGAACTATTCTTTCGCGCCTGCTCCCCTTTCTCTTGCTTTTTCTTTCTTCCTTTCCCCAAACCAGTCTAAGTCATTGGCGTTTCCCTAGGCACCTGTGCAATATTTTACCATCATTTTCTTTTCTGGTTAGATCTGCCCATTTTCAGATTAGAAGGACATGAACCTGTGTGTGGAGCGTGGAGGGTAGTCCAGTTGTTTTTGATTGGAAACGTGGTCAAAACTAGTCAAGACTCAGTTACTGGGACGGGGAGGAGGAGGAGAAATGGGTTTACTGCTAAATGTAGTGAAAAAAAATGACACTGATGAACTTTCTAATGATTCTGCATTTTATAGATATGGTTATTTTAGAAACTGAGGAGTTTCATAGCATAGTATGTATGATGCTTTTCTATATACAAATGTTTTTGTTTTCCTTACCCCTCCCTCTTTTTTTTGCTATGGGGGGGGGGAGGGCTTTACATCAAAATAAATAAATATGGCTAAAATCCACCAGGGTCACGTGTTATATTTATGTTAGAAATAAATATGCATATTTTATTCAACCAGATTACAAAGATTTTTATTTTAATTGGATGTCTACATGAAAAATTGTATGCTGATATAAATGATGTTCTGGCTGTGTATTTGTGTGTGTGTGTGTGTGTGTGTGTGTGTGTGTGTGTGTGAAAGACAGAGAGACTGAGAATATCAACCCCAAGCCTCCAATTTAATAGGTCTGCTTGGGTTGCAATACCTTTCAATAAAACTTTTAAATCATTCTAGGAGGAAAATTTTTAAACTGCTGAGGTATTGTATCTAGCTATAGGAGTAGTTGATGCATGAAGTTAAAATATATAGATTAGGACATAGATCCTATAAAGGTCTTGGACATACGGAGTAGTCCAAGTATGAGTATGCTGTGTGATTTTGTTTTATATAAATGAGTATGCTGTGTGATTTTTGTTTTATATAAATCTACATTTAAAATTATATTGTTGTATGATGTGACCCTCAAGAATAAAACACAATTGCTATGCAGATGAAAACATGCCTTTATGACTACTTGCATCATTGCTAAAATGAATTATTATTATGATTAATTTTAGTATATACCAACAGTGAATAGTTTTGTCAATACCAGCAGATAGAATAACTATTTTCTCTCTGAAAATACAGAATGGATTGAATTATGCTAAGTAATACCAGACATACCAGAAAAATGTTTGACACTCAATGCTGTTTTGTTGTTTTGTTTTAGTTTATTTATACTTTTTTCTTTAGAAACTAAAATATTTTGCATGGACACAAATGTACTTGTTGATTAATTATTCCTTGTATATAAGTTTTGTCATTATGACTTATTGCTTTGAATATATTATTGGACAATTACAGAAAATATTTTTATAAAATAGGTGTCAGGGCTCTCATGCACAATATTACAAATGAATCTGTGTTCTCAAAAATAAAAGCAGATTTAGCCAGTGGTTTTCTGAAATAACAACCTGTGTGCTCCTTTATCATTAGAAGTGCAAGTTTTCCTTACAACCTATCAGGCTCACTTAAGGGCATAAAGAGATGTGTTGTTTTAAACAGTAATTTTGTGTTTGAGAATACTTTTGTGGTGATCATCATAATTGGCCCCAGAATTCTCTTCTGGCTGCTCATAATTTAGAAAGTTGGGAGTTGTTAAAAAGTTGTGTGTTGCAGTGGACAGAGATGGGTTCTGGCAGTCTAGAGACAAGATTTTATGTGTCAAGAGTCCTTAACCTCTGGAAAGTTTCTTCTTCTAGGAAATGAAGGGCAGGAGTAGATGGTTTATGGTTGCTTAACTTTTCACATGTAATATGTCCAAGATTTGAGCTGAAACATGAAAATAACTCAATAGTTGTTTCACTGTCTTTTTCTCAGTACTTTTTAAAAAGGGAGTTGTAGTAGGAAATTCCCTATGCTGTTCATACCATCTGCATTAGTGAGTCAGATAGAGGTGTTATGCTGTTCAAATCTAAAAATGACTCATTTTATCCTTGTACTCTAGATCATTTGAATTATTCTAGCCAGTGGACAAATGTTCTAAAAATAAAACTATATTTTGTTGTTATAATGAACTCGTAGGGCCTCAATTATGAGAGTTCATGCCTTCATTTTTTTAAAAGTAGTTACGGTGTGGTGAACTTTTCATCTTTATAATATTTAGTTGGAGATAATTGATGTAATCGTTTACAAACCAGTTACATTTATGCATTTTCTCCCTTTCTTTGCCTTTTGAGAAGCCTTTTCAAAACTAACCATAGGTGGTTCTGGGTGTAAGAATTTTTGTGTTTTATGCTGGTTTCTAAAATAAATCATCAAAGTCATCTATTTTGAGATTTACCAAATTAGGGCCTGTTATTTCTTATATCTTAGCAGAGACAAGAGCTTATTTCCTTGTTAGTTTCTATTAAGAGCACAAAGGAAGGACAGTATATTGATTTTCATATTTCCGAACTATGAAAACCTGTCTCATTGCTGTAACTGAAGCTATAGTTATGGTTCCTACTTTTCATTCTCCATGAGACTATAAGGCATCTTGACAAGTTGCTTAAAATCTCTTAAGCTTGATTTAACTTATTTTTAATGTTGGGAATATTCTATTTATAATCAGATTTTTAAAAGAGTTGAGAAGTGTTTTGATATATCAGCTGTTTTAAGAAATAATTTATTGTAAGCTTTGACCAAGAAGCTATGTTTGAGAGAGTGCAAGGAAAATAACAGGTTTTTATTTTTATTTTTTAAGACAATTTTATTAATCAATTATATACAGTGTAGCATTCAGTTGCCCAAATAAAAATATTCATATATCGATACACTCGCTTTAGAACATATATAATTTCAAAGTAATTTTAGTCATATAGTATATAGACTAAATACATGGAGATGGTTGTCACTGACATTTTTCTTAGTCATCTGGATTATTTGCTTCATTTTCTGATACTAATGATAACCACTCAAACTTGAGGGCAAAAAAACTAACTATGATGTTTCATGATAATTAAATTTTCAAAAGACTGAAAAAAAGATTTTTGAAGCTAAAATTCAAATGCTATAGTTGATAAATCACCTATGTATAGAGTCTGTTGGGCATGCCATCATTTTGTTTTTTTGTTTTATTTTATACTATGAGACACACTTGACTAACTAATGAAAGAAACTGTTTGACCTTTCATTCAAATATTGAGAAGATTAATGTAACATTGTACACTTATAGAAAGGTGGTTGAAACTTGTCTAAGAAAATAATATGTAAGGTGGAGTCTGAAAGGAGAGAAAAAATAGCAGGGTGGAAAACTGAAAAACTGACAATATTATCAAAATATCACAAATCACTACTGTGGGGAAAAAGGACAAAGTGGACATAAATGGAATGTCCTGGCTTCAGGAGAATAACTCAGTATATGCATGGTACCAGTAAAGAACCCTAGACTTTATATAAATTCTGGTTTCAGCTCTACCATTTCCCACCAGGGTGATTTCAGGCCAATCTTTGAGGCAGAGAGTCCTCATTTGTGAAAAATAAAAATGACATATATCTTCCCAAATTGTTTCAAGACCAAGATAAAACATATGTGGAAAGAACATAACACTGAAAATGTTAACTGAAAAAACATAATAGCAGATACTCTGTAGAGTTACATTGATTCTAGTATTATTTATCCTAGTTACAGTGGTTTAAGTGCAATAAAGTGAAGTCTTTGGATTCTTGTACATTAATATCTTTTGGATTTAAAATAGATCTTTCATTCTTTTACAACAAATATTTATTGAAAACCTGCATCACGCTAGGTTTACAGTGGTGAATGAAGTAGACATGAGTTTAGTTCATGTGTGACAGGGAGAAGGAGAGAGAGAGAGAGAGAGAGAGAGAGAGAGAAGAGAGAGAGAGAAGAGAGAGAGAGGAGAGAGAGGGAGGGAGGGAGGAGGGAGAGGGAGGGGAGGGAGGGAGGGAATGAGGAGAGGGGGTAGTGGAGGGAGGGAGGGAGGGAGAGAGAGAGAGAGAGAGAGAGAGAGAGAGAGAGAGAGAAAGAGAGCTTATACTCACTGCAAAAACCTAGACTTATGGCATCAAAAGAAAACAGATTGTAGTCAAAATAAGATAAACAGGAAATTCTGAGTTTTTAGGGATAGAGAATGGTGATGGAGAAGATCACAATCAAGGAAAAAGAGTTAGAGAACTATGAGATGTCTCTCAGCAATACCAGAAGACTCCGGGGAGATGTCTCTAAAAATCTAAAGGCAAATGTTCAGCCTTGAAGGTTATACTTAGCAAAGTTACCAATCAAATATGAAGGAAGAATGAAGCTGACATACTGTCATTCTCCCCATTTTACAGATGGGAACACAGAACACAACGTTTTTTAGAAATTCACTAAAGATCATTTTGCTGATAATTTTGAATTCAACACCCAAATCCACGTATTCTATGCTCAGAGTATTCAGTCTAAACCAGCACAACTCTCAGATCACATATGCTATGTAAGCCAAAAAACAACAACCAAAAAACAATGAACAACATAAACTGATGAACAAAAACAGATCCAGAGACAGAAAAACATCAATCAGACCATCAAACCTCAGAGGGAAGGCAGGGGAGGGTGGGGGTAAGGGGAATAGATCAACAAAAGCACTTGTATGCATGCATATAAGCCTAACCAATGGACACAGACAACAGGGGGTGAGGGCATGAGTGGGGGGATAGAGGGATAATGGGGAAATAAGGACACATATGTAACACCTTAATCAATAAAGAAATTTAAAAAAAAACACACGTGACTGTGGATAAAGGAAACTAAAAGGAAGGGAGAGAAGGAGGAAAAGAAAGGAAAGGGAGGCTAGTGCAATCGATAGAAGTACAGTAAGTATAAAAGTCTACTGTGTACCAATCACATGATTGACATATTATGTGTAGTATTAGATTCATTATTTAGGTAACACTAACAAATTGGAGTACTTGTCCTATAAAAAAAAAAACAAAACACCATAAGATAAAGAGTTAAAAGCAAGAAATTTGAACCTAGCTAAGTTTTATTGAGGAGTCTGATGGCTACTTATTTTTTAGGATGCTGTGTAAAATCAGAGTTATTCTTCTTATGTCTATGTGAAACAGACACACCATAACCAAGTAGTGAACACTGTGTGCAGGGATTTTTTCTTTTAAATCAAATGCTCTGTAACAGAATCAAGGATGCCTTATCACTAGGCTCATTCAAGCAAAAGCTTGTATTCCGTGGGAAGCAAATGACAATATATGGCATTTTTCTACTTGTAAGTATCTCAGAACCTACTGTGTTTCCCCGAAAATAAGACATTCTCCGAAAATAAGACCTACTTACAAGTTCCCTTCTGAGTGAAATATAAGGCATTCCCCCAAAAATAAGGCCCCCCAGGCTAAACATGAGAGATTTGGTCCACTGATTCTGAAAGAAATGGAGTCACAAGAAATTCACCAGGAAATTCAGGAATTGGATTATTATGATGATGCTCCAGAAGATGATGACATGATTGTCATTGAATAAATGAGTAAATTATTGATACTGTAGGATTCACAGTTTGTCTGGTTTGTGTTGACAACTACCGTACTACCGTACCATATACAGGTAATAAATTTCCTTTATTTTCATTTAACAATAAATGTGTACTGTATTCTTCATGGAAAAATAAGACATCCCCTGAAAATAAGACCTAGCGCATCTTTGGGAGCAAAAATTAATATAAGACACTATCTTATTTTCAGGGAAACAGGGTAATTCTGTTGGTATACAAATAGTTTTTATCATCCGAAGCCTTATGTTTCAGGAAGTACTCTTAGCTATTAATTCACTCAATAAAATTTTTTAAAAATTGTAATTTTATTTATTTATTTATTTATTTTTGGTTGACAGTATTACAGATGCATTCCTGTTGCGACTACTATGTGCTGAGTTCTGAGACCTGAGAAACAATGGTAATCAGGACACAATCCTTGCCTTCGTAGTGTATGAACAGTGTATAGAGGACATGTATGTGGTGGTAAATATGCTAGATACACAGGACAAGGAGGACAGAGTCTCTGCTTTCAGTGGACATAAACTCTAGAAGTGTATGTTGAGACACAGTCATTAATGTAAACAAGCAAAGGCATAAAATGCTATAAATTCTACTCGGAATTCTAGATGAACTATAGTGGGGACACCAAGGAGGCTGGGAATTGCAACTCTGGGAAAGCTTTAATAGTCTCAGATTTCAGGGGGATACTTTGGGTCGATGCTACTGAAGAAAAGAGAGGCAGAGAGATAGCATTGCTATTATGTGGCCTAGGTATGGTCTCAACATTTGGTAGTTTCTTTTGAAAACAATTATACCTATATCTTCTAGGAGAGCCTTTACTCTTGTCATTTAACATACGGCAATAGAATGGTAACATCTTAGTAAAGGCTGTAAGTATTTTAATATTGGTGTGATCAGGGTGTGATTTGGTTCTCCAAGCCTGCTATAATCAGGGGCTCTAGCCAAAGAGTTCAATCTCTGGCCACATTTTTAAAACCATCATTGATGGTTGTACAATTTGTGAATTGCTTAAATACAAGGACATAATTCACCACTCAGTCCTTCTAGAATTATTTAATTATTAGATAAAAGTTTCAACACCTGCAGTAGAGTTTCTTGAATAAGGTTTATCTATTCCACAAAATAGCCAAATTCAACTAGCAAAAAGCTTTTTTTTTTTTTCCCCCTTCTGGATTACATTTGTGTTATTCTGACATGTGTTCTTTAAACCAATTTATTGCTCTGTGCAGGTGGCTTATGAATGTGCATTTGTTTCTGCCATTTCCTTAGTTAGAACTTGTTTTGAAAAAACTTCCAACTGTCATAACTAGAAATAACTAGAGTGTTTTTGTTCTACTCGTTTGTATTTTTTCCTTTTTGAAGTGAATAATCTAAAAGGATCCTTATGTCAATGAAAATATTTTATCTCTAATTTTATGACCCCAAGATTTAGGGGGAAAGGTATATCTTTCCACATTTAGAGGATCTAATTCCCGTTACTTTCTATCATTTAATTTCAACATCTTTTAATAAATTTTATAATGTAACAAATGTCAATATTATGCCTCCACTTTGTGGAATTTTTAGCGACCTACAGAATTTATCTGATGTGGAAGAGCATATAAATAGAGAATGCGAATGTCATAGAGTTGTATTGTTTCTAAGTCCAATTTATGTTGTCAATTTCTATGGATGTAAATTGGAACAGTAGGAAATTTGATGTTCATTATTTTATTGTCTAAAGTTTTAAATATGTCTCCTTTTCCCCAATTAAGCCCCCCGCCCCCAGCCATTCCCACCCAGGGCAAGCCACCACTGCCAGGTGTCTGTGTCCATTGGTTATGCTAATATGCATGCATATAAGTCCTTCAATCCAGTTGTCATTTCTTTAAAGACCATAATGAAAATTAAGGTTTCTTTACCATCCTCAAAAAAACAAAACACATACACAAAAACAAACAAATAAACAAAACAAAACAAACAAACAAATAAAACACACACACACACACACAAGAAAATGGTTCCAAAAGAACATTTATAATCTTTGGATATTCACCAACTACCTGAAGATTTTTCATCGGACTCATGGTTTCCAATTTCTAAAAATTTTTTAAAATATTTTTATTTATATTTAGAGAGAGAGGAAGAAAGAGGGAGAGAGAAATAAACATCTGTTGACTGCCTTCACATGCTCTACACCAGAGATCGTCTGCAACCCAGTTACTAGTATGTGCCCTGACCAGGAACCAAATCTGTAACCCTTTGGTGTAAGGGCTGACACTCAACCCACTGAGCCAGGGTGCTAAACATTTTTAAAAGAACAGAGTAGGCCTGCCTGACAAAGTAAATAAAGAAAACAAAAACAATACTCCAAAATTGGCAAAATATAATGTTTTATTATTAAAATTTACTGCGATATTTAAGATCAATCACCAACCGGCATATGTATGCACATTTATATATTTACATTTTTATGTAAATGAAATCTAACACTTATTTTTGGCACATATTTAATATTAGAAATATCTTTCTTGATGAGTATATTAATCTAGAAATCAGTTGTATATACATTTCAATAACAATGTGGTATTCTATATTATAGAAGAATCATAACTTATTAAATTATTTCATAATACATTTTATTTTATAACACATCATTTTGTGTACTTGTATACATCTCTTTAATTTCAATATTTCACTAATACTTCCAAATTACTTACCATAAAATAATTCAGTTTTCTCTTTAAGGTTGCAAAAATGCTACTTATCCATATTACCATCAATACTTGAAGTAATGAATCTTTTAATGTTCTGCCAATGTGCTGGCTAAAATTTGTCATGTTTTTAATGAACTTATTTTCCCTAGGTAACAATAAATGTTAGCACGGTTTTATCAATTTTTTTGTCTTTTCCTTCCTGTGAATAATATATACCAATTACGTTGTAAATGTCTTTGTCTCAGTTTATTCTGTGTTTCTAGTCTTTTTCTAGTCATGTCATCTATAAGTTATTTTTCTATTTTTATATCTTTCTTTTTCTTTTTTCTTTTGGATACATGCCTCCTTACCCCACAGGTCAATTTCCCCCAATATCTTCCTTAATAGTTTTATACTTTATTTATTATATTTTGATTTTTCTTATATAAATTATAATTTCTTATATAAGTAGGATTCTAATTTATGTTCCTCTAAGTGGCTTAGTAACCATTTCAATACAATTTATTAAATAATTTTTTTTTATATCCAAATTGGCTAGTTACTTTTATCATATAGTAAATTTTCAAATCACTTGGATCTGAATTTGAGGGCTAGATTATGTTCACAGTCATTTCCTTCGGTATTACTACAATGTGACATAGAATACAGTAACTTTGTTTTTCTTGTATTCTGGCAGAGCACATTTTTCATGTGTTTTTATTTATTTCAGAGAGAGTAATGGAGAGGGAGAAAGAGATAGACACATCAATAATGAGAGAGAATCATTGATCAGCTGCCTCCTGCATGCCTCACCCTGAGCGATTGAGCTCAAAACTTGGCATGTGCCCTGACCAGAAATGGAACTGTGACCTCCTGGTTCATAGGTTGATGCTCAGCCACTGAGCCACATACTGACTGATTTCATCTAACAAAACTTTCTTTCAATAATTTATTTAACCCCTCAACTTGATTCTTCTAGTAAAGTATATTGAATTTAACCTAAAATAGTATATGAACTATAGAATTGTGATTAAAATTTCATTAAATTTGCAAACTAATTTGGGAATTATATATTAACAACTAAGGTCTATTGAAGGAAGATTCCTGCAAGAATAGGGCTTCCTGTGGCCTTTTCCGCCACTCTGCCTGCTTCCTTTCCTTCTCTGCCCCCTCCCCTACCCCACTTGCTTGCTACTCTGCAGCTTTGCTCCCTTCTGCAGCCCCTGTCTTCCTTCTACACTGTCTTCAGTCTTTGTCTGTGCCTGGATATGCAAATTAACCACCATCTTGGTTGGGTTCATTTGCATAATCACTCCTGATTTGCTGGTGGGTGTGGCTTATTGGTATAGTGGAGGTATGGTCAATTTGCATGTTTCTCTTTTATTAGATAGGTTATTGTTTCATAGCCAAAACATTTCTTTTATCTTTATTTTTTTCTGTTATGTTCTTCAATTCACTTTTCAATTTCTTTACATTGACATATTGATGTTTCTATCTCTCTCTCCATCTCTAAAATCAATAAAAATGTTTCTTGAAAAAAGATGCAATATGAAATGAGAATTCCATAGCAGCACAATTTACAATAGCTAAGATTTGGAAACAGTCTCAGTGCCCAGATGAGTGGATAGTAAAACTGTGGTACATCTACACAATGGAATACTACACTGCTGTAATAAAAAAGAAGGAACTCTGACCATTTGCAACAGCATGGATGGACCTGGAGAGCATTATGCTAAGTGAAACAAGACAGTTGGAAAAAGATAAATATCTCATGATCTCACTCATTTGTGGAATATAATGAACAACATAAACTGATGAACAAAAGTAGAACCAGAGACATAGCATCTTCAAATAGATCATCAAACATCAAAGGGAAGGCAGTGGGGCTGGGGAATAAGAGAGCAACCAAAGGACTTGTATGCATGCAGATAAGCATAACCCAGGGACACAGACAGTAGGGGGGGGGGGGCAATGTGCTTGAGGGTGGGAATGGCTGGGGAGAGGTCAATCAGGGAAAAAGAAGACATACGTAATTCTTTAAACAATAAAGAATTTAAAGGAAGATCCAATGTGATCAACTTACTGGTATAGGTTAGCACTGAACAGATTGGAAACACATAGCAGAGAACAGCTGCTTAACTTTCTTGGCTTGGCTACCTTTTCCCTCCTAAATTTCAAGGCATTCCTCTCTCTGTGTGTCAAATGATGGGCGCCATATTTCTTTGTGTTAATAAAATAATCACCACATCGAGTGGACTATTATTTTATCTCCCTAAAACCCTGAAAGTTCAAATTGATAAGTCTGTTATATATCACTTTTTTAGTTATTTTACTTCCCTATAAACTTTTATAAGTAATAAAACCATTACAAACCTACAAAGAATTGTTTATACAAAAGAATTTAACAAATGCAATATATAGGTGAAAAAATAACAAACCTTTTTTTCTTAAATTTCTTCCCACCCCCCCCCCCTATATATTTTATTGATTTTTTACAGAGAGGAAAAAAGAGGGACAGAGAGTTAGAAACATTGACCAGCTGCCTCTTGCACACCCCCCACTGGGGATGTGCCACAACCAAGGTACATGCCCTTGACTGGAATCGAACATGGGATCTTTCAGTCTGCAGACCGATGCTCTAACCAGTTTGGGCTTACATTTCTTATTTTACTTCTGTTTTCTTTGACTTCTAGATCTAAAAATCAGTGCTTATACTTACTCTTTAAAAGCTGGTACTTAGAGGCCTTGACATTAGGGTATCTTCTCCACTGAAACATAATAACTGGCATTCTTTACTGAAACTTGTCACTTGCCTACTATGCTTATAGGAGCTGATGTTCATAAATAAACACAATTTTTTAAAAATATATATTTTATTGATTTTTTACAGAGAGGAAGGGAGAAGGATAGAAAGTTAGAAACATCGATGAGAGAGAATCATCGATCAGCTGCCTCCTGCACACCCCCTACTGGGGATGTGCCCACAACCAAGGTACATGCCCTTGAGCAGAATCGAACCCGGGACCTTTCAGTCTGCAAGCCAACGCTCTATCCACTGAGCCAAACCGGTTTTGGCACATCTGCCGTATCATAACAGATTTATGGAAGAGCCTTTCCCTGGAGTCAGAACCAGGGCTTTTATATGGACTATACTCAGGTGACTGTATAATTTATCATCCAAATTAGGTCACTTTGCCAGTGGAAAAGGGTGCTATTAATAATTATTCTGGAAAAACAGGTGTAAACCAGGCCATCCTGGGCAAAACTCGATGCGTGTTTGTCATATGTATAAAAAATCATTTACATTAATTGATTGGCTTGCTAGGGGTCTGTTGCAAACACAGGGCTACTCCAGAGGACTAGCGATGGGACTGTCAATCAGCTATATCCCCATGGCAGGAGAATCGAGTTGCAAATTTTCAGAGCTGCCACTATCGATTTCTTGGCAGGTTATAAAGCTCTGCTTCTCTCTATAAAAGGCTGTAGTTAATTATTTATTTTTTATGATTAGAAAGGTATTTCAGAGCACTATCTGGTGGTGTATAGGAAAAGATAGGAAGGGATGTCAAATTAACTCATTGTTGTATATTTATATTTCAGAATCATACAAAAAGCTTATAGTATGCTATTAATATACCAAAAATTTTTGTATGTTTCTATGATTGTAGCATACTTAGTGTAAAGGCTGCTTTTCATTAAATCTTTAGCCATTTTATAAATCAGTTTTAAT
The DNA here is from genome assembly GCF_014108245.1 of Pipistrellus kuhlii. Taxonomy (NCBI): domain Eukaryota; kingdom Metazoa; phylum Chordata; class Mammalia; order Chiroptera; family Vespertilionidae; genus Pipistrellus; species Pipistrellus kuhlii. Next base: position 173,238,704 of record NW_023425404.1, read on the forward strand.
AAAAATTGAGTGTTACATGTTATTTTTCAGATAATGTTAATTGCATCATATGAATAAATCATAACTTACTTAAACGTACTCATAATGTTTAAGATTTGCCACAGATAATAGTGATAAGCATCTTTGTATGTGATTTTTCTGTATCATTTATTTATTTTATTTTTTCCACCACCATTTTGCCCCTCTATGTCCTCTTCTACCTCCATTCCCCCTTCCCCTGGGTCACCACACTGCTGTCCATTACATGAGTTATGTATCATCTTATTAGTTTTTCCTTTATTAAAAAATAAGATAGTCTAGATCATGAATGTAATGTTATTAGTCTCTGTATTTTCGCACTTACCACATTTGTAGTATATAACATATTTTTTTTCCATATGTGAATTACAGCATTGGATTGGATACATACACATGTTAGATAGTCATTCTCAACAGAGAGAGTGTATGATTCCTTGAGATTATTATTTTAATTTCTCAGAACTCAAAGGCAGAGACAAGGCACCCCACCCATGCTCAATCCTAATGCACTTCCAATTACTTACCATCATTGAGGCATGTGTTTATGAATTAGAAAACTCCAAATCCAACCACCCTGGTCTGTATAACAAAGATAAAATGAAATTTTATTGTGCAGACTTCAAAGGAAACAGGAAACAAGTCTTCAAACTAAATATTGTTTTAAATCCTGGCTATTATTTAATAGTGTATATCCTTGGAAATCAATAAACCCATTTACATCTTTGAAATATAAATATTAAAATTTTCTTCAATACATTGCTCCGCAGTAAATTACATAACATGTGGAAGGATCTTAGTACACAGTTTGGCACTTAATGATGCACTATCTGCATTCAGTAGCAGATACTAACAACAATACATCAATCTTCTAAACAAGCAATTGGTAAATTAAAGTATTCAAGAACTTAAATGTAAATGATAAGATTATGTGCATTCAAATTATTTAAAAGGACTCCACGAACATGTGCAGAATTTCTCAGACTATTACTTAAAATCGTAATTGTTTTCCCAAAATGGTTTGAACACTCATTCGCTCAACATATATAAATGCTACAAAAGTCTTTCAGTCTATGAAAGAACATTGAGATGTCAGATATGTTATATGAACTATTTTAGAAATTATGATAAGTACTCTTTAATCACTAAACTAATACTAATATGATATTCAAAGTAATTAATACAGATTGAAGATAATTTTAAAAGTTTTGAAAGAAGATGGGGAAAAGTTAACCTTAATAAATCTTTTCCTGTTACTGCCAAATATGAGAAAAGATAGCTTTGTAATATCATGAGGTCAATTTTCATATTACCTCTAGCTGGGAAAAGGGGAATATAAATCACTATGAGCATGTGCTTTCTGGAATACAAGAATGTTGATACTGTAAAAAATACAAATATGTAAAAAGAAATCATACTACTGTACCAGTAGTATGTATTTTTTGAAGTTAAATATGTCACAATAATTAATATAAATGAGCACTTCAAAATTCTGTTAACTAAATACACCCTAGTAGTTTACATAGAAATAAAAATTGTATACTGTATTAATAAACTACCCCCAAATCTCAGTGGCTTACAACACTAATTTTTTTATTTCTTATCTAGTCTATAAGTTCATTGTGTGTTAACTGCGGCTCTGTCCATGTTACCTTCACTCCCAGAATGAAGTAATAGAGTTGCCTCTGTCAACATGGCTAGTCTTCTGGTAGAAGGACAAGAGATATATTGCGAATCGTGAAATTGCATTAAGCCTCCTGATCAGTAGTGACACATATCACATTTTTTTTATCAGTCAAAGCAAATCACAGGGCCACACGAGTTCAGTGCGACAGGGGTGTATAATCCTCTTGTAAGAAGAAGTATTTCAAGCCATATGTCTAAGTTAGAAGTCAGTGGAATGGAAAGTATAATTCTCTGACAGGACAGAGAGGAAGGAGAGGAGAAATATTGAGAATAATAATGCACTCCATTATCTGTTGTTAATGACTATCAGTATAGACTTATTGTGAAGATCAAATGAAATAGCAAATAATGTAAACTTAAGTTACAATTTCTAATACTAATTTGTACTCATTAAGGATGAAGAGGATGGATGTTAACTAAGTTTATTTTGGTAATCATTTTTTTCAATATGCACATATATTATATCATTATGTTATATACCTTCAATTTATGCAATATTCTATGTCAATTATATCTGAATAAAACTGGAATTTTTTAAAAAATCGAAATGGTGTGGGAGCTGCATTTGATAAGATGTTTAAGTTCCAAAGCAAAATAGGTCTGAATGGATAATGTAGAAAGATTAACTAAAGATAGCACAAAGTTGCATATTCACTATTGGACAGAAGCCAATCTTTAAAATATATGTAAATAACAATTACAGTATGAAGTTACCTGATTTTACTAGTATAAGGGTTTAGTGTTTTGACCGTTTTCACCGGAGGACTAAGGTTTACTAAAGTAGGGTGTGTTAAGTCCCATATTATCTTCTTCAAACAAAGATGGATTTACTTACAGGTAATAAAATAAGAGTAGCTTGTTACTTATGATGAATTATAGATAAATATCTATATCACTTCATTTTCTACCATGGTTCAGAAGTAAGCTGCATTCTTAGCAGGAAGCATTAATTGGAGAGTTAGAGCTTGATTCTCAGGGTTGTGCTTGGTTAGATTCCAGTTGTTTCCAGCTTTCTACTTTGCATTATAAAGGCAGTGGGCTATTTGGTCCCTAAATTCTAACTTCTCCGTCTAAAATTTAAGAGACTTGCCTCCCAAATATACATGGAGGGTGTCACCCATGTTGCATCTGATAATATGACAACCTTTGATGAAGTTTTTGGGAAAAAAGGTCTCTGTTCTTCTAACTTAAAAGAATAAGCATAGGTGTGTCCAATACTTGTTTCTTTTTACTTCAGCCCTTTCTATACTCATCTTTCCTTAATTCTTCTTTTGTATGCATGCATTTTTATACATTTGATCATACTAATGTTGCAACGATACCTGTATTTATTTATCTTTTAATTTTTATTTTGGGGTGTGGTTATTTAGTGTCACCACTATATATGTTTAAGTTAGAAGTCAGTGGAAAGCACAAATCTCGGGCCAGCATTCATATTGTCCTGCACAAATCTAGGGCCAGCATTCAAATTTTCAGTGCATAACTTCTACGGCCTTTAATGGTCATTGTGAGAATGGCCAATAATTATTGTATTATTTTTAATATCACTTCATTTTAATATTGTGTGTTACATTTCTTGTAATACATTTTTAACATTCTAGTATTATTATATTAGTAGAGTTCATATAATGAATACACTAATCTTATTGAATATAAAATATTTCTAATGCTTTTCCCCCCTCTTACTTACTATTCTCTAACAAAAGTGTAATAATCTTGAACTATTTTTTTAAATACCCAATTTGTTTCACTTCCTATTGTTCGTTTTATTTTCGGAATTATTTAGTGTTGATAAAGCAGATGATGAAGATGATGAGGATTTAACAGCGAACAAAACTTGGGTCTTGGCCCCAAAGATTCATGAAGGAGATATAACACAAATTCTCAATTCATTGCTGCAAGGCTATGACAATAAATTTCGCCCAGATATAGGAGGTAAGTTTTCAGTTATCTTTCTGAGACTGGGGGACTATCAAAACCATATTTACTGATGTTATTTTAATTTTAGATCATCTATCTCTTGGGTTTCGGATGCATGATAGAGTGCTGGGTGTGACGAGTATTAACTGGAACAGCACTAGTTTGTGAGGTTCATAGTCTGATGTGAGAATAAAAGCACGTAAACATTTCTGATGTAATTGTTTTACAACTACTACAATGAAAGATGCAACAGCAAAGTTTAATGGAACTATCTGAGGATTAGAGAAATATTTTATAAAAGGAATATTTGAGAAATAGGAATTCAAATTTTGTGCCAAAGTCACACTGTGTTAATTAATGTAGAATTATAATCCTTGATATTATCAAATTATAAAAGACCTGAAGTCGTGAGGCCCTAATGGCATCATGACCAAATGACCAGTCAGAGCTGCATGGTGGAAGTGGGGCCCACAGCTCCACATGGCGCAAAGGCAGGGCACGAGGCTCTGGCAGCATGCCCTGGGATCCCACAGGCACAGCAGATCTGGGTCTCGTATGATTTTGTCTGCTGGGCCTCTAGACCTATAAAATAGAAGGGTGATATGCAAATTGTCCCCTCAACCAGGAGTTCAACTGAAGTTCAACCTGGGGGCAGGGCTAGTTCCTCAACTTCCCAGGGCCCTTTCACTGGCCAGTGGGACCCCACCCATGCACAAATGCATGCACCAGGCCTCTAGTATTTAGTATAACTAATACTACTTGTTCTACTTTAAGATTCCTATCCTAGGTCCTTTGCCTTCATATGTAAATTTTATAATATAATTAACTTCTAAATTCCCCCCACCAAATCCTTAAAACAAACAAAATATATAAAACAGCAAATATTATTTTTGAGATTGTATTAAATATATGGCCAGTTATAGGGAAATTGAAATCTTTATCAAATTTTTATCATACCAAATTCATGAGCATTATATGTTGTTTAATGTACATATTTCTTTCTTATTAATGTTTCCTGTAAAGAAGTATTACCGTAGTATATTTTACTAGATTTAATTCTCTATATTTGGAGTTTCAATGTAAGTGTAAATACATTGTTTAAATACATTTCTTTTGATATCAGAAAACCAGAATATATCACTCATATCTAAAACTTTCTAACTGTAATTATGAAAAGTATGTCCTACATATAAAAATGTCCTCAGGAATCATTAACTCCTTGGCATAGAACTATTCAGTCCTTAGTATCATGAAATAAAGAACAGGTAGTTAGTGTTTGTTGATTTATCAAATGAACTGAAAATACCTAATTAAGTAAGACTGGTATGTTGCACTCAATTGCTTATAAATGGTAAGGAATATACTTAGGAGTGAAACTAATAAACCTATTGCCTCATTATTAATTGACTTTCATAAGAACCATTCTGTAAATCTAGCTCTAATTTGCTTAATTACATTATAGTTATTGGCTGCAATTCATAGCTGGTCAAAATAAATGGCAAGTGGTTAAAGCACCTTCTCTCAGCAGTCATTAGCCTTAGTTAAATTATAAAACCTTGTATAAATCATATGAGCTACTTTTATTTAAGAAATCAAATTGTTGGATAGCAAATAAAATTGCACTGTCATGTATAGGTCTATAAACCTATAGTTTTGTTCTAAAACTATTTCTAACAAATCATTTATTTTTCTAGCTAAGAAATGTGTATGCCATAAAATAATTTCTTTGCTTGAAGAAAAACAATTTCAATGTTATGGATTTCTAAGTGTAGTGTTGTGTGTTCTTTTTAATTGCAGAGGGTAAGATTAAATGCTGTTATATAATTGTACAGGCACTATGTTTCAAATGCTTCAGGTTTCTCACTAAAGCTCGCTAGTCTGGGAGTGCAGCCAGACTGGAAGGTACAGAGACAGGGAGACACAGGGCTGAACAGAGACTCAGACAGGCAACTCAGCAAGGATTTAGAGGGAGAGCAGCGTCCTGCAGGGGGAACATAGTATCAGAATGGTAAGAGTGGGAAATACTAGTCCAGGGAGAGAAATCAAAATTTAGAAAGGAGAAGTGAGTAAATATCACCAATAACATGCTACTTTAGAAACTTTTATACTACTATTTTGTTTTTTTCTGCTTTATTTCATTTGCACTCTCTTTATATTTCCTTTTTGTCTGCTTTGTAAGACTTTTACAGATATTCCTCAAGAAGCATTTGATATATCATAGAATAAAAATTTTATATCACATTTTGTGGGGAAAGAGGGATAAAAGAAACTATGTGAGAATGTTTCTCATAGCAAACAAAAAACATTATGAGTAGAAATTATCATTATTACAGTAAATCTCATTATAGGAACCAAAAATGCCTGGCAAAGGTTGAAAGCCTAAATCATAATCAAATATGGCATGATTATGGATATTCTTGAATCATATCATTTGATAGATGTTTGTAATGCTGACCTGTGCTACACATTTTGATAGAATATAAAATACTATATATAAGCCTTAAAGACATACTAAAAAACACAAATGGTATGTATAAACATGAAGTTCATAGTGACAGTCATAGCATATACTTTGTGGGAATTAAGTAAAAATCTACCTTTTTGAACAACCTACAGAAATATTGTTAACAACAAGGGAGGGAAGGGGTTAGGAAAACACTAGGCTCTTAAATCCATGCAAATTCTAAAATTCTATGGCTGTTAATAGAGAAAATTATCTAGCAATTTTTATTGAATTCACTTCCTTGGATTTAATAAATTATTTAGGTATTTTAAAATATGTTTAGGTTGTGCAGTGGGATGTTTTCAGTCAAAAATAAACATCGTAAAATCAACTTGTAAACTGAAAGGTGTTTATGTTTCTGTAAAATGCTATGTTTCTTCGTTTCTAGTGAGGGATGCTTTATTATTTTAAAAATAAATAGCAATCCTCATTTAGATTCTTAATAACTAAGTTCTATTTCGGGAAACCTCTGGCCATGTCCTTGATCATGTTTTCTTTGATGTTTTGCAGTGAGGCCCACAGTAATTGAAACGGATGTTTATGTAAACAGCATTGGACCGGTTGATCCCATAAATATGGTGAGTAATGAACATTAAAAAACGAAACTCTCGCATAATGGAATGAAAATGCAAGTATTTCTGATCATTAATTCTTAATCAGTTGAGGGCAATACCTCCAATTCCTATGTGCCAGGTATGAACCACTGGGGCTAAAATATCCCCAACTCTAAGAATGTCTAGCCCTTTACTTCATTGGTAGGAACTATGCTAGGGAACAAAAACTTATCACCTGAGCCATCAAGAGTGGATTCCTGAAGAAATCTGGGAGAAGAAAACCACAAGGACTGAGGGAAAAGTAGTTGGAGAAGGAAAGGGACTGACTGACAGAGGACGGAGCATGAACAGAGTCATAGAGGACTAAAGCAGTCTGATAAGATCAGGAGAATGTTCATAAAATTGATATGGAACATAAATGCAAGGAAAAGAATCAAAATAATGTTTAGATGCCTTATTAAGGATGATCATGTAAGTCAGAATAGGAAGTTTGTGTATTATCTGAATTATATCCCCTTGGATAAGAGAAATTGACTGGAAGCTTTTCATCATGAGCATATTATAGGCAGATATATATATATATATATATATATATATATATATATATATATATATAATACATGGGGTGAAAGGCATATATGTATGTATATATAATCCTTACTCAATGATATTTTTATTAATTTTAGAGTGAGAGGATGGGAGAGAGAGAGATAGGGAAGGAGAGGAAGAGGGCGGGGGGAGAAACATTGATTGGTTGCCTTTCATAAGGGCTCAGACCAGGAATGAACCCACAGCCTAAGTTATGTCCTAACCGGGAATGGAATTTTCAAACTTCCTGTGTACAGGTTGGTGCTCCAACCAAGTGAGCCACACCAGCCAGTGCTACAGATTTATGTATTTAATAGGCCATTCTTAAAAAAGCATAGAAGATGGATGTAAGGTGCTAAGCCAGCATTAGAGTGGCCACTTAGGAGGTTATTGCATTAGTCTGGATAATAGATCATGAAGGCCTTACCTGGAGTAGTAGCAATTGAGCAGGAGAAGACACTAGTACATTTAAGAAATATTAGATGAGTGAACTTTACAGACGTTAGAGTTTCATTTGTTGTGCATAGGCTGACTCCAAGGTATGTAACTGACAAGACTTTGCAGATGGTAGAGTTACTGTTTGAAACAGGGAATATAGCTATGTGCCAGAAGAGCTGTCCAGCAATCATTTGGATTTTGAGACTGCTGGTCAGGGAAGAGTTATGAGTGAATACAGATGTAAATGGGAAGGGAAGAGGTGCAAGCAGAATACAGAATACTTAAAACCTCAATACTACATGAAATGATCCAAGAGAAAATGGAAATGAAGAAGGACATAGATCTAAGAACCAGATGTTAAAATGAAACCAATGTCTATAAAATACAAATGGAGGAAAGAGGGGTGCAAATAAAGGGATGCATAAAAATGAGAGGGGTAGGAGAAGAACCAGCAACAGATGATATTATATAATCAGAAAAATTAAAGAATGTGAAGAAGAAGGAACTAATAATCAATTATCAAGGTAAGTGATAATCCAATGAAAAATGGATTAAGTTGGGCCCACGGCTGTTGGCTGTCAGATGATACTGGTTAACTTTGCTAGATGAAATTCCATGGAATGGTGAAGGTAGAAAAGAAATAACAACTGAATTTTACATCTCTCCTCCATCCTCAAAATTGGTCTCATATCCCACTTCTTGTCACAGGTCCTTGAAGACATAACATGAGCTATAGGAATAGACATGCAACATGTGTTGATGGGTCTATAGTGGGAATGTAGTACTTTTATGATTTTGACATACTTCACTTAGAATTTGATGAGTATTGTGGTAGATATGGGAGAGATGAGAGAAAATAGGAGAAAATTTAAAGGAAGGTCATTTAGGATGGGAAATGATAAAGAATGTTATTTATGTGGTTTTTAAATATATTTTTATTGATTTCAGAGGAAAGGAGAAGAAGAGAGAGATAGAAACATCAATAATGAGAGTGAATCATTCATTGGCTGCCTTCTGCACGCCCCCTACTGGGGATCGATCCTGCAACCTGGCCTGTGCCCCAGACTGGAATCAAACCCAGGACCCTTTTATCCACAGGCAGATGCTCTATCCACTGAGCCAAACCAGCTTGGACTGTTAGTTATGTTTTACCAAATTGAATAGATAGCATTTTACTACTGGTTTAAAGACTTAACTCCTCCAATAGAACCCATAGAAATTTTAAAAAATAGGTTAAAAATGATCTGCCCCAAACCCTAATAATCCCATTTATGTGAGTCAAATTACTTACTAGGACCTATTCAGTGGATTCAATAATGTCTTATATTTATCTCCCTTGATTTTTTCATCTCTGCTAGTCTTTGAAGACAGCAAAAAACAAACAAAAGTCACCAAAAACAAACAAACAAACAAACAAACGAACGAACGAACACACTCCAGACTAGATGGCTCAGACAGGAGACATTTCTTTCTCCAATTCTGAAACACAGTAGCCCAAATCAAGTCTGTAGCAAGTTTAGTTTCTTAAAAACCCTTTCTCCTTTGTTTTCAGATGCCTACCATCTTGCTGTGTCCTCACAGGAGCTATTCTGTCTGCATGCACATCACTGGTGTCTCTTTGTGTGTTCGAATTTTATCTTCTAAAAGGACACCAGTCAGATTTGCTTAGGGCCCAGTCTAATAACTTTATTGTAATTTTTTAAAATATATTTTATTGAATTTTTTTACAGAGAGGAAGGGAGAGGGATAGAGAGTTAGAAACATCGATGAGAGAGAAACATCGATCAGCTGCCTCCTGTACACTCCTTACTGGGGATGTGCCTGCAACCAAGGTATATGTCCTTGACCAGAATTGAACCTAGGACCTTTCAGTCCACAGGCCAACGCTCTATCAACTGAGCCAAACCGGTTTTGGCAACCTTATTGTAATTCAATAACCCCCTTAAGAGACTTAGCTCCAAGTACTTTACATTCTGAGGTACTGAGGGTTAGAGTTTCATATGAATTTTGTGGCAATACACTTCAGCCCATCACACCATCTGAATAGAATTCTCTGAGATTTTGCTGGTTTGCTCCTTTACTTTACGTATTCGTTATTACAGCAGTCAAATTGTTTCTTTATTACAAGGGTTTAACCCCTTTATATCTGCACAGTCATCATACCTAACAAGCGCCTGTGTCTGCTCATTCTCATGGTATTATAGTCAGGCTCTGTGTGGTTTTATTTTTTTCTTTCTTACTCAGTATGATGTTCATATGATTGCCATGAACTTTCACAGCTGCCTGTACTGACTGAGAGCATTGCGGCTACAGCAGGACCTCTCTGTTACCTCCCAGCAAATGAATATGAACAGGCGGTGGAGAAGTTGAATTTGACAGTCTGAAATTAGAAACTAACTCTCAGGGAAATGTTAGCACTGCAGCAATATCTTTCAGTAATTAGCTAAATCCTGAGACACAGAGAAAACAATCTTATAAAGAATAGAAAAAAAAGAAAAAAGAAATGAGTATCAGACTTTAAGGAATATGTACATCTAAGGAATCTATACAAAATACGAGGCTGATGTATAATAGTAAAGAAAATAGCAAGGTTGGCAAGAAAATTATGATTAAACAGTGGCAAATAAGCCAAGAAAAAAGAAAGTTTCGATGAAATTTTTAACATTTAGCCCTAGTTTAAATGGAACTCCTATACAACCGGTTGATTATTGTAAAGACAAATCATTCTAAGTATCTGTGTGCGTATTATTTAACTTTATGAAAATATGAGATTTCATAAAACAATATATGACTGAAATGTTAATTTTCTTTTGGAGAACCTTAAAATATTCATTTTTAATTAACCAATGCTTAGAGGAGATAAGCCTGTAAGAGCATATGGAAGTCTACAGTTTCATGAATTGTGTATTTTTTGCTCTGGGCTTTTGTTTTCCATTTTAATGAATTCATTAAAGAAAAAATATATGCTTGTTAAAATAAACCAAAATAGGATTCAAGGCTGTATTAGGGTTCCAGAGATATTTGACAAAAATGAATACCAAGAGCCAATTATGATGATCTGACTATATAAAAGTTTCATAGTACTGAAGATTCATTTCCCAGTGACATAATTACACACGTATGATCTGGAACAGTGAGCATTTTTTTAAAGACCAATTAAATTAAACTGTTATTAAAACTGGTGATATTAAAGTACATACAGGAAAAATTAAGAATGTTTGATACTGTTTATTAAAAGAGAAGTATTAGGGATTAATGAGGAGCAGTTTACATAGAAGACTGTTTTAACTAAACAATACAGAAAAATTAAAATTCAGTTTTCATCAAATGAACAAAATTGCTTTGAATATGAGTGCAATCAAGCAGGCAGACTTGAGTCTAATTAAGCAAGCAAGAGAGTGGTTATACAAGTGGGATGGCCAAGTATCAAACTTGTATGTGTGTTTGTGAGGGGTAGGTGTATAGTTTAATAATCTGTTTAAATATGGTGAGAAAGGACTTTTAAGTCTTTTTTGCTTTCTCTTGTTATATCTACCTCATTTTTGGTAATAAACCTCTGAAACATATAACTGTGTTCAAACATTCTAAATAGAGAAGCTGGTGCTCACAGACTAGTTTTTTCCCCATGAATTTCTTCAGCATGATTTGTGCAATAGGTCCTAATGTTCAATATGTTTATCTCTCTTTTTCTCTGCTCATACCTCTTGTTCCTTCCCTCTCTCTTTTTTGTTATTTCAACTTCTAGATTTAAGAAAATAGAATCTGAAGCATAGTTTGTGCATATTAAAGCAATCCTGATTATTTCTTTTACTCTTTTAACAGGAAACTGTTACCTCTTAATAGGTATATTAATTTGAGAAATTGTGAGTTAGCAAAACCATAAACAACGAGATTTTTCCCCCGATCTAGATAATTGACCTGCATATGCTAATGGAGGGAAAGAGAAGAAGTTTAATCTTTCTGGACCTGATGAATTAAAATAATTGGGGGGGGAAAGAATTTACATTTAGCAGTTTAGACTTCATTTTCTTGATTTGTACAATACTTTGAGGTTTATTACCATAGTTTTAATTTTGTTACTTTTTTATATTGCATTAACATATTTCTTTGGCATTAGCGACAAATCTAGTTCTTTTTACAGGCTTTAAAACAATATAAAATATAAGTACATTTTGATTGAACACCAAGAGATCAAATAAGAAATTATAAATGAATAGTGTTGTTTTCATTTCTATGCCTCTTTACTTAGTATGCTCATTTACCCATATAGATGGCATTAAAGATCTTAGAATTTGAAATTAAATTAACCTCTGATCTTCTTAATATAAAATGATATTAGTTTTTTATATAAAAATATATTTCTTATTTCAGGTTTTTCTTTGCCTTACATATATTTATTGCATATATTGTTACAGGTGGTTATTTCCACTAAATTATATTGCTTCCTTCCTTCAGAGAAGCTAAAACCTAGCAGGGAGACTGGCTACACAATGAAAAATACAGCAATATAGATGGCCAAAGGCCAAGAAAAAGGCTGTGTATGAGCCCAAATATATTTTAAGTTGCAAATGATGACTTTATGCTGTTTTTATTATAAAAAAAATTCGTAAAAATAATGTATCTGTTTATTATAGAAGGAATTTATGTCCAATATGGGAAAGTTAGAAATTTGATATAAGTGAAAGAAACAAAATATTCTAGATTGTTGTTATCCAGGATTCAGCATTGTTACTTCTAATTTAATAACTCTATGGAGATAGCTTTACTAAATACCATAATATTATGAATATTTTATACTATTGAGTCCGTTTGCTCATTATATTACAACTGTCATGCTACTTATACCTCTGAGACCTTGGATACATACTTACACCTCTGAGACCTCAGATACATCTTTGTCAGACTTTAGCGGTGTCTATTTTGAATTATTTTCAAGATAGAGACCCAGGTTAGTTACAATTTTGTCTTTATATAATAGATTTGTGGGCATGCAAATGTGGTAGGATGGACCTGTCCTGCTTGGTGGTTCTGACATCAAGCTTGGCTTGACAAATTCTGCATGTTGCTGTAAAGGCATTTTTTAGATGCAACTAACAATTACATCACTAGACTTTAGGTAAATCAGATTATCCTTTCTAAGGAATGTGGATATTATCCAATCAGATGACAGCTTTAAGAGAAAGGGCTGAGTGAGGTCCCTTGAGGAAGAGAAATTCTTTCTCCAGGCTGCATTTGATGGAGACTGACACTTCATAGCCTCCCTGCAAACCACACTCGTACCCTTTTCTCAACACGTCTGTAGCCCTTAGATTTGATTTACTGCTAACCATTAACTGGCCCCTCGTAATATGTGGACATGTGAATAGATAGTATAGGGAGAGATTAATTTCCAGGTGGGAAGACCAGGTCACAATCACCCAAATTTCATAATGAAATTATTCACCTATCAGAGTTTCTTAAGCAGGTCTGCATTTTATATGAAGTTTTCTTTCATTACTAGAAAGACAGTAATATTGAATTAGCTAGTTAAGTATGAGACCCATGCATAATTGGAAAACTGACAGTGTAATGGGAAGATTACACTACATACACTTTCATCAATTACTGTTTGACTTAATGGAGTTAGAAATCAAAATGATTCACTTCTTCATCTTTACTTACCAATGCTGTGTTCTCAGCTAACTTTCAAGGAAGCAAAGTAAATTTCATAATGTTCATTGGCTCTCACATGTTAAAAGCCTTGTTCCTTATCTCCAAATATCTATCCTAGAGGCTATTGCACTGGTTCTGGGTAAATGGAATTTTCTTTTCATGTTTATTTTGCTTATTTAGTATGCAGCTTATTATAACCTCTAACTGGGAACATGAAGTACAAGAACAGTTTAATCATGTTCTGGAAATTACTCTAATACAAACTAGTAAACAAAATTGTATTTTCGGTTAGATATCAAATGGCACAAACTGTAATGACCTTCTTATCTTAGTCAGACACTTATTAAAAATTAGTAATTTAAAAGACTTTGTAATTATTAACTTCTGTTATGGATTTGGGAAGGACAGTTTATCAAGACATCTTTGTCTTCTTGATCCTGGATTGAGGGGATAATTTTGTATAGAAAAGTTTTTAGATGTCCTCAATATTCTCTGCTTGAGAGAGTGTGACCCTTTGGAAATCATAGCTCTTTCAACAGTGGTTAGCACTTTTATAAACAGGTATTCTAGAGAAGATCCTGTCAGCTGCTACTAGAAAAATTCAACCAAATTTTGTAGTTGGGTTGATTAGGTAGTCATCAAGTGTCACTTTTTAAAACAAATATATTTTATCAATTTTTTTACAAAGAGGAAGGAAGAGGGATAGAGAAATAGAAACATCAATGAGAGAGAAACATTGATCAGCTGCCTCCTGCACACCTCCTACTGGGGTTGTACCCACAACCAAGGTACACACCCTTGACTGGAATCGAACCTGGGACCTTTCAGTCCACAGGCCGAAGCACTATCCACTGAGCCAAACCAGTTTCGGCTAAAGAAACTTTTTTAATATAAAGATTCAAACATCTAAAGAAAACATGTAAAAGAGTGGCTTTTCTATTACACATCATTATTCTTCTTTTTGTCTTTCAGGAATACACAATTGATATTATTTTTGCCCAAAGCTGGTATGATAGGCGTTTAAAATTCAATAGTACAATGAAAGTGCTTGTACTTAACAGCAATATGGTTGGGAAAATTTGGATTCCTGACACTTTCTTCAGAAACTCAAGAAAATCTGATGCTCATTGGATAACGACTCCTAATCGTCTTCTTCGAATTTGGAATGATGGACGAGTCCTATATACTTTAAGGTGGTACTGTTTTAAAAAGTGTCATTGCTCTAACTTATTTTTCATACTAATATTTGGTCAACTCATGAATTTCCCCTTTTTAAAGTTGCAGAGTAAGTAAGAACTATGATGCTTCGTTTATACATTAAAATTTAGCATGGTAAAATAAAAAACAAAAAACTCTTGTTTATGCTCACAGTAACACAATGATTTTTATAATGTAGTAAAAAAAAAATCCCTTAATAAAAGATTAAATGAATGCTGATATGTAAGATTCGGGTTTATCTAAATTTGTTGTCATGAACATATTTACTTCTTAAGGATAATCCATAATGGAAAGATGTTCATGATAAATTAAGAGGAAAACCTATCATACTTAACCATGTACACTCTGTTAATTGTGTGTGTGCACATGCACAAGCCCATATGTATGTGTATTGATCTCCTGAAGCACAAATTTTTAATAGTTAAAAAACATTAGACTAAATGGGTGCAGAGGTAGCTTAGTTGGCTAGAGAGGGAAATGTTAGAATTATCTACCTAACTCATTTATGAGTGTTATAATATTGCCACACAAGACTTCAAGATTATAGAATCATTATTTCCTAGTATATCAAAGTTCATTATTGTAGGCCAAAATTGTGCTTGATAATTAGAGAAAATAATTTCAATACTTGAAATTGTCTCATTTTTAATATTTATTTTTTCCACCTAAATAGGTTGACCATTAATGCAGAATGTTATCTTCAGCTTCATAACTTTCCTATGGATGAACATTCCTGTCCACTAGAATTTTCAAGCTGTAAGTGATAAAATACATAATGATTTCATAAATCAACAGATATATAGAGACTAATGAGAATGACAAAACAACTTATCAAAACTTCTGGGATGTAGTGAAAGCAGTAATAAGAGGGCAGCTTATATCATTATAGGCCTATCTCAAGAAACAAGAAAAATCTCAAGTAAAAAACCTGAAAGAACTAGAAAATGAAGGACAAAAATGACCCAAAATTAACAGAATCAAGGAAATAGTAAAAATTAAAGCCAAACTAAAATAAAGAACAAAAGGACTACACACACACACACACAACAAAGATCTGGTTCTTTGAAATGATTAATAAAATTGACAAACCCTTGAGTGACTCACTAAGGAAAAATGAGGAAAAACTCATATAAATAAAGGAAATGAAAGAAAAGTTACCACAGACATCACAGATGTACAAAGGTTCATACTAGAACATTATGAAAGTCTGTATCCCACCAAATTCATTAACTTAAGAGAAATGGGAAATTCCTAGAAATATATTTTTTCTAGACTGAATCATGAAGAATTGGAAAATCTAAATAGACTGGTCAACAGAGAGAAAATTAAAACAACCATCAAAAACCTCCCAAAATATAAAAGTCCAGGATCATATGGCTTCACCAGTGAATTCTACCAAACATTCAAAAAGATTTGATACCTATCCTGCTCAAAGTTTTCCAAAGAAAATGACGAAGAGGCAATACTTCTTAACATTTTATGAGGCAACATAATGCTGATATCAAAAATCGCCAAGGGTAACACAAGAAAGAAAACTATAGATCAATATCCCTGATGAATGCAGATGCAAAAATCCTAAATAAAATATTATCAAATGGAATACAACAATACTTTCAACAATGAATACATTATGATTAAGTGGAATTCATTCTAGAGGCACAGTGATGTTTCAGCATATGCAAGTCAATCAATATAATACATCACATTAACAGAATATTAAAAATCATATGACCTTATCAAATAAATACATAAAATGCATTTGCTAAGATGTAATATCCATTTATGATTAAAACACTCAATAAAATGAGCCTAGAAGAAAAGTGCCTTAACATAATAAAGGCAATATATGAGAAACCCTCAGCTAATATCATAATCAGTTGTGAAAAACTGAAAGTGTTTCCTCTAAGATTAAGCATAAGACAAAGATGCCCACTCTTACCACTCTTATTCAACACAGAGGCCCAGTGCACAATATTCGTGCACAGGTAGGGTCCCTAAGCCTGGCAGGCAATCAGGGCCGAGAGGGACTTTTTGGCTGCTGGCCGGGGTCTTCCTTCCCAGCTGTCGGCTGCCAGCTGGGGCCTTCCTTCATTCCCCACTGCCCCCTGGTTGTCAGTGCACATCATAGCAAGTGATCCAACTCCCGGTCTCCCTGTCAAACACTTTTCACATTAGCCTTTTATATATATATAGATAGTACTGGAAGTCCTAACAAGAGCAATAGACAAGAGAAAGAAAAAAAAAAGGCATCCAAATAAGGAAGAAAGAAGTATAACTGTCACTTTTTGTGAAAAACATGATTCTATAAATAGAAAACACTAAAGACTCCACCAAAAAAAACTATTAGAAACAATAAGTAAATACAGTAAAGTTGCAGGATACAAAATCACTATACAAAAAAATCTTCTGGGAAAAAAAATTCACTGCATAAATATATTAAAAGAAGTAAAATATATAATAATACATTCAATAAAGTAGCAATCAAATAGAATTCAAAAAATAAACTATTTTTTAGAAATGCATACCAAAATATCTATAACAACTACAAAAAATTAAAGAATTACCCTAGAATGAAGGTTTGTGTTTACCTCCAGGTGGGAGAGAAAATGCTATATTGGGGTTGTCATATGAGATTTCCTGGATACTAGCAGGGTTCTATTTCCTAATTTATGTGGAGTTACATGAATTGTCATTGTTCTTTAAAATATACACGTACATTTTATGGGGTATTTTTGGCATATAGTATAGTAGAACAGTGAAGAAGAATTTCAAAAAAAATTGTCTTTGGATAATGTTGATATGGCAACTGTTACAGATTTGGATCTTGCTAATTTATGTATTTTATTTTAACATGTTATCTAGATGGATACCCTAAAGATGAAATTGTCTATAAGTGGAAAAAAACTTCTGTAGAAGTGGCTGATCCTAAATTTTGGAGATTATATCAGTTTGCATTTGTAGGGTTGCGGAACTCAACCCAAGTTTATCACACGATGTCTGGTAAGAAAGAAACACAAAATTGGTGAAATAGCATTTGTGTTTCAACTTATGGGTTGGAATCTATACTTTTGTACTTATAACCATGATAAAACTTTCTTTCTTTTTTCTTTTTTTTTTTTTCCTTTCAGGGGATTATATGATCATGACGATTTTTTTTGACCTGAGCAGACGAATGGGATATTTCACTATTCAGACCTACATCCCATGCATTCTGACAGTTGTTCTTTCTTGGGTGTCTTTCTGGATCAATAAAGATGCAGTACCTGCGAGAACCTCACTGGGTATGACATGTCATATTATGCTATAAGTCCCATTAAGTGTCATGGGACTTTTATAAATATTTTAATGTGATAAACTTTATTGTTGAATATATTAAAATATTTCTCTACACTGCAATCAAGCAAAAATTAAGTTACTCTATTATAATATAATGTTGAAATGCATACACGAAAAACAAAATGAAATAGAAATGCAAAGAACTTAGAACTTCAGAAAATATTTTCATTGTTTCTATTACTAGAAGCCAAGGAAAGCATGCATACACTGCAAGAATTAATATACATAAAAATCATACATAATCACTGAGTTTAATTTAGTCAGCAATTTCAATCACTTTTCAAGATTTTATTTTCTTTTTTAGCTGGATCACTAAGAGGCAACATTTATTGACTAGTGTGTGCTAAGAAGACTTTGAAGCGCCTTACTCTTACAGTGGTGCTAATGAATAGTCATCTATTCTGAAGGGCAGGTTGTTGAGAGGAATAAGAATCTTTTTGTTGTTATTAATCCTCACCCAATGATATTTTTTCCCCATTAATTTTTAGAGAAAGTGGGACGGAGGCTGGGGAGAGATAGAGAGAGAAATATTGATGTGTACTACATGAGCCCTGATCAGGGCCAGGGATGGAACCTGCAAACCAAGCACATGCCATTGACCAGGAATGAAACTGTGACCCTCTGGTGTACAGGCCAATGCTCTAGCCACTTGGCAACACTGGCCAGATCAGAAACAATTATCTTATAGGCTTTGGTAATCTATAGATTGTGGACATAGTCTGTGAATACTTCTGAATTTCCTGTAATATAACACTACTTTAAAAGGTAATTTGTAATTCACACTTGATATAATAGACTTTTATTTTCATTCTTTAGCAACCCATTACAATAATCATCATATAAGAAAATTTTTCTAATTGCTATACATTTGTTTAGAAAACTAGAGGCCTGGTGCACGAAATTCATGCAAGAGTAAATAGGCCTTCCTTCCCCCAGCTACCAACACCAACTTTCCTCTGGCAGCCAGGACCCCGGCTTCCCTCACAGCCCTGGCTTTGTCAGGAAGGTCATCCGGAAGGATGTCTAGTATAATTAGCATATTATTATTTTATTATTATAGATGACACCTTAAATTCATGCATTAATATACAAAGACCACTCACTGATCAATTCCCAAGAATACAATAGTGCAGGAAGTGAATCACATTGCTGAAAATTGTGTCTTACAAAGAAAGAGCTTTTGCTCTTTTCAACAGCAAAGAGGTTTTCATTTTGTTTCTATGATAGATAGCAGTGAATAACTTTACTCATAAATACAGTAAAATGCAAATCTCATAAAAGTAGCAAGGTAAAGCCTGAGGCATCCAGCTTTGTGTTTGGAAATGCATTTCCTCTGGGAATCTAAGCAGAAGTGTAGGCATAACTAGTGGATAAAGTGCACTCATACCTGAGATTTGTTTTCTATTTAAAATAATTATAATTTCAAATTATCGATACATTTCATGTCAAGGAAAAAAGAAATGATTTTTTTATATGCTGCTTTGAATATAACTTAAATATTATATTTTTGTTTTTAACATTATTATTGTATGTATCTAAAAATTATTTGAATAAATTAATTATACTATTGGGTTTGTCTGAAGCCCACAGTTTCATGAAAGAGCATAGCCAATTGTGGAATCTTTTTTGCATGAATTAATATTTTTTTATATTAGTAAAGAGAAGTGATAGATCTAAATTGAAGGATATCTTCTAATTATGGATTCTATGTGGTTGGAATATAAAGTTTTTTACATTTGAAGGAAAATTCCCTGAGCTCACTTATTCAATGCTAGAGGCTCGATGCATAAAATTTGTGCAAGAAATCTCAGCCCTTGCAGCCTGGCTACCTCCTCCCAGCCTCATAGCCCCGCCCACTGGTCATTCTGGAAGGTCGCCCAGAAGGTGATTTCACCATCCAGTCTGCTTAGCTCTTTATTATATAGGATTTCATTTTTATAAACTTGTATCAAATGCTTTTGATAAAAGAGGCAGTGTTCTAGGTGCTTTAGTATTAACAGTGAACAATATTTATAAAATCCTCATGTCTATGGCACTTACGTTTTGGTGGCATATAGAGTTAATGTACAGATATAAAAAGCATAGAAAAAATGTCAGTGAGTGCTAACGGTTATAAAGAGAAAGCAAAAAGAAAGAGAAATGGCTAGAGAATAGCACTAGAGGTTGATAGACATAATGTTTGCTCTTTTGTCTGGTGGTCAGGCTAGACCTCTCGGAGGAGGTAGCAGGGACTTGGGGAAGCATGTGAGCTAGCCTGGCGGATAACTGGTAGAAAGATGGTGCAGGCTGAGAGAATAGACGGTTCCCAAGTGGGATATTCCTCACGATGCTATGACTGGTGTTCAGAAAGAGAACTGTGGCTAGAGCTGACTGACAAGTGGGAGAGAGAGAGAGAGAGAGAGAGAGAGAGAGAGAGAGAGAGAGAGAGAGAGAGAGAGAGAGAGAGAGAGAGAGAGATTGGAGAGGGTGGGCAGTGGTTAGATTACATAAAATTTAGTAGGTTTTTCTAAGAACTTTTTGGTTTTTATTCCAAATGTGGTAGAAGATTATTATAGGATTTTTGAGCAGGAAAGCCATGGAGGAAACATTAATGAATCTGCTTAATAATGCGATAGAATTCAAAAGACTAAAATTTTCCAGAGTATATTTTCTAACTAAAATGGAAGTAAGTTAAAAAATTTTCTAAAAATAAGATAGATAATCATGCCCTCATATATTTAGAAATTAAGGCATAACCTTTTAGATAACCCTTGGATCAAAAGAGAAAGTAGAAAATATTTCAAAATAAGTTTCATAGATATGTAATATATATAAATATTTGCAAGACCCAGGTAAAGTATTGCTTAAAGGGAAATTATAGCTTTAAATACATTTTTATTTATTTTTAAGAGAGAGGGAAGGAGAAGGAGAAAGAGATAAAAACATCAATGAGAGAGACACATTGAATGGCTATCTTCTGCGTGCCCCCTCCTGGGGATCCAGCCCGTAACTAAGGCATGCGCTCTGACCTAGGAATCAAACCCAGGGCCTCTTTGTCCATGGGACAACACTCAATCCATTTAGCCATCCCAGCCTGGAAAAAATTATAGCTTTATAATGCCTATATTAGAAAGGAGGAGAGATTTAAAGTCTATAGTCTAAATATCCCTTTTAAGAACAAATAAATTCCTTTTGGCACGATGGGGTTTATAGGCAGCCTTGTGACATTTAAAAATGGAATACTCTGTTACTACAGAGCAAAGGAAGGATGGGTACAGGGAGTCAAGTACTTGCAGTCCACGGAATTGAGATGACTAAAACACAGACAGGAGAACACGTTGAACAGAACGTAGCTATGGTTACCAGTATTTTTTTCTCCCCCTGCAAATCACAGTAATCATACCCTTTTGTGTCCATTGTTTATTGCTGCTCACAATATTGCAAAATCAGGAGAAAAGATAAAAATGGCTTGTTAGGTTATTTTTCATCTTCTACTGTCTCCCTCCCTCCGCAGGCATTACCACCGTGCTGACCATGACCACGCTGAGTACCATTGCCAGGAAGTCCTTACCTAAGGTTTCCTACGTGACGGCGATGGATCTCTTTGTTTCTGTGTGTTTCATTTTCGTTTTTGCAGCCTTGATGGAATATGGCACCTTGCATTATTTTACCAGCAACGAAAGAGCAAGGGCTGCTAGAGACAGAAAGCTAAGACACAAGGCCTCGGTATGTTAAAAATCCTTATTTTATGAATGGCAATTTAATATTAGAGGTGCTGCTTGAATGCTCATGTTATACTTCCTTAGACAAATATGGGCGCTGAGGTACCCTGACAAAATACAAGCAAAAATCAAATGAAACTGGAGTACCTCACAGGGCCCACCCAGGAAAGTGCATTTACTAGTATATTTCCTCTTAGAGGAGACGCTTGGATCACCTTTGTAAAGACTGGTTTTGTGTGCTGTGAATGTTTCCAAGTGCTAGGTTCTTATACCTAAAAAATTGACTGAGATCATTCTTTAAAGAGATCCTACGTTCGTGTTTAGAATTTGAAAAACAGATGGCCCACAAAATTAACTGACCTTTTGGAGACAAAGATTCTTCCTTCACACTGGTATTCGGTTGTGTTTGAAAGTCATAGCCATCCAGGTTTGTTTGTTTTTTGGATCCTGCATGTTTATACTCTTATCACTCCCTCTTCCCTATCACCTTTGTAACGACTGTTTTTTTACATCCTAACTTATGTCACATCAAGTTGATATAATTGATTCTAAGATACTCAAGTGTTGAGTGATCGACTATCATTTCTTGTGATAATGGCCATTTTAAAACCTTAAAGCGATATCTAACAATGCTCATGTCAGCTGCTTCTCTAAGTGTTTTACATGTGTGATTTCATTATGCTCATAGGAGTACAAGTTCAGTAATTTGCACAGGACAGCCGCAGGAAGTGAAGGATCCATGACTCACACCCAGGTCTTTTTTTAGTGCCAGAGCTCAAGTTTGTGACCCTTATTACCTTTTCTCAGAGAACTTGGAAAGTAAAGATCCCTTTCTCCAATATTAATTTTAAAAGGCACTTCATTGCTGACTGCAGAAAGTGTTTCCAATATGGGTTTGTTCCAAAATACCCAAATAAATGGCAACGGTATAAAATAGCCATGATAAGCTTACCACAGTGTTTATATAGTGAGGCACTGAGTTTTCCATATTTGCTCCTAAACTTGTAAATTCTAGGATATGATGATTTTTCTCCCTCCCCATTTTCACTAATTTCTTTATAAAGCTTTGCCATACTTCTAAATTATACTTTACTTTTCATGTTATACGCTAAGGCACAGATCTTTGTGAATTTGTTTCAGGTAACCACAATATTCCTAGAAAGCAGAGTGGATTAACTTGCGGTACACATTTGAGAACTTTCATTGTAGAATTAACCTATGCGTGTCTCAAATTATTTTAACTTATGCATAGCACATATCATAGCCCATAAATGGACAAATTGTAAAGGACAATGATGTCAATGTTAATATTGATCTGCTAAATTTTAGGAAAGAAAAAATGCAGGTTTTCTATCATTTCCTTGAATCAAAGCCAATCATCCTCTTCTGGATTTTCCATATCATCATACATTCATCCGTAACTATGTTCAGATACTACCTTGAAATTTTACTTTTGGTGTACAAACTCACTTGCATTCTCTAATCTCATTCTCAGAATATAATGTAGGTGTTATTTTTATAGCATCTAAGGACACTCAACCAATAAGTGGCTGCAGCTAATCACTCTGATCCTATGTCATGCACTCTCAGTCACATTGCATGTTACATTTATTCAGGAAGCTACAAACTGGAGGGTAAACTGTACTATTATGATGTTTATTTAATCATTCATTCAACAAATATTTATTAAAGTCACCCTTGTTCTAAGCACTGCTTTAGAATAGTTATTTAATACAAAATATACATGCTGAGAATTCAAAATTTAGCATAAGGCCCAAGAAACAAAGTATTAAAGATGGAAAAATAAGGAATAAAAATTAAAGGAGGACACATATGTAATACCTTAATAAATAAGGAAAAAATACATGTAACACATTAAAAATTAAATGAGCCCTTTAAAGCACTGTATTTCAAAGCCAGATAAAAGTTATATTTGACCTATTATAATTGACTACCTGGGTACCAAAATTATTTTCTTTAGAGCTATCCATAAGCAAGTTCTATAGTCCCTACTTTCTGTGATTCATGAGCTCTTTCAATAGTAAATGTCACTTTGGGTGAAAAACTGAGATCAGTAATGAAATCTGACTCCCTGTCTAGTTCAGTCATATATTCTTGCTAATCAGATAAATCAATATGAGTACACTTTTATAAAGAATAGACCTCTGCTTGCTCTTTTCTCAAATGTCCTAAGAGCTTCGTGTATCTGATTTTCTCCTGTTTCAGCCACAGTAATCAAATGCACAACCTAGACAGAGAAATCCTCTCTCTCTCTCTCTCTTTCTCTCTCTCTCTCTCTCTCTCTCTCTCTCTCTCTCTCTCTCTCTCTCTCTCATCTATCTATCTTGTCTTTCTCTCCTTCTCTTCCTTCTTCTTCCTTTCTCCCCCCTCCTTCTTTCACTTTCCTTCTATCTATGTTTTTTTTTATAAGCTAAAAATTCTGAGTAATTTAAAAAATACAGTATTTTTCCCTTTTTTAACCTTAAATTACTATGACAATAGTCAGACCAGGACCAAGAACTTGGACTAGAGTCAGTGAAAGGTCTGTTATTGAGCAAAACTGAAAATCCCCTTTGTTGATGTATCTATGACTACTTAACTGAGGATCCCAGAGTACCCCAATTTATTTTCATTATAAACAGATGATACTTTAACACAATAGATTTTTGGCTTCAATGAACCTTCTTAGAAAAACATAAATCAATTAGGGTGCTTTCTACTTTAATAGCCATTTGATATATTAGTGTGTCCTTCTTCCCTCCCTCCATCTGACCTTTCCTCCTTCCCTCCTTCTTTTCTTTCTTCCTTTCTCTCTCCCTCCCTGCCTCCCTTTCCTTCCTTCTTTACTCTGTCCTTTCTTTCTTAAGTTTTCCTTCTCTCCTTTCAACATATCTTTTTCTTTTCTTCTTTAATTTTAATTGTGAACATCAAAGACATTTTTAATTTGGTCCATATTCCCATCCAATATATAATATATCATTATGTTTTTATTTCTACTCATTTAAAACAAGATTTGTGTATCTTTGTGTCAACATATACCTCCCCGCCTAAAAAACAAAAACAAACAAAAAACTAAGAAGTTAACTATGTGGGAGCATGTAATTAACATTATTTATGAATCAGGTAAAGGTCACAGGAATACAATAGTAGTAAACTAGTCATTACCAGCTGAAGAATAGTTCATTATGAAATCAGAACACTCAGCCTATAGATGATTAGAAATCTCAGGAAACCATCTTATACTCACACCAGTGACTTGTTATACCCATTAGAGGACAGAACTTACTAGTAATCTCTCAACTTGATTAAAATGTAAAATGATAGAGATTTATTTCACCAGCCATGAACAAGACACTTTGGAGAGAAAAATGATAGAATGTGTTCTCTGCTTTCAGGATCTTTAAATCTAGTTGTTGAAAAAAAACATTAGACATGTAAATGCCAGATAATAAAGTGCAATACAAATGACAGTCCAATGTAAAAGTGAAAAGTAAATAGATACCCCAAGGGAATTAGTAGTTAAACGACTAATTTCAAATATGTTTTCAGACGCAGAATATTTTCTATGATGTGCATAACTAAAATATAATTTAAAGGATCTATTTATTGAAATATCTTGATCTCATGCTCCAACAAAGTGGAACTCGGACTAACAAGTGTGCAGTAGTTCTTCTGGGGATGGACATGTAGAACATTAGGCCATATTGTGGTCCTGTTTATCATTTCCATTCTTCCTGCCTAAAGTCAGTGTTGATGGGCAAAACTCCCACACTCTGAAACTCTGATGGACAGAACAAATCCCACATCCTGTTCTTATTTCCTGAGCCCTTTCTGAAATGCGGCTTCTTTGAGTCAATTTTATCCACTGGCCTATTTCCATCTGTTCTTTGCCTTTTATAAACTCATCACAAATTCTGTCATGCTGATGGGCAGCTCAGCATCACCAAGACTCACCTTTATGTGGTTTTAACACTGAAGTGCATTTTGTAAGTTATGAATTTCTGCCTGATTTTGTGAGAGGAGAAAATGTATGCTTAGGTTAGCATTTTCAAGTACAACTTTTTAAATAAATATTTGATAATAGTAATATTAGTCACTATTATATAATATTAATAACATTACCTAATAATATATTCTATTCATATTACTAATATGTGATAACATATAATTAATGATCTTAACATATGATGTAATAATTATATCATGTACATACATATAAATATAATTTGTACATAATTTTTTTATTTACTATTTAATAATATTTAATTGATAGAAGTATGTCTTGGTACTTAAAATATATTTTGTATATTTAACAAAGTTACTAATATATGTAATATAATATTTAAAATACAACCAGATAATAAAGCTTATGTAATAAGAATGTAATCCATTTTTCAAAAAGTTACATTCAGCTATATTCTTAGTGATTTTTGAAATAACAAAAGAAAGGTATGTTCTCAAAACTTTATCATTCAAAGTAAGAGTAAATTTTATTTAATTTTGTTATTTCTTTTTTTTTTATCATTTAAACTGATTTATTTTTATTTTTTCAATCCTTGCTATTTGGGGGGTGGAGGAAGAGGATATCTACTTGAAGAGTTACAAGCTGGATAATATTGTTGCACTTTAGATAAATAAGGTTTGGAATGTTTGTGTTCTTCAGAGCAATCTTTCAGTAGTTTTTGGTTGACAGGTCTGCCAGTCAAAATATTCATTTTATTGATATCGCATCAGCTCTTAGACTATTTTTTCAGCACTTATAATGTCTATTTCTATTCACATTAATCAATCATTAAAGTGTAGTTTCTTTCAATTTCTGAATTTTGGGTGTTTTTGTGGGACAGCAAGAAACAAGAAAATTGTCAGTATAAGGTGTCTCTGCCATATGAGGTCTCCATGATTTTGACCACTAGAGATTAATCCATTTTTTAAGTGACTCACTTGAAATTTTTCTCTATCTTTGTGCACTTTAGTGTTTAATCATCCCTTTCATATACAATCAATATTTTCTGACAGACACACTATATTTCCACTTATGGCAGTTCTGAGTGATATATGAAATGTGTTTTATACCTTATAACCTTGAAATTCCCAAATAACAAACTTGTATTTTAATCACTTTTCACTCTGGTGAGCATTTGAACTAAGTATTAAGTGACAGGGAAATGAATACAAATGTTTCCGGTTTTTACACCATTTTAGTGCTCCACTAAAATTTAGGAGTCTCATAAAGTATTCCCAGTATCCATCTGAAAACATCTCTCATTAACGTTTAATAAACACTGTCTCTGCTTTTTATGATACATCTAAGCTGGTGAAGTCATGAATTTATTTGTATTGAGGGCATTTCTCCTTATCTCCAGGCTGCACATTTTGTTTTTAATATGAATATTATGACTTGCCTGATGCATTTATCTTTTTAAAATATCACAAAATGTGATTATTTGCTTCTGTTTGCATACGCTGAATTTTTATAATTTAGTGGTTTGGAGTCTATGTTCCTCTTTAGAAATAAAATGGATTTCAATGTAAATCCACATTTTAAGAAGTTATAAGGTTTGGTTTTCACTTTTAAAATCTTCCTGTACAATATTTATTTGTCATGGCTTTGTGAAATATTTATTTGAGATTTAAGACTAAAAATATATGGACATTTTCATTAGAAAGAATTTAGATAAGGTTAAAACAATTTTAAAAATGGCAGCATTGTACTTACTGTTTAGACAACACAACCACTGATTATAATAAGCTGTAAAAATCTCATCTTAAGATAAACTCTAAATATGCAGAAGTTTTGAAAGAATAAGTATTACTAAAACTCCATTCATATTTTAATTGCCATTTTATTCAATAAGAAAACATTAATAATGTTTTTTGATAATCTTTTTTTTTAATAAAAAGATTTTGGGTTTTTGTAGTTATTTTGCTCTTACTTGTTTTAACATACGTTATAGCCAATTATGATATACTAGAGGCCCGGTGCATGAAATTTGTGCATGGGTGCAGTCCCTGGGCCTGGCAGGTGATCGAAGTGTGAGCATCTGGCCTGGAAGGGCAGGTCCCAGCTGACCTCTGCCCTGGAGCAGCACCGGGGCCCCCGTGCCGCCCGTGTCCCACTCCACCTGAGTCACGGTGCCCGAGTCCCCATGTGGAGATGTGGTGAGCGTGGCTGGACACCACAGGCCAGGGCACAGCATGGGCTTCTAGGCCGCCCAGCTACGCCATATGGAAGCCAGGCGATCAGCATCCTCTCTCCTGGCCAGCCTCACAGACCAGCTCCTGCATGAACCCATGGGGATCCCAATTGGCCCCTGTGATCTCAGTGGCCTTGCTCTCCTGGAAGAGACCACACGGGTGAGGCGGGCTCTTCGTGGTGCCCGGCACCTGAGCACAGGGGCTTCCCCAGTGGGTGAGCCCTGGTGTCCCAGGGGGGGGGGGGAGGGGGTAGGGAGAATAGGAGAGAGCTCGGTGGATACCCTGAATTCTCACTGAACTTCATCCTCGTCATCCCCCTCCCCCCAAGTATCTGGCAAGAGGTCAAAGCCTTCCATCCAGGCGCCAAGGGAGGTTGGTTGCTGCCAATCACCTCCAGTTCCCCATCCCAGCCTGTGTCTTGACCCCATCAGGGAGATCAGGGCCTGCAGGCTGGAGGAGGGGCCAATCTTCACTGTGGTAGGCGGGCTGCAGGCCTATCAAGGCCTGCTGGCTATAGGGAGGGATCCAGGAAGTCGGCCACCAGCCCCAAGGAGGGAGCCGGCCCTCAGCCCCCCTGGGGAAGGGGCCATGTCTGCTACCATCCAAGCTGGTTTCCTGTCCCAGCCCAGGGTCTGGCCCCAATTGGGTTATAAGGGCCTGCTGGCCTGAGGGAGGGACTAGAAGGTTGGCCAGCAGGCTCCATGGGGCCTATGGGTTGGGGTCAGCTCCTGCATTGAGCATCTGCCCCCCAGAACCATCATAGGACCGGTCGTTCCGGTCCTTCCTGTCATTCTGTTGTAATGGTCACTTAGGCTTTTATATAGATGCTGTTCAGGAATCAATATGAGCAGCAACGATACCAACAATACGTATTGCCTATCGGCAGCTGAATGCTTGCTATGTTTCCAATGGTTTGCTTGGTGCTTTATGTACATTATCCCATCTTATCACCAAATAGATCCATGTATTGTCATTGTAACTTGTACAGCAGAAGGCAACAGAGGCATGAGAACAGTCACATTTCCTGTTCAAGGTCACACTCAGCTCTACTGGCAGAACTAGGATTTCTGCCCAAGCCGGTCTGACTCCAAAGTGATTGTTTTCATGTATCATAGTATCCTGGATTGCTTAATTTTTATATTTAAAAATATTTTATCATTTAATTATTATTCAGATCCTGTTACCTTTTATTCATAAAAGTTAATTTGACATGTATCCCAAATAATCCTGATAATAATAATAATAGTAAGATGGGAAAGATGAAGCCTGATCATTTTACATAAATTATGAAATATACTCATCACAGCTATAAAAAAAATTGGATGCTAATACAATTTTTGTTTTGTGAATAGCTACATTGGTAAAAATGAGACAAAGTTTGAACTCCTGAGTTTTTATCTCCTGCCCATTCTTTCCATAAAGCTTGATGCCTGGGGCTTATCCACTACTATAACCCCATAATATATCAATATATATTTTTTAATTCGCTCACCGTTTCTCAAACCTTGTTTATCAAAATGTCATCTTTGCTATTTTTCTCAATATTACTAAAATAAATAACTTGCATAATATAATAAATAGCAAGTAGACATTTATGGCATTGTAAATGTTTCAGAGTAAAATATCATAGAAATATCGTTTGTTTAGAATTACAGTTATGGTTAATATTTTAGTGGATCATCTTTAAAAGATAAAGCATATATTTCATCTCTGAGGCGTTTTTGTGCAAACTCTTTGAGATGTAAAATAATATTAAGTTGTGTACAAAGTAAATAACATAAAAACACACTCAAATTGAATATTTTTCTTTTTTTCTTTTTACGCTTTAAATAATATATCTATGTTTTATTGTGGACAGTGTTACAGATGCCTCCCATTTTCCCTCCCTTCCTTTACCCCGTCCAAGCAACCCCTACCCACCCCCTGCTGGTCCCTCCCACCCTATTGCCGTGTCCATGGGTCCTCTTTGATTTTTTTCAAACCAAAATTATTTTCACTGCATTCTTTTAGAGTTTGCCTTGCTGGGACAGGTTGGTCTTTTTTATAATGCTCCTTTCTTTGTCATTTGTTATTCTGCACAGATATCTCCTGGACTCCACCCTGGATCCACGCTGATTCCGATGAACAGCATCTCTCTGCCACACGGAGAAGATGATCGCGGGTACCAGTGTCTGGAGGGCAAAGACTGTACCAGCTTCTTCTGCTGCTTTGAAGACTGCAAGACGGGGTCCTGGAGGAAGGGAAGGATCCACATCCGCATTGCCAAAATGGACTCCTACTCGCGAATATTTTTCCCAACAGCCTTTGCTCTGTTCAATCTGGTTTATTGGGTTGCCTATCTTTACTTATAAGTTCTACTTGCTAAGAAAGAGCATAAGAAATTTGACTAAATCCAATATAATCTATTGTACTTCAGTAAAATGAAGTTTAAATTTAAAATTCAGAGGAACTGATGACCAAAATGTGAATATTATTGTCATCATTTTAAGACTTTCATAGTTAGGTAAAGTAGCAATTTGCATATTAAGTTACTTAAATTTGTGTAACACAGATTATTTGTAAAATGCAGTCTATTAAAATACTCATATATTTTTACTTAAATTTTATTTATATTACTTAAATCACATTAGGGTTTTTGGACTATGTTCCTGGATTCATATTTTAAAGATATAATAATTTTAATACATAATTTATTTAAATACAATCTATATATGAGTGAGCCTATTCTAATGTCTGATATTTATGTAGTAATTTTTCACCTAAAAAATATTGTCAATTTTTTTTCTTTCTTTTTATTTGTAAGCCCTATTTGGAATAGAGGTTGTTTTTTTTTTTTTTTAAACATAAAGCCATGATTTCCTGGGATTTAGTTTCAAGATGTTTGACTCCAAGGAAAAAATTAACTTACTTATAAATTCTTTATTAATTAAATAACAACATTCCCATTTTACATAATTAAAAGGCCAATTTTTTATCTGTTTTAGTGAAATCTATTTCCTGACACAGTATTAAATAGAACTCTAGTTACATTTATTGTGTTGTTTTTTTTTTTTTTACTTAAATTTATTGAGGTGACATTCTTTAATAAGATTATATAGAATTTTTTGATAATTTACAAACTAGGATGGGAACCACCAAAGTCATCTTTTTAAAATACAAGGTAAAAAAAATATAAGAGTGTTACCTTCAACCATTTTATGCTCTGTTTCTTAGCATTCATGTAGTAAAAGGAATTAACACTGAAATATTTAGCTCTCCCAACCCTGGAATTAAATGGAGAAAGAATTGATTTTTTTTTTTTTTTTTCTGTATGCTCTGCAAATGTTACATTCCCTAAATTAACAAAAACACTGAGGAACTGTGCTTTGTGGTTAAAGAATTATTACCTAGCAAATTGAGCAACAGTTCATATTGAGGGCATGGTCTTAAATATGAACTACTAACATTTTTCAGACTAGAAAAGTTCTGGAAACACTGTTTTAGGAATTTTCATATATTGCCTTTCCCATCTCCTAAATTTGGACACTGCCAGTTTTACAAATTTGTTATAATTCTCTATAATCTTCTCTTCTAGGAGATGGTCGCAGGCCCAAAAGCCAGGTTACAGGTGGAGTACTGTTAGAAGCACCTCTAAGGAGCTTGAGTGTGGAGGCTCTACATTACTAGACACAGGAGCAAAGAACGGTTCACTCTAATGTAAAGCCTGCTGGTTAATAGCTTCCAAAACATGTCTTTTGTTAAGAGGGAGTTAACTGTAGGCTTTAATCTTTATAATATTGTAACTAGTTTGGCATATCAATTGTTTATGAAAAACCTGTATTCATTCATTATCACCTAATTTTCTAGAAAATCTCCAGAGTGGTCTTGGAGATAAAAGTTAAGAATGCCTTCCATTGCCAAGAGCAACTATCAGGATGAAGCGTTTTGATAAAGGCCTATCTTGTTAAGTGGATGAAGCTATCGCCTGTACAGTTGACATTCTAGTTTTTAATACAATAACTCCTTCACATGGTTAATAAATACATGAGTAAGGGTCAGTCATGATATACTTATGTTTTTAGAGTATTGTTATTAAAAATCTAAATGTATGTCATTGTGTGCTCCCCAGATATGTTTGAATGTTTACTATGCTTATTTACTTCTGGGGGGAAAAAAGCATAAATTAAACAACAATGCCCAAATATCCACCGACACTGCTTGTTTTGAATGGAGAGCCAAATTAAACTTTGGCCATGTAATATAACCATTTACGAGTTATTCATGCATTCATTTGTATAACATCCAGTGTTTACAGATATCCTTAAGGTGAACATTAATTTAGAGTTAAATAAAAAAGTACCCATGAAGAATAAAACACTTCATTCAAATGTATGATAGCCATTCATTTGAAATGCATTTTCAAAGGGAATACAGTTTTTTTGGCTCCAACTTGCTCATTATCATGGTGGCAAAGTTAATTCTGGGATTGTTTTTTCCTAGTCTGTCTGAGCATGATTATATTTTAAAATACTTAAACATGCTTAGTATAAGTAACTTTGATTTTCTCATTGGTGTTCCATGAACCTGGCTTTGAATGTTGGCAATATTTACAAGAGGAAATAAAATTGATAAAAATAGTAAAAGATGTTTTTCTATATCCTTTCATTGTACATACCATCAAACAACCACTTTGTTTTCAAGGCCAGTGGTACTTTGTGCAGTTTTATGTAAACTCGTACATCAGAAACAGAGGTATGCATATCCTGTTCCTAAAAGTGAGAATAAAAAGTCAAAAGTGGAATTCAATTCCTTTTACAAGAAATTGTGTAGAGCTTATTTTCAAAGGGACTGCAATGGAATTCTTATTCTTTTCTCTTTAAAATGTTTTGCCATTTGAGAGATAATTGTTTAAGAATCTTTTTTATTGTATTCTGGAATTTGTGTTCTTTAGCTACTTTAAATGTTTTTAACACCAGCCTAAAAAGATTGGAAAGTGAGGGTGGGAAGAATAATGAGCAGAAGGATCTAGAATCATTTGGGGAAAAGTTAACTCACATGGACTACCATATAAAAAAGTGACCAGGATCTAGACATTCTGAGAAGGAATATTGCCACCTTTATTCTCTTGGATTTACAATTACATGATAATACTTTATTCTTCAACTGCATAGATAAACTTAGGCTCACTTGAAATTAATTCCTAAAATACCAAATAGTTTCTGAAAAGAACAAACAAACAAACAAAAGTCACAAGATTATCTAGGGATTTACTAAAGAAAGGGACAAATTCCTCAGTAAATCCGTCTAAATACAAAGTTTTATTTTAAATAGGAATTCCACAATTTATTGGATTTGTTTTAACTTAAAAATATATTTTATAGAGGAGTTTGTTTTTTTTTTAATGGATGAACTCTAATTTAAAGCAAAGTAAATTTGTGTAAATAAATGGGCAAACACCGGGCTTT
Organism: Pipistrellus kuhlii; assembly: GCF_014108245.1. Taxonomy (NCBI): domain Eukaryota; kingdom Metazoa; phylum Chordata; class Mammalia; order Chiroptera; family Vespertilionidae; genus Pipistrellus; species Pipistrellus kuhlii. The sequence goes on from NW_023425404.1 coordinate 173,271,954, forward strand.
CTTTTTTTCTTTAATGTGTTCCCATGTTCTGACATCAATATATAGCCATAAAATATGCTATATATTTGCTTAAGAGCAAGGCCAAAATGAGGGCAGCATGCTTGCCAATGATTTAGCATTTAAAAAAAATAATTAAGAGTACTTGCATCTTGTATGTTGATTATATAGAAGGAAATTTAATAATCATATAATAAATGAATACATACGTATAAAATTATTTAAGTTTTATACCAGTGACTGTTTTGACTCTTGCTAAATTTCCTGTAGCAAGATACCACATTTGCGGTTATTTCATGGATCATAGTGCTAGAGTTGAAGTGATACAATGGGTGTTTAATGATTGAGCATTTATCTCACCCAAAACATGAAGAAAATAATTTTTGACCAAGCTAATAGTGTTTCACTTTACATCATCAAATTCATGTCACTCCTCAATGTCATACAACCCAAAGTCCAGGCATACTGGTATAATATTTCTATTGATTATTACCGTTTTTCATTGCTAGGAAGCCCTTGAGAAGACACTGCAACATCACAAAATCCTTACTAAGTCTCTATAAAAACAAAAGAATACAAAAACAAAGCAAAATACCTTTCCAAATGGAGTTTCCAAACACTATTGGCCATATTGCTCTAGAAATGCAAGGTCAGTTCTGCTGTGTTTGTGTTTGCATTTTGAAAGTGACATAACCTAATTCAGATATTATGTAATTGTTTTTTATGTATAAGATACATAGATACAGTAGAGAATATATAAAGATGAACTCTCAAGGAACATGTAATCAGATGATTTTACAATTTAAGGAAGAGATCGGAGGGGAAATTTCTTGGAGGATGTGTTTAGAGATGGGAGTTCGGGAATCAATATGTCAATAGGTGAAGTTAACAGAGCTCACACTTTCCAGTTGAGTAAACAGCTTGGATAAAGAAACAGAAGCATGGGCTTAAATAAAAATTTTATTTTAAGATTAAGGTTTATTGGAGGTTAAGACTTATATGGAGATGATCAAAGATGATGCTAGAAAGAGGCCTATGGTAGAGACAAGAATATGATCTTGAGGAGGTTGGGTAACACCAGACATTTGAAGAGTTCATGAAGATGCCTACGTACAAAAGAGCCACAGAGATACTGCATAAGTTTCATCTTATCCGTGTGTGAGGTTTGGAGTAAGAAAAGCTGGTTAGGAAGCTCCATATGAGGTTAAGAGAGGATGAAGGTCAGTACTCTGGTGATAGAGTTCAATGGAAAAGGAGGAAAGACCACCCCTGAATAAGAAAGTATAAATGACATGAAGCTGTGATTAATAGAGAATTTTAACAGAGTAACATGGAGTGTCTGAGGGGAGAGGAGGTCCTATATTGTACACATCTATTTATACTGGACACTAGACCACAGCAAGGAAATTCTGGATATAATTACAATCTTTGATGTTACTTTGAGTATTGTTAATCAAATGCTTATTTTTTTTCTATTAATGTTAGATTTTCCCACATTAAAGATAAAGAAAAAAATAATATCCTAAAGTAAAATCATAAGGCAGTTCTTATTTTTAAAGTAATGTTACTTATTAAAGGTCTTTTTCTTAAAATATATATTTTTTTCTTTCTAACTGAGGTTAAAGGGTGTGTTTAGACAAAGAGAGGAAAGAAACAGAACTGTGAATAGAAATGGGCTGCTGTGGAACCAGACAAATCCAGGATTGATTTCTGACTCAAACTATTTTTGAAATATTTGTCTCAAAATATCCCCAATAAATACATTTTTATTGTTGGGCAATGAAATATATATCCAACCTTTGAGTCTGTGAATGGCTAAGAAGAATCTACAATGCAGTTGAGGAAAAAGGGCTAACTAACAGACTTTTAAGACATGGTTCACCTAAATGGATATATTTTGGGTCTTAATAAATCACTGTAATAACAGCTGTTTGTGTTCACTGAATGTACATAGATGCTTCATAGAATAAAATTCTATTGCTTGTTATTGCAATGGGTATGTGGTCTGCTTCTGCCTCATCATTCTAGGAGCATTTTGTAAATGTGACAAAGTTATCTCAAATGTTCAAAGTGTTCTGTAATTTCATGATTATAAGTACAAAATAAATTCAGTGACTTGTTATGAAATAAAGGGTTATGCTCTCTTAAATGTGTCTTTTAATACAATAGTTTCACACAGATATGTTCTTTTATTCTTAGTATATAATCATAATTTTAGCATTAGACCTTTGATCAGTTATTTCACAATTTTCCAATTATAAAAATAAATTTAGAATTTGTTTTTGTCAGATAGTTCTGAACATAAATTGAACTATAGAAGGTTGGGCAAAGACAGTTAAGTTTATGAATGATTTTCACTGCTAAGACTATGCATTTCTCATAATCTATGGTTTTATCCTAATTTAAACTGTCAGATACTCTTTCCCCAGGTGAGTTGCTGAGGGCACTGTATATCAGCCAGGATTAATACTCAGGCCATTCCAAATCTCCTGCATTGTGAAGACATCTTATTCCATTTGAACAAAGTCAGTGAAGGAAAATTAAGAATCAGAAAATAAGGATCAAGGCTATCTTCTTCCTCCACCTTTTAGGTCTCCCTTCTCTGCCACCAAAGCACACTATTAGAAAAATGTGTTTCTTTCTTCAAGTCCAATGCTGTTTTCATAGAAAGCTGAAGAATATGGAGGGAGAGTTAATGTTTCTTGAGCACCTGCCATGTTTCTGGAACTTTAACTGCATCATCCCAGATAATAAAAGGGGATGCAAATTGAACAAATGGCAGGATGACCAGTCGCTATGTTGTGCACTGACCACCAGGGGGCAGGCGTTCAATGTAGGAGTTACCCCCTGGTGGTCAGTGCTCTCCCAAAGGGGAAGTGCCGCTCAGCCAAAAGCAGTGCTCATGGCTGGTAAGTGTAGCAGTGGTGGTGAGAGCCTCTCCCACCTCCATGGCAATGATAAGGATGTCCGACTGATAGCATAGGCCCTCCCTGCATGCTTCTGGACTGTGAGAGGGCACAGTTCAGGATGAGGGAACCACTCAAGTACATGAATTTCATGCAGCAGGACTCTAGTATATTAATAATTTACTCTTCAAAGCAAAAGTGCCTATTTAACAGTTGGATAAACCAAGACACAGTATATTAGGTGCATTCTTTAAGCTCATATAGCTGTAACTGGAAATTAAAGTCCCTTTAGCTGTTTCAATTACATGAAAGTACTCTGATGACAAAGGGATTCTTCATGTTCCAATGGTAGAATAGGTTTCCTTCACAAAATATAAATTTAGGGCTAAATAAACAACCTACTCAATTCTGTGTAAAGCACAGAAACGCTACATTATTCAGTAAGAGCATAATCGTTATCACCTTATTTGCAATGTAAACTTAATTTTAAACATGTACTTAAAGTGTTCTGAAAATTTATCCCTGCTGTCCAATAAAATATAATACAATATTGACTTTTAAAAATTAATTTTATTGGGAAGACATTGGCTCATAAAACTACATAGTTTTAATGTGTAGAGTTCAATGGCACATCTCCATATTGTATTATGTGCCCACCACCCAATGTCAATTCTTGTCTCAGCATATCATCTTTAACATTTAAATATAATGAACTACCTTTCACACCTTTCACTCTGGTAATCACCATATTGTTATCGGTGTCTATCAGTGTTTGTTTGCTTTTCTTCTGTGTTTATTTGTTGCTTTCAGTTTTATATCCCTCATATGAGTGAAATCATACCAGCTCACACTTGTTAGAATGGCTATTATCAACAATACATGTAATAACAAGTGTTGGAGATGTGAGGAAAAAGGAACCTTTACTCACTGCTGGTGGGAATGTAGACTGGTACAGACACCATGGAAAACAATATGGAATCTCCTCAAAAAAATTAAGAACATAGTTACCATATGACCCAGAAGCCCTTCTGCTCAATATTTACCAGAAAAATTTGAAAACATTTATTCACAAAGATTGTTCATTGAAGTATTATTCACGGTGGCCAAAAAATGGAAATAACCAAAGTACCCTTTGATAGATGATTGGATAAAGATGGTGTGGTATTTATATATATATATATTATGGAGTACTACTCAGCCATAAGAAAAGATGAAATGCTGCCATTTTTTACAACGTGGGTGGATTTTTATTATATCATGCTAAGCAAAGTAAGCCAGACAGAAAAAGCTAAGTATTAACTTTTTTAGAAAGAGAATTGATACAGTATGGCCACAGCTGTGGTTATCAGAACAAAGGCACTTTTTCACTTGCATATGTCTAGCTGCTTTTGCACTATAATGTTAGAGCTAAGTAGGTGCAACAGAAATCAAGCCTAATATTTACTTTCTGGCACTTTCCATGCTGCTGCAAATGGTAAGAATTCCTTTTTTTTTTTTTTTTTTTTTTTTTTTTTTTTACAGATGTGTAAATATATCACATTGTGTAAATGTAACACAATTGTTTTATCAATTCATCTCCTTATGGGCACTTAGCTATGATAAAATTGCATTGCTATGAACATAGGAGTACATATATTCTTTTTGATTGGTGTTCCAGGTTTCTTAGGATATATTCCTAGAAGTAGGATTGCTGGGTCAAATGGGAATTCCATTTTTAATATTTTGAGGAAACTCTATACTGTTTCTACAATGGTTGCACCACCAACACTATACTAAAGTTCCCTTTTCTCCACGTCCTCACTTATCATTTGTTGAGGATAGCCATTTTGACAGGTGTGAGGTTATATCTCTTTGTCATTTAATTTGCATATTTGTGATAATCATGATATCACTTATATATGGAATCTATTGATAGTAAACAAAATAAACTGATAAACAAAATATATCGAGAGACATAGAAGCATAGAACAGACTGATGAATTTCAGAGGAAAGGTAGTGTGAGGTGTTTGGGAGGGGAGAAATTAACCAGGGAAATTATATGCATACTAGAGGCCCAGTGCACAAAATTTGTGCATTGGCGGGGTTCCCTCAGCCCAGCCTGCACCCTCTCCAATCTGGGATCCTTCTCACAATCCAGGATTGTTGGCTCCCAACTGTTCACCTGCCTGCCTTCCTGATTGCCCCTAACTGCTTCTGTCTGCCAACCTGATCACCCCCTAACCACTCCCATGCCAGCCTGATTGATGTCTAACTGCTCCCCTGCCAGCCTGTTTGCTCCCAACTTCCCTCCTTTGCTGGCCTGGTCACCCCTAACTGCCCTCCTCTGCAGGGTTGATCACCTCCAACTGCCCTCCCTTGCAGGCCTGGTCCCTCTCAACTGCCCTCCTCTGCTGACCATCTTGTGGTGGCCATCTTCTGTCCATATGGAGACAGGATCTTTGACCACAGGGGGCAGCCATCTTGTATGTTGGAGTGATGGTCAATCTGCACATTACTCTTTTATTAGATAGGATAGAGGCTGGTGCACGGGTGGGGGCCAGCTGGATTGCCCTGAAGAATGTCCCAGATCAGGATGGGGGTTCTCTTGGGGCATTGGGCGGCCTGGGCAAGGGGCCTATGGTGGTTTGCAGGCCAGCCACGCCCCCTGGCGACCCAAGTGGAGGCCCTGGTATTTGGAATTTATTTACCTTCTACAATTTGAACTTTGTAGCCTGGAGCAGGGTGAAGCCTCCTGCTTACTCCATGGTCGGCAGCCATTTTTGTTGGAATTTATGTATCTTCTATAATCGAAATTTCTAGCTTTAAGTGGAGGCTTGGTCCAGCCAGGGTGTGCGGAAAACTTTGCTTTCTCCATTGCCAAGGACAACCCAGCTTCCCATTCTTTCCAGCTTTGTGACTACCACCATTTCTGTTTGGATTTGTTTACCTTTTATAATTGAAACTTTGTAGCCTTGAGTGGAGGTTTAGGCCGGCAAAGGCAGGCAGAAAGCTTAACTTCCTCCATTGCCTTGGAAACCCAAGCCTCCCTCCTTCTCTCTGTGGCTGTTGCCATCTTGGTTGGGTTTATTTGCATACTTGCTCTGATTGGCTGGTGGGTGTGACTGGTAGGTGTAGCAGAGTGATGGTTAATTTTCATATAACTCTTTTTATTAGGTAGGATAACAATAGCCCATGGACACAGACAATAGTCTGGTGAAAACCTGGGAGGGGAGGGGCAGGGTAGAGGGGGTCAGTGGAGAAAAAAAAAACTAAAACAAAGGGACATAGTACAAAGATTATTATAAATGTTTTATAAATGAACATTAACATGGACATACACTTTAAGCAAAAATAGTAATAAATGCAAAATTTAAAATATTTTAATATTCTTCCCCTTGAGACAGCCTAAAGTATGTTTCTTCATTAAACTTGTTTGTTTCAATATAAAATATTGTTTTTAAAATTTTTTACAGTATTAAAATCTGAGCAGGGCTTTCTGAATAATTTTATTGGGATAAATATTTAATTTGCCTTGCACATTACTCATGTACTTTCCCTCTGCATCTCAGTATATGCATTTTACTTTTCAAAATTTACATTTCAAATAGTCACAAAACATAGTTTGCTAAATTTTCACACTGAATAATACAGGAAAGCTCTTTAAGATAATACTATGCAATAGGTAACTTTTGAAATAATACTCAATATTTACATAACCAAGTTTCTGAACACTAAATCAAATATACTGCTATAATGTTCTTACATTAACACTAAGATTTAGAATTTTAATTTTGATTTTTTAGCTTTTCACCTTCAAATTACTATGCTAAAATTTTAATCATTTATTCTGACTTAAAAAAATTTTAAACAATGAAAACCTCACTTTGCATTAATAGTAATTATTAATATTAGCATATTGCTGAACAATACAAGCACTTTTTAATTGATAATCTCAGCTGGCAAGTAGCAAAACCTATGGCATAAGAGTGACCAATAGTAAGCAATTCAATCTGACAAATAAGAAGACAGCAGAGAGCAAGGGTGATTTATACAACATACCATATCGCAAGTTCAACTTCTTTGCCTATAAATTTTGTTTATAACATAAAATCTGAGTCTTTGGCATATATGAAAAATTTTGAATATTTTTACTGCACAACTAATCTCTCCCATCTTCCCTTACTTTATCTCTTCAAGGATGAGTAATGAAGATAAGAAAATATATTCTCACCACAGCAGGGGTGGGAAATGTCTATATCATGTCTGCAAAATCATTTGCTCTGGCCCCAGCCAAGGCATTAGGGGTGAGTTAATTAAATGTTTGACCAATTACAGCAGGCTAATTTTTAGGTTGATAATTTTGTATGGCCTGCTAAACTACACTAATAAAAGAGAAATATGCAAATTGAAAATCACTTCATGACACCCACCAGCCAATCAGTAGTGAGTATGCAAATTAACCCAACAAAGATGTTGATGGCCCTGCCCCCCAGCCACTTAAAGCCTTTGGGCAACATGCATGCAGATGCGGGACAGGGCGCCTGTTATGAGGGGGAGGGTACTGGGCGGAGGCCGAGCTACAGGAGTGGCACACAGAGCAAAGACTGAAGGCTCTGGCTGGAGCAAATATGGAAGGTGGCAGCCAGAGCGAAGACCTGGGTCCCAGGTGCTGGAGGAAAACCAAGTGTCGACAGCCAGGGGAAGGAAGGCATATTGTAAGAATCTTCATGCAATGGGCCTCTAGTGATATTATAAATATCTAAATGGCCCTTCCATGGATACTGAACAAAATAAACTGATGAACAAATAGATGCAGAGACATAGAAGGGTGGAACATATTGATGTATTTCAGAGGAAGGTGGGGGTGGGGAGTTGGGAGGGAGAGGTTGAAGGAAGGCTAAGTGTTGGAAAAGGTAAAAGTTATATAAAAAGCTGTGGTACATCTACACAATGGAATACTACACTGTGGTAAAAAAAAAAAGAAAAAAGAAAAGAAAAAAGAAGGAATTCTTACCATTTGCAACTGCATGGATGGAACTGGAGAGCATTATACTAAGTTAAATAAGCCAGTCAGATTAAAATAAATATCATATGATCTCACTCATTTATGAAATATAATGAATAATATAATCTGATGAACAAAAACAGACCCAGAGATAGAGAAGCATCGATCAGACCTTCAAACCTCAGAGGGTATGTAAGGAGGGTAGGGGTAAAGGGGAGAGATCAACCAAAGGACTTGTATGCACACATATAAGCATAACCAATGACACAGAGACCAGGAAGGTGGAAGTGGTGGGAGGGATAAGAACACATATATAATACATTAATCAATAAAGAAATAAAATAAAAAGTTATATACAGATTTCAACTATGTGGTGATTAAAGCCTCTAGCCCTTGTGTTGTTCAAGGATCTACTGTAATCACCTCTACAATCTTCTTTGCAGACTGAGCATAGAAGGCTGGCATGAGGAATAACCATTATAGTTATGAAAATTACAAGCTTTGTATAGCAAAAATGAGGGGAAAAGTTTTAAAATTATGCAGAATTGGAATCAAATCCTAGCTCTCCTTTATTTTGGGGTGGCTGTAGATAAATTACTTAAATTTAGAAACCTTGGTATTTTGTTTTGTTTTTAATTTAAAACTTGGAGCTAATATATATACTTCAAAAGATTTATCAAAGATAACTTTTATGTAAAGTTAGCATCTCTTAGATGTACCCAAACTGTTTATATTGGCCTCTGATGTTTATGGGAATGGCAAAGCACATGAAAGGGAGATTTCTTGAAATAATGACTTTTTGATCCAAGGCCATAATACAAAGCATTTTAGAGCAGTTGAAAATGTGACTCTGGCCAAAACTGGTTTGGCTCAGTGGATAGAGTGTCAGCCTGCGGACTGAAAGGTCCCACGTTTGATTCCGGTAAAGGGCACGTACCTTGGTTGCGGGCACATCCCCAGGAGGAGGTGTGCAGGAGGCAGCTGATCAATGATTCTCTCACATGGATGTTTCTAACTCTCTATCCCTCTCTCTTTCTCTCTGTAAAAAATCAACAAAAATATAAAATAAAATAAAATAAAATAAACGAATGAATGAAAGAAAGAAAGAAAGAAAGAAAGAAAGAAAGAAAGAAAGAAAGAAAGAAAGAAAGAAAGAAAATTTGACTCTGAATTCAGATGCCCAGTTTTTTGCTTAGGTCTATATGGCATTGGGGATCTACTTAACCATCCCCAACCTTTATTTGTCTCAATGGTAAAATGTGGAGGATAATAAATGCACTGACTCTAGGATGTTCAGCAGACACCAAAGAAGGTGCTTAAAAATGTATATATCTATTTGTAGTCCCTTTATCCCCTGGTCTATTTCTACTATAGAAGCAAAAAAAGAAAATAAATATCTGTCTTCCAAATCTTTCTTATAATTTCAGGTTGACCATTTGATTAAGTTTTCATTAATTAGATGTAAGAAAGTAACTGGGTATTCTTTATAGCAAGCTTTTCTTTTTCTTCTTACGACCTATACTAGGACCTATACTGCAATAGGTCTTGCGACTTGTCAGCTTTTGGCCTTCCCCCTCTTTCTAGAATTCAGATCTAAGACCTGGAGTTGCAAAAGTCAATGTATAGGAACAATAAGGGTTATTATGTCATTGCCAATTTCCCATATAAGCCTTGGACTCCAAATTTTCATGTATTTATAGTTTTAAAAACAGTAACACTCTATTCTTTAAGGCACTGTGCAGGCTTATTGCAAACATTAAAAGAAGCAAAGGGAAGAAAATAATAGTTGCATGACTTCCCTGCAGCAAATTATTACTGGCAGACATGTATGCCTAGTTGAATGTGAATCTCATACACCTTCTGTTTCTTATTCTCTAGTAGTGAGCATATGGAAGATGAAGAATGCATTGGTGTCAATCTACATGGAAGTTATAATTCAATATTTTTATCAATTTTGTAACCTTTGCCAATAATACATAACTTTGAAATAGCAATCATATTATAGGATTCTCAATTTTTTTCAGATCTATTCTTTAATATAACTTGACAGATTAGTTGAACAGCAATGAAAGTAGACAGTTGAGAATCCAAAGAGTTTGCAAAAAAGTATTTCTGTTATGGATCTTATTGTTGCATTAAAAATATTTGGTGCGCATCTGCTAGAACTATTTTGTTGGGCTTAAAATATCTTAGGGGAATGTTATAGCATATGCTCAAGCCTTAGTTCATTGATTAGCTTATTGAGCCGTGCTGACTGCCTACTGTAAAGCCGATTCATTTTGTGATTCATGATAGGAAATGTTAGTAAGTTGAAATGTTTTTCTGCTATCTTGGAAAAATGTATGTTTCTAATAGTCTTTAAATGGTGTGGTTTTCAACCATGACCTACTTTCCTTAAACGATCCAGATGAAATTAAAATAACATTTAAAGAGATACATTTCAATGAAGTAAAGATGTGACTGGCTCTTTGAAAATATGTGAATCAAATCGTAATTCCAGAGTTCCATTATTTATTGAATCAGTTGCATAGTTGATTATGTTTTCCAGAAATGGATGCAGCATTTCCCAACAGACATGATCTTTTTACAATTTGATTTTGACCTTCCTCCAGTTAAGAAGTAGTACTTAATGTTATTCCTCTAAAAGGAGCTAGCTTGTGATTCTGATGAAGATAGTGTGAGCAATCCAGTGTTAGAACCTATGAGGTAATACAACCTTTGCCTGGCTTTCTGGGGGCACTTGGTCCTGTAACCTAGCCTGTATGCTGTGAATAAGCCTGTTAGAGGCCAACCAGTGAAACTGCATGGAGAAATAATATGCTGGTTTCTAGCTATTAGAATAGCTAAAGTCCCAGCTGATAACCAGTAGCAAAATTACTCAACCTGGGACTGAAGATGAGACCAGAAAATTTCAGTCCTCAAGCATTGAATCATTTCTAGCCTTCTACTCTTTTCCTGCTGAAGACCAGGATGCTGTAGAGTTAAGACAAGCCATTCCCATTGTGCCATATCAAGATTCATTTTTAAAGTAAATTGATTGGGATGACATTGGTTAATTAAATTTTGTTTCAAGGGTGTAATTTTATGAGATACCATCTATATATTGCATAGTGTATGCACAACCCAAAGTCAATCTACAAACAGTGTGAGCATATTAACATTATTATTTCATGCAGTAGCTTTTGGAGTACGTTAAGCAGTAATAGTAACTGTTGCAACTTTTCTTCTTTAGAAATTACAGAACTCTGAGTGAAGGGACTCAGGATTCTTTAGTGGTAATAATACTATAACCTATATATGTCTATAATAGCATCCTTCAATTATTCTGAATAAATGTGAACTACACGAACGTAGGGATATATATTCATCCTTTACTTCAGACTGGTGGGTTGGTAAGGTATTTAAATATGTATAATATTTCTATTTTCTGGGAAAACACATATCTGCTACATACCCGTTGTTTCTACTTTCAGGATTTATTTCTGTCTAGCTCCACTGTGAGCTAGAGAATGGCATCTTCATTATTTCTACTGAACTCTTAAATTAAATCTATACTTCTAACTTACATAGAAGTTTGACTTTTGTTTGTTAATTTAAATTAGTTCAGTTACTCATTTCCTAGAAAGTCCTGCAGTATCAGGCCTTGCCAACATCTATTCAATACAAGTTTGTCTAGTGCCTCTTCAAAGACAAAGACTCTCGGGTATTCACAACTAAGAACCTTGGCATTTATTAGTTCTTCTTAGACTACCCTTTCCCCTGCAATTTGATTGGTTGGTCCTTTCTTTCTCTATTTTAGATCTAAGTTTTTATGTAGCCTAAGGAGGCATCCTCTGACTCCTCTCTAAATATGGAACCTCCACAATTATTCTGTGACCTCCATATCTAACAGATCTGAGCCTCACTTATTCACTTTGTAGCACTTATATATTAGTAACTTCTATAAATATATGTATACATATTGATTGCTTAAGTGATTGATTGTCTTTCCTGTTTGTTGTAAATCTCAGAAAGTCAAAGGGCTGAATTAGACACCACATAAGAGGAAGCCAATAGCTATTATTTAAGAGAATCACTGAAATAATGATTCAAAAGAAAACAATCATAATTACAATGCAATAATTGTACAAAAATGTATTTTAAAGTGTGGGGCACAATATATACTTAATCAGAAAAATAGGCAACATTTAATACAATCAGTATTGATTAGAAAAGTGGAAATTTTCAAATGCAAGAAAAACAACCTACATGAGTTAATTGCTAAAAACAGGTAAACAATTAAAAAGTGAAAGAGAAAAATCACTGTTAAAAGAGGTGAGAATTAAAAGATAGCTTGTGCAATCAAAGTTGGAAATGTAAGGAAGATAAAACATGAAATAGAGAAAGACTTGAGACATCTGAGAATACTTTGTACAGTTACACAATGGTAACAAGCCAGCATGGAACATATGTGATTGATGAGAAAGTTTTCCCTATTATAACAACAGTATGAATCAAGGAGCAAGACACTGGATCCAGAGAAATATAAAAAGGAATTATCTTACATTTCAAGGAGTACACTAGAAATAAGCTTTGAAAGAGTTTCAATTTGACTTATCAAAAAAATGTTATTTCAAAATCTGAAAAATAAAAAGGAGAACTGAGAAAACTATAGACCTGCTGCATAGGTATAGGCAATACATTTTAATGGTGTCGGTAATGCATCTTACATAAAATTCTAGCAAATCGGATTCAGCAATCACAGTGCCAATGGCTGACACAGAATATTGCTGGCTGCTTATTGCCAAGATCTTTTGAAATGATAATGTAGGAGGGTTGTGATCAGCAATACTTCACAGAGATCACAAGGCTGTAGCTTCACGGAGTCTTCCCTGAAGCTACATTTGCATTTCTGCAGGCTGCATGTATGACAAATCATGGCAGGACAATTTCAAACAATATTGTTAGCTCAGGAACTTTAGTAATATAGATGCGCTCATATACAGGTATACTTTTAATATTTCAAGAAAAATAAGTTTCAGAAGAGAATTTATAAATTATTTTCTTCAGGCAATTTTAACATTACTGAAGAAATTGCAAACCAAGTAAAGTAACGAGAGCGTGTACTAAGAGTTTTCATACATAGTGTTTTTGCAATTTATAAAAACCAATATCAAGTTGAATCCTTTACTCTTACACAACCTCCCCCTGTAATCTTATTTTCCACAAGAAAATTTCATTGTATTCACAATCAGCTTGAAAAGCATATTAAATAACTTTGGGATGCTACAGCTCTGCTATTTGAAAAATGCCTGGCTAGGGACAGGGGCAAGGTGAGGAAATAGAGCCATGTCAGGGAAGAGAATTCATTGTCAGCATGTGCTTCAATAGTGACAATGCTTGATACATTATTTCATTTAATTCCTGCAGTCTCCCTATGTTGTAATTTTTAAATGAGGTACTAAAGATTTGGAGAAGAGAATTATTTTTTTAGGACATGCTGTTGGTAAATGGCAGAGTAAGACTTGTACTTAGATTAGCCTGACTAGTGTGTGTGTGTGTGTGTGTGTGTGTGTGTGTGTGTGTGTGTGTGTGTGTTGCACGTGAACATGTGAATGTGTGCTTACTTTTTTCATGGCTTGATCTTAAGGAGGGTAAGACAAATGGGTTACCTCTATAAAAAGAGAAATAAATGGCCCTACCATTTGGTTCAGTGGATAGAGTGTCAGCCCATGGACTGAAGGGTCCCGGTCCCGGGTTCAATTCTGGTTAAGGGCATGTAACCTCAGTTGTAGGATCCATCCCAGGCCCTGGTCAGAGTGGCAACCAACCCATGTGTTTCTCTCACATTGATGTTTCTCTCTCTGTCTCTCCCCTTCCTTTCTACTCTCTAAAAATCAATGGAGATATCCTCAGATGAGAATTAACAAAAAACAAACAAACAAGCAAAAAAGCAACATAAATGGACAATCAAGTTACAGCAACACTAGGAATGGTGAATCTCAATGAAAAACATTATAAATATCGTGGATATTTCCAAATGATACTGTTTTAGAACAATGCCTTATTTCTAAATTACTGAGATACCCACACATTACACATACTCTCAAAAGTAAATTAACAAAGTAATAAAATGAAGCCAAATCGTCCTCAGGATCAAAGAGAGCAGTAACTAATGAAATGAGACTAAAATAGTAGGTGCTTTCCCTCTGGGAAGCATACAAGCACCTGACCCCTCCCCTTGTCTCCCCCCATTCTTACCCTGTTTTCTTCCTCCCAGGCAACAAACCTACATTTTCCTAATAAACTGTAAAACATAAATAATCAACCCGCCTGTGATAATCACAGAGTGTTTGAGGAATCTTGTTTTGTGTTCATTCTTATTCAAATTGAATGCAACCTAAGTATGATTTCTTTCACAAGCCACCAAAAAACTTGAAAGCAAGCAAACAAACACATACATTAGACTCAGCTTTTCTTTTTTTTTTGCCTCCATCAACATTGCCAATTTTTCTCAATAAATTTTTTTAAATAGTTAAAGTATCTATAAAGTACCATACGTTAGATGGTCAGTAATACCATATCTAAACAAAACAACCATAGAAAAGAAATAATATAAAGTGTGTAGCTAAAACAATCAGCCTTATACTTTGATGTTAGCTGCAGCTTGCTGAAATGATACAAAAAGAAAATTGGAGAAGAACATATGGTATATTAGAATTCATCAAGAAAAGAGTTAATGACTGTGAAGATAAGAGACAGAAATGGAGAAAAAAATAACCAAACTTAGATAATGGGTCAAAATGTTGCTAAGGATTCTTTCTGTCACACCACTAATTAAAAAATAGTATTTTGGGGGGGAAAAGAAAACAATCAACATTATATTTACAGTTTTATTAAACTTTTCTATAAAACCTTATTCTTTTACATTTGTGTAGGTTAAAAATACAATTATTATTCATTTACAAAGTATTAAGGCATAGGTAATGTAGACTAAAACACTCTTGAAGAGATTATTCTTGCCTAAATTTATTTTTATGTTTCTTGTGGAATAGTGATTTTTTCTATCTCCATTGTTATTTTGATAATTATTAGTTAGCATCCTACTGTAAGGAAGATCTCTCACTTGTCCTTGAATTTATTTGGTTGCTAGGATTTTTAAGTAAATACATAATTAGCAGATTATTTTATTGCACTTGGCACACCCTTCCAAGATGAGTTTTCTTGGATGTATTTGTGACATAGTTCCAAGATGACATTTTCCATATTTGTTTATATGATTGTCACCCTAATCACTTCAAGATTTATAGATTTAGGAATGAATTGCTTTTTAGTGTCAGTATTTATCACACAATCTAGTGCAAGTTATGCTCAATAGACACTTGTTAAATAAATAACAAAGCTACTTGGATAATTTTACCGGTTGTTTGTCCCTTCAATTCCCACAAATAAGAGAGGAGAGGCACTCTGCAGAGTATATAGTAAGATACCTGCATTAAATGTCAGATACCCCATGGTTCCAGCTTTACAAAGTTACCAAAGGCAAATCATAGTACTATTCTTAACTTCAACTTCATGCTCTATAAAATAAATAGAAAAAAATAATTGAATAAGTAAATAAAGTTAAAATTAATATATTTACATGGAATCCATGGTGACTGATAAAATTGAATACAAAGCATTTTTCAATCAGTGAAGAGATATTTTGGTGTTATATTTTATCGTTAGAAATATACAAAATTACAATGAAATCTGAATATTTCTTCTAGCATTGACTTTATTTCAATGTGTGTTTTTTTTTAGTAACATAAATATTTATGAATTATTCTTTTGTTTGAAAATATTTTAGGCTTGGCCTGGGTGGTTCAGTGGTCAACCTTTAAACCAGGAGGTCATGGTTCAATTCCAGGTCAAGGCATATACCCAGGTTATGGGCTCCATCCTCAGTGTGGGGTGTGCACAAAGCAGCTGATTGATGATTCTCTCTCATCATTGATGTTTATATCTTTCTTCCCCTCTCCCTTCCTCTCTGAAATCAAAATAAAATATATTTTTTAAACAGAGGCAATATTTAAAAGTTTCTAAATTTTTATTTTATTTTATAAGTATATTTTTATTTTATATAAGTATTTACTCAACTTATAAAACATAAGACATTTAGAAATATATAAGTGATATATACATTTTTATTTATCTACAATAGCCATTAATTATATTTTGATGTATTTCTTTCAGCCTTTTAACTATGTGTACTTTTTTGCTTGTTTAACATAACTGTGATCATATCACATATCCTACATTGAATTTTAAATTAAAAATTAAACTTAAGCATAGTGTATGTTCTATTTCACAAAATGTATTTTGATAATTAAAATTAAATTAACATACTTAATAGTTAATTTTGTAGTTTCATATTTTTTCCAAAAATTACAATTACAGGATATGTTGTAATATAATTTTGCCTAAAGCTTTTTAACCTAAAAGAAAAATTTTAAAATGTAATTTTTAGGTCAAATAATAGGATAATTTTAATACTCAGTTATAGATATTGCAAAATTCATTTTCAAAATGGTTATACAAATTTACACTACCAATAGCATTATGCAAAAATGTCCTTTAAGTATGAATTTCTGGCATAATTCTATTTAATAAAAGGTTAATATGCAAATTAACCAAAGGGTGCAACAATTGGTCATTATGCATGTACTGACCACCAGGGGGCAGATGCTTGATGGTGGATCTGTCCCCTGCTGGTCAGTGTGCTCTCCCAGGGGGTGTGCTATTCAACCAGACGCCCTGAACTGGTCTTAGGGCTGGTGAGTACAGTTAGTGGTGATGGGAGGAGCCTCTCCTGCCTGCCATGGATGCTAAGGATGTCTGACTGCCAGCTTAGGCTCACTCCCCTCAATTGGACACCCCCCAAGGGCTTGCAGGCTGCAAGAGGGTGCAGGTGGGCTGAGGGACCACATGAGTGCACAGATTTAGTGCACCAGGCCTCTAAAATTCTTATATTTGCCCATTATCCATGCAAATTTAAAATATTAAAGATATATTTCAATTTTTAGTAGATATTTTGTTTATCAATGAAGTTTACCCTTCTCCTAATAACATGTCCTTCTTTTTAAATGATCTGGTTATGTCTTTTCTCTGTTGATCTATTTTAATTATTTCTAATATGTTTATGAAAAAAATGGTATAACCATACTTATTACAAACATGTATCTTACTTTGTTCTTTATATTGAATTTTTATATTAAGAAAATTAAGAATGTTTTAAGTGCATATTGCATACTATCACTCTTCCATATGCTTTCCCTATATTAACACACTTAATCTTCATAAATGCCCATCCAATCGGCTTCTGTTATTATCCATACTTTAGATACATGGAACCTAATGCTCAGGGAACTTAAACAATTTTCAGTGGCAGTTAGAATACTAAACCATCCCCAGGTGATTTGGCTCAGTGGGTAGAGTGTAGGGCTGCTGACTAAAGGGTCCCGGGTTCAATTTCAGTCAAAGGCACATGCCCAGGTTGTGGGCTTCATCCCCAGTAAGGGGCATGTAGAAGGCAGCCAATCAATGAATCACTCTCATCATTGATGTTTCTATCTCTCTTCCTCTCCCGTCCTCTCTGAAATCAATAAAAATAATATTTAAAAAGAAGAATTATTACACAGATAATGTGATAGCAGAATCTATGCTCTTTGGCAATATGATCTAAATTAATTATAAAATGTAATTATTTTGAAAGAAGTTTGCTTTGTTTTACAACTTGTTACTATTCTTGATAGTACTAAAAAAAAAATCTAACTTTTTTTGAGTAGTGAACTATGTTGTTTCACCAACCTAGATGACTGTATATTAATATATAAGGTAAATGCACTTAAAGTTCCCAATTCAGAGCTCTCTCTATTAGTCTCAATATACAATCGCTAAGCATTTGTATGACAGCAACAATTGAAATGACTATGAGAAAGCAAAAGTCTTGTATTAAATACTGGGGATCTGAACAAAATAATCTCTTCTAAATTCACCATGCACTCCATCTAGACATACAGATGTGGCTTTGATAAAGTGAAACTAAAACCATTCAAATAACCTGTTGAATTTTCATTTAACATTTATTCTCTCAAGAATGGAATTCAAAAAGACTAAGTATTTTTTGAAATGTCATTTATAAGTATAGGGTGTACTATTCCATAGAAATGTTCCTACTTCCCAGGAGTTGCCTGAGAACGAATTTTTAATCTTGAGATAACAAGTACTCTGTAAACAGCAAACAGTATGATTTCATAGATATTATGGTGGCAGAATAATTCACAATATACATTAAATAAACAAGGAGTGCATAAAACAAACCTTCAATTTGTGTGCACAAAACAAGGTTATGTAATTAATGTCAATACACAAGAGACTACTTATAGCTGTCTAAGTCAAAGAAAAACAAACACTAACACAAATCTCTTAATTACTGAAATGCTGACCTTGGTTTTGAATAAAGGAGCTAACTGCATTAACCCATCCAACATGGGGAATGATGTGTCTCGCTATTTTCCTCCATGGCATAATACTATGGGCATTGTGTTTTCTGAGCAGCAGTAATCTCCACCACAGGAGATGTCAGGAGATCTTGTTATGAAATGTCAACTCTAAAGCCCTAATTAGTGTCTTTAAAGATAAAAGAACTATTTAGACCAGCCAGCTTCAAGGAAAACCCATAGGAAGCTAAAAATATCTCCTCTACTTTTATCAATAATGTAATCCCTGAATACAGTTACCCTTACATTACAGAGTTTTGCTTCGATATTTTAATCTAAAGCTATGCTGAATATTTTATTTTACACTATAGCCCTGTGCATAAAGATTTGCAACAGTAGCTGTGGGGCTTGGCTGCTCCACTCCCACTGCCCAAAGGCCCTCCATGGCCAGGCGAGGAATGCTTGCCTCATCACCATGGCAATGAAGCAAGCATTCTGCCAGGCTGCTCATGCTGCCTGCTCTCAGGAGCCACCCGGCTAGGATTGGGGGACTCCAACAGGGCTGAGAGGACTGGGTGTTGCCATATTATGGCTATGGACACTGCCATCTTTGTGATGGAGTGATGGTTAATTTGCATATTATCTTTTATTAGATAGGATTGTATAGCAACAGAGTATATATTGTTAATCATATGTAACATGTATTGAGCACTTAATATGTGCCAAATTCAATTCTCATAGCAACTCAGTGTGGTTTGTGGTGCTACTCTCTACCGTGAGGGAAATTAAGATTCTTTCATTGGTCCTAAGATATAATATTTAAGTATTAAAACCTAATATTACTATCTTATTTTCATCATTGTTATCATTCCACAATTATTAAGTGATATATTTTGAATGATTATGCGGTATATTTAATTACTAAATCAAATTTATGCCATGAGAAAATTTCAAAACCATTTTTCAAAAATTTTAATAAACGTATAGGAAGAGTAAGAGGAGATAAAGATACTGTGAATATTGACATATTTTACATAGTACAAAACAACATTTTTTCTATATATCATTGTAGTTACTTTTAATGGGAAGAATCTCTGAAGTTTTGTCTCCTTCAGATACTGGGGATAAAAAAACTGCTTGTTAAAATTATAAATCAAGACATAAACATATCCATTGACATATGTTCTCTTTTAATTAACCAGAGTTCTGTTGGTACTGCTCCTCTTGGATAATTGAAAAGAAAACTTCAGCGAACACTTTTACACAATTTGTCATGTTAGCATGCAGATATCCAATCACAAATCCGTATGGGAAGTCAGGCCTGCAGGAAGCAGAAAGTGGCTTGGGAATTGACCTGGCCAAGATGTGAGAAACTGACAGGACAAGGAACAAGAACCCTGCACCATAGACATGCAGTAAGCTTTGGTTTGATTTACATCCACTGACTATCTAAGGACACTGGTCTGGAAGGTGGCGCCCGTCATAGGAGTCTCTACGTACCAGTGAGGGGGTGGCAAGATTGCGTCCCCCTGAGGTCATAATGAGTCGGGTCTTCTGAATCATGAAAAAGAAGTGGATGAGGGTTCAACAAGCTATTATACCTCCTAACAAATTCAGGATGAAATCAGGGCAAAATCAAAATGCTATTGCAGAACTCCTGCTACACTGACTTCACACACATTGGAGAGAGGAGGGGTGGGGAGCAACACAGTCCAGGCCTTAATTCATTTAGACAATGGGCTTAAAACATAAAACAAGATGCTGGCTCTGCCTACTGCATCCAAAGGCTTCTAATATGCCCTTGGGTCATTTTCCTGGGCCCGGGGACAGAGAGCAGCAGCATCTGCACCTGTCAGGCTTCATTAATTGAGCAACTCAGCGCAGGCATGGAAAGAAAGGGATCATCAATCACTATGATTACGTATATTATTGGTGAAGTACTTACTGCGAGAGAGCTAGATCTTAAATATGCAAGGAAAATTCACCCACGAGAGAGGAGTGAATATATCTGGTTATAATATCGGTTGATTAACTAAACAAATAATTGAGAATCGGCTAAACGTCAGGCGTGCTCCTATGTGTGAGGGATAAAGCTATTAAAAAAATAGTAGAGGTTGACACTCCAGCAGGGCAAACTCAATTTCCCTTTTCTTTTATACAAACCAGAAAATAATTTATTTTCAATCACAAGTTTGTGTGTACATATTGTTGAGGTGAGATTGAGGAACACTGAGTTCTGATGGAGTCTCTTTATATGATTTCCTATAGGTTTTAAGATACCATTTTCTATACACATAATCTAATGTGAATTTTGCTGCTAAAGATTTGTGCAAAAATTGAATTCCAAGGAATTGTACCAGGTTGTCCTGAAAAAGCCTGGAAACAGTTGAAGTTAAATCAGTGCATAAGATAAATAGACTAATTTTAGATTAGATTCAATCTCCACTGAGGATAGTTTTGTTTATCATGCTCTTCCATTCATTAGACTGCCATCAGTTTTTGCAAGTCCTCTCTCATATTTTATATTATCTTTTATTTATTCTCCACATTTTATTTTTTATAGATTTCCTGCCCTTACACATGTTCTTACTTGTATATATCATCAGAAAAATACATAGGTCTTCTTAAAAATATATAGTATTTGGGATGTATGTATATGTTTTGAATGCATTTTTAAATAAATAATATTTATAGAATTATGTAGCTCTTAATATGAGTCAAGCGCTCTTAAAAGTGTTTTACATAGTAACTCATTTAAATCTGACAACAATGTTTTGATGTAAGCAGTAGTATTGCCTGTGTTTACAACTGAGGAAACTGAGGCACAGAGAGATTATGTGATTTTTCCAAGGTCACACAGCTAGCAGGAAGTTATACCCAGATATTATCTGGCTCTAGAATCTGTAAGTTTTAACCTGATTGTGTGTATGCTGCTTCTCTCTATATATATACATTGCATTATGCACTAGATTGTTTTCCATGTTAACTTTTCACTTGACATTATATTTTAAAGATCTGTCTACATTAGTCTAAAATTTTTATTTATTCATAGTTTCAAACTGCTACTGTCACATATTATTCTGTAGTATATATTAAATGCATATTACTTAACTGTTCTCATTAGAAACACATAGAATATTTCAAACTCTCTACTTCTATAAACAATTCTGCCCTTAACATTCTGAAAAAAATCTATTTTGAACCTGTTTGGATGTTTGGATGTGGAGCGGATTTGTTGGGTCATGCTGCAAATGCTCGTAAAATTTGCTACATCCTATTAAAGTGTTCTACAAAATAGTTGTGCCAGTTTTCATTCCCACAAGTTCATGTTCCTCCTGCTTTGTCACCTAAAACTCAACCCTTGATATGTATCTATGTCATTCTGCTTGAGAGTATATCACTGTGGGCTGAATGTGTTATTTTTATTTATTAGAGGAATTGTCTTTTATATCATTTTATTCATGGGGTTTCATTTTCTGTAAATTAGTAGTGTAAAACTTTTAAATCCCTTTTATCTTTTTTCAAATTAACAGGTTTAGTGTTTGTATATCGCTTGATATGATCAAATAAAGAGCAACACACACACAATACTGTATGAGATGGAGAGAGAAAAAATCATTGAAGCATGCCTTTGAAAAGGGAACAGAAAATTTGAAGTGATGTGTATCTAGTTGGCAATAAAGGATAAAATCTCCATTACCCAAGCTGAGGGACTGCCTTCAGATAGGTGCAAGTCCGACAGCAATTGCGGGAGGAACAGTATCCTGCCTGCTCTTGGGGGAATGGCTGCAACATCACTTGGAAAGAGAGTCGGATGTAATTCTATAACAAGGAAGGAATAAAGAGAAAAGTCATACACTAATCTACTACATCAGATTCACTCCTTTAATCAACCTGCTTCCTTCTCTAGTTATCAAACACACAACTAGTCCCTGAGATTTAAAACAAAACAAAAAAAAAATTCCAAAATATTTAAAGCTACTTAATATGTCTGTATTTATGCTTGGTTCATGTAATGGATTACATAGATAGCTCATTTCCCTTTTTATAATATAATAGTTTTAATTTAAACCATATATATATATATATGGTTTTCATATATTTCATATATATATATATATATATATATATATATATATAAAATAATTGAAAGTTTTCCCATTAATATTTACACACTGAACATCTGTGTGGAACATACTAGCAAGAGTTAAATTCCTGACCTCAAGAGCTTGTATTCTTATTGTGTAAAAGCCTAAAATATAGCCTTGGCTTGTTTTGCTTAGTGGATAGAAGGGTCCTAAGTTTCAGGTTTGATTCCAGTTAGGGGCACATGCCTGCATCAGGGGCTAAGTCCCCAATGATTGGCATGCAGGAGGTGGCTGATCAATGGATTCTCTCTCATCATTGATGTTTCTTTCTCTCTCTCCCTTTCCCTTCCTCTCTGAAATCAATAAAAATATATTTTTTAGAAAGACTAAAATATAAAATGTTTAGATAATAATAAAAAGTTATATATAAGAAAGTACTAAAACAGAAGTGAACATAATAGATGACTCAGTGTAGAGAGTAGCATGGGTTGGAAAAAGTATTATACTTCAAAAATTGAGTACTTATTTGGTGCCAGTCCCTTTTAATATTGTCATTAAAAAGCTATTACTCTGGTGGGGAAGAGTGTAAAACAGAAATATAAGATAATGTTTTAAATGTATGAAAAAAATATTATAGAGCTTTGCAAACATCAATTGAAGTAATGAGGCAGTGTCAGAGTCAGAAGGGTAACAGTGAAGGTTTCTAGAATATATTGCAATGCCCATGAGATAGTTAAGTTTTTATTCTGAGTCTCCTAGGATGTATAGAACTTAATCAGTTAAGTAGATCTGGGTAAAATGACATTAGGGGAAATAGGATATAGATATATCTTTCTATCTTTATTGTCTATCTATCTATCTATATCTATCCATCCTATTTAATAAAAGCCTAATATGCTAAAGGTCTGGTTGTCTGGTCATCTATTCAACCAATCAAAGCATAATATGCTAAGGCCACTCAACTGCTCGCTATGATGTGCACTGACCACCAGGAGGCAGACAATTGACTGGTCAACCTGTTGCAATGACATGCACTGACCACCAGGGGGAAGATGCTTTCACCAGTAGATTAGCTTGTTGCTGGGGTCTGGCCAATTGGAGCTGAGCTATAATAGATGGGACAGGCATGCACCAGAGCCCTCTCTTGGTCCCTCCCCAGCTAGCCAACCTCCTGCACCCCTCCGCAGCCCCTATCATGCACCTTTGGGGTTCTTCAGCCTGGCCTGGACCCTCTCGCAATCCGGGCTGAAGGCCCCCTTACTCCCCTCAACCCCCCGAGTGCAAGATTTTGTGCACTAGGCCTCTAGTCTATCTATATTTACCATGTTGGACACTATTTTTAATGCAAATATATGCAAAGATATACAAGGGTCCTATGAGAGGTACAACTGTAGAACAAGATCTAGATATTCATGCATAGAAATAGGAAATTGGGCTTTTTACTCTTCTGTCTTCCATAAACCCAGGCTAGGTGTTCCCTGTCCAGACATGGAAAGCAATAAAGCAAGAAATAACCAGTTTCGGAAAGGATGTGGAGAAAAGCAAACTCTCCTGCACTGCTGGTAGCAATGTAAACATTTCTGAGAGAGGAGAAATCTAGGTGAACCAATATTTAGCAATGTGTTTTTGATAAAACACCAAAAGCAAGATCAATGAAAGAAATAAAGTGGACTTTATTAAAGTGAAAACTTTTGCTGTGGGAACAATTCTGATAAGGGAATAAAATGATAAGCCACAGAATTGGAGGGAGGGTGTATTTTTTGCAAAGCACATATCTGGTTAAATTAAAAACTTGTTTCCAAAATATACAAAGAACGCTCTTTTTATTTTTGGATATATTTTTATTTCTTTTGGACAGGAAGGGAAAAGGAGAGAGAAATAGAAACATCAACGATGAGAGACAATCACTGATGGGCTGCCTTCTGCATGACCCATACAGGGATCCGGCCCACAACCTGTGCATGTGCCCTGACCTGGAATTGAACTGTAACCTCCTGGTTCATAGGACAATGCTCAACCACTGAGCCACGCCAGCCAGGCTACAAAGAACTCTTAATATTCAACAATGCAAAAACCAACAATCCAACTAAAAATTGGGAGAATATTTGGACATACACCTCCCCTATTAAGAAACACAGATGGCAAATGAGCATGTGTAATGATGTTCCGACATTCCGCAACCTGGCAAGGATATGTAACAACAGAAATTCACACTCATTCCTGTAGAAATGCAAACTGATATGGCCACTTTAGAAGACAGTTTGGCAGTTCCTTAGGAAGCAATACATATTCTTAGCATGTGATTCAAAAGTGCTCACTGGGCCCTGACTGGTTTGGCTCAGTGGATAGAGAGAGTGTCGGCCTTCAGACTCAAGGTTCCCAGGTTCCATTCTGGTCAAGGGCATGTACCTTGGTTGCAGTCATATTCCCAGGGTGTGGTTTGCAGGAGGCAGCTGAGTGATGTTTCTCTCTCATCAATGTTTCTAACTCTCTGTCCCTCTCCATTCCTCTTTAAAAAACAATTATATATATATATATATATATATATATATATATATATATATATATATATATACACTCCTGAGGTATTTATCCAAAGGACTTAAAAATGTGTCTCCACAAAAAAGACTACTTGTGAGTGTTTATAGCGGTTTTATTCATAATTTCCCCAAACAGGAAGTAAGCAAGATATACCCCCAATGAGTGTGTAGATAAACTGTGGTATATTAATTAAATGAATACTACTGAGTGATAAAAAGAAATGAGCTATCAAAAAGACAGAGGACTTAATGCATGTAACTTAGTGATAACCAAAGAATTTCTATGCTTATACTAGTATGCATAACCCATGGAAACAGACCATAATGCAGTGAAGACCTAGGGGGATGGGAGTGAGGTGAAGAACAATGGGGAATAAAAAGAGGACAACTTAAATACTTTTAACAATAAAGATAGACTTAAAACACACACACACACACACACACACACACACACACACACACAAAACACCAATCTGAAAGTGTGACAATGCCCTAAGAAATCTACCACAAGATTACAGTGAACAAATGTGGCTAATTTGGCACTGAATCCAGAATTTTGTAAATTCTGCAACTGAAGTTTTCACTCTGCTGTATTGCTATAAATTCACCAGCAACTTACAATAGAAGCATTTTTTTTTCTAAATTGTGGAAACCCGCATATGGTAGAAATAAAAAATGGAAATTAGTTATTTCAGGGCTGCTTCAGATATCTGTAGGGAGATCTCTGAGACTGAATACTAATGTGGCCTCAGTACTTGGCTGGTTTCCACTCTGTATCCTTGAGGACCTCGTGAGGTACCGGGGAGTTACTTCTGTTCACATCTATCCTTATCCTTATGTACCCTTTGCATCATTTGTTCTTGCTCAATAATAGGCTCAAGAGAACCCAACTTGAGCAGTGTCAGACAAATTGCCATTAAAACTTGTTAAAAATTTAATAAATACATATTAAATTGCTTTGGAGTGAATTGAATTATTTTAAATGAAAAACTGAAGAGACGCCCTGGGGAACTATAGCCCAGTACGCATCATGTCCTTAAATGACAGGCTGAGGAATGTATGATGAGATTTGGATCCCTGTCTACTTCAGTAAGCCTGCTATTTGAAGGATTGCAGAACTTTTCCTGCGAAGGAAATCATGCTTGTCTAACCTACCAATATCACTTGAACACATAAATAAGTGCAGAAACGCTTAGATCTTAAGGTTTCTTTGGAAATTTTCTATACAAAGAGAATTTTTACATGCATAGATATGGGATTGAGAATAATGTTTTACTACAGGGATCTCCCTGACACATAAAACAGAAAAGGTAATACTTCTATCACTGTCACTCATAAAATAGATGATTGTTGACACTATAATTTCTTAGAATCTATGCATGTTGCATAATTTACTGCTCTATTGAAATATGAGCCTCATTGTGCTGATGTCTTATGGTTGTTCTTTATTATCTGAAATATTACTCCAGGGTTTATAGCTAATAACAGGTTCCTGATCATATACTGGTAATTATCACTGTTGGCAGATTAAAATGTTTTCTGGTCTGTTGTGCATAAAATATACTTTTATGTTCTTAGAAAATCATTCTTAACTTTGAACCAATTTCCTGTATGAAACACAATTTGTTAAAAATTTAAGAAACCTCAATGAAGGTTTCACAGAGCAGGTCTGGATTAGTAACCTGTACCAATCCTGTGAGCACGTGATGCGTTTTATGTGGTTCTTCTTTATTTGCAAATCCTCAAGTTTCTATAAGTTAAAAATTGATAGAAACCAATCAAACTTTGAGGTAGTACTTTAAAGAGACAATCAAAGTAAGAAACTGAATGGATATTTCCAAGTTTCTTTCAATCACCATTTCTCCCTGCTTCCCTCTTCTACATTCCCCTACTCCCTTCCCTCTGGAATCATTTCTGACACAGCACTGGTCACAATTGGTCTTTTCATTAGTACTCATCACCTATAATAACATTTACTATTTTATACATGGGTAGATGTGAATATACAGTTCTTTTTAAAATATATTTTATTGATTTTTCCCAGAGAGAAAGAGAGAGGGATAGAGAGTCAGAAACATTGATGAGATAGGATCATCAATCAGCTGCCTCTTGCACACCCCCTGCTGGGGATGTGCCCGCAACCAAGGCACATGCCCTAGACTGGAATCAAACCTGGAACCTTTCAGTCTGCAGGCTGACACTCTATCCACTGAGCCAAACCGGCTTCAGTGAATATACAGTTCTTTGTCATTCTAAGAAACTAACACTACTTTAAGAAATGCAACAATGAAATGTTTCCCAAGTTTATAGTTTGTAAGTAGTTTATAAATGCAAATAATAGAAATAAAAGAACCTTAAACATATACAGATTCTTGATGATATGTCTGTCTTAAACAATACTGCAAAATGCTTAAACACAGCTTATATTCTCCATTCTTAGCAATAAGAGTTATCAAAGAAGTGAAGAGATCGAATGCCATCAATTTAGTCATTGTAGCATTTGTCATAATTCTTTAGCGTACAGGTATGAGGAACCCAATACCAAATAGAGAATCAGAGCACAGCTGCATTTACATGCTCTCACAATCTGATGCTCCCCTCACCCTGATTTTATAATTTTTTGTTAAGATTCTAAGAAGGAAATAAGAGGATAATTGCATGTGAAAAATTAGGGTGCAGAAAATAAATTTAATGGGATTTTTCCTTCAATTAAACTGAATATTTTGAGTGAGTTAAAGACTGTTCACAAATTATTATTAGATAAAATTACCCACCTCAATACTTATCTTACTTTGGTCATTCAAGTTATTTTCTACTTGGTCACTATAAGAATAATGGATCATGAAAGTCAAGTAAAGTCTGATACTTTTTTATTTCTTTTTATTATGAATGTAAGAAAGCTGATGTAGAGAAAGCTAAAGAGTTAATTTTGGGCTATATTAGATTTTGGCAATCACATTGATCTCTTCGAATAGCCAGATTCAACACTGTATTGTGTCTTATGAAGCATTACTATCTGAATATTAAGGATGCTCGTTCCTCAGTTTAATATGAATAATGGAATGAGTCAAATGGAATACATAGGAGTTGATGGGATATTTTAGTATTAATCTATAAGTTATCCCTACAATGAATTTTGCTATAAATTCATAGCAGTAATGATTTTATTAAATAAATGTATTAATATTCACTCTTTAGTGAAATAGATTTCTGAAACATAAGTAAGACTAGAAGTGGTTCAATCTAGAAAAATTCTTACGGATTTCCTGCAGAAGCTTGAATTAGCTCAGAATTAACTCTGTAGTCTGGGTAAGAAGCCAAAATAATGTACTTTTGTTCCTCTTCATAGTCCAAGGGCTTTTGCTAAGCCTGGCTGGAGAGAAGAATGAGGGTGAACAGCTGGTTTTATGAAAATTTAATGTATGCATGCACTGAACATTCACCTGGAAGACATACCAATTATCATAGCACAAGTCTTGGTACTACCGTAACATAACTTAAGAAATAGTTAATATCAAATACATGATTTTGTGTGTACTCTAGCTAGAAACTAGTTTTCATAAAATGGATGACAAGAATATATATAACTCATACTCTTGCTGTGAAAAAAAAATAAGGCATTCTGCAATATCTTCCCCTGATTGCTATACGAAAACCAAAGGTGCCAGGAAGATCAGAGGTTGATAAATAAATAGAAATATAATTTGAACAATGGTCAATTTTATCCTCCACAAAATTAATTACTTCATAAACCCAATCCCACAAAAATATGAACTAATTTTTTATTCAGATTAAGATGGTATATTACACAAATACTTTATAAAGCCTCTGTCTGTTACAGTTGCAAATCATCTACTCAACCATGAATAAAATCTAACCATTTGGAAATAGTGCCTTTATTTAAATCTCAAATAAATAAATTCTTCCACTCCTTCTCACATCATAGACAGTGTGTCAAAAATTTTAAACACGTTGCAGTGCATACCAGTAAACATTTTCCAAAGACGTATTTACAAGGTTTGCTTTAGAAGCTAGGCTGCCATGGAAACCATTCTGTTGATTCATTAACAGTCAGCATATATTAAGGCTTTTTATGGTTCTGAGAAATGCATTAACAGGACAGTGGGACCACACTCTAAAAATTGGCATGTAATAATACATAATCAACTGGACTGGTGGGATGCTATTTGGTGCAGCAGGTCAAAATAATTACACATCTAACAGGTTCAACAATTATGATATGCAGGTTCTTGGGATCTATTTTTGAATTTAATTGAACAAAGTTATTATCCCCTTATTCCCAGGTCTGCTGAAAATCCTGCAAATCATCTGGCCATTATGATGCTAAGATGTGCAGTAGCATGAGAGAGAGAAAGATTAGTTTGTATGTATAAATTATTTTAAATGTAAAGCAGGTCAGGAATATAAAAATCCAACCTCCAAAAGGCAAATGGCAAAATTCACATGCTATTTTTGCTACTGTTTTGCATGTATTTTGAGAGATGAAGGTGTCAGTAGGAGTGAAAAAGATAGCAGGAGGTCAGTGAGCAATAGCTGCCTCATGCATAGTTTATTACACTGAAAAAACATTTGTCTACATACATGACCTCTCTGTAAGGTATGAAAGCTACTATAAGCATGAACATTAGGAGAATGATGTGCACCTGAACTTCAGAAATGAAAAGACATCTGCAATAAAGGTAAATGATTCAAAGTTAAATCTATACTATTAAGGGTAATATGCTAATTAGAAGGGGTATCTTCTGGATGACCTTCTGGATGTCCTTTCTAACAAAGCCATGGTAGCGGGGCCAAGGCACAGGCAGTTAGGGGCCATTAGGCCAGCAGGGGAGAGAAGTTAGGGGGATCAGGCTGACAGGCGAGCAGTTAGGGGCCATCAGGCAGGCAGAAAGAGGTGGTTAAGGGCAATCAGGCAGACATGTGAGCAGTTAGGTTGATTAGTGAGTCATGGAGAGGGGTTAGGTACAATCAGGCAGGGAGGCAAATTGTTAGGAGCCAGGGGTCCCTGGCCTAAACCAGCAGTCAAATATCCCCTAAGGGCTCCGGTTTGCAAGAGAGTTCAAGGCAGAGTGAGGGACCCCTCCCCCGCCCCAACACACTCATGCACAAATTTTGTACACCCGACTTCTAGTATCATATAAAAAGCTGAAGTCTTGACTGGTGGACGTGGTTCAATAGTTGAGGGTGGATGAGACATGTAGGGGGCAGCAGCTGGTCAATGAATCTCATCATTGATGTTTTTATCTCTCCCTCTTCATTTCTCTCTGAAATAAAAAATATATAATTTACAGAATATATATATATATATATATATATATATATATATATATATCCCTAACTTCTCTCCCCTGCTGGCCTAAACACACACACACATATACACACTCACACACACACACACACACACACACACACACACACACACACTGAGTGACCCGATTATCGGGTCTAGTAATAATTAATGTCGTTTTTAAACATTCGTTTATTAAAATCTTGCTTGGCGTTGACTTGTATTGACATAACCTTCAAACATGTGGTATCTACAGAATGTGTGAAGTGCAATTAACAAGTTTTGCTTGAAAAAGTTTGTGTTTGGTTTGGTTTTTGTTGCAAAACTAGGGCTAAGAAGATGGCGGATGAAGAGCATATTCGGCACTGCATGCTTTACGAGTTCCAATTAGGAAGAAAAGCAAGTGAGGCTGCAAAAAACATCTGTAGTGCTCTTGGTCAAGATGCAGTTAGCGCCAGAAAATGCCAGCGTTGGTTTGAGAAATTTCGCGAGGGAAATTTTTCGTTAGATGACAAGAGTGGTCGAGGCCATGTGTCCAATTTTGATCAAGAAGCTCTTCAGGCTCTTTTGGTGCAAAATCCTCAAATTACCCAACAAGAGCTTGCGACAACTTTAAATTGTTCACAAAAAACAATTTCCAATCAATTGCGTGCACTTGGCAAAGTCCAAAAGTTTGGAAAATGGGTTCCTCATGAGTTGACCGACAACAACCATAATCAAAGAGTCACAATTTGCAGTTCGCTCCTCTCTCGTCAAAACCGTTTGCCGTTTTTAGAGCAAATTGTTACCGGAGATGAAGAATGGGTGCTGGATGTTAATTTGAAAAGGCAGCCTCAATGGTTGGACAAAAATGAGGCTCCGCAGCCCACGCCAAAACCCGACTTGCATGCGAAAAAAGTGATGTTGTGTGTTTGGTGGAATTTTAAAGGAATTCTTCATTATGAACTTTTACCATCTAACCAGACCATTACAAGTGCAGTGTATAGTGCACAATTGGAAAGGTTAGCCCAAGCTTTAAGAGAAAAAGAACCCGCGCTGATTAATCGGAAGGGCGTAATTCTTCACCACGATAACGCACGACAGCATACTGCAAGAATCACTGCTGAAAAACTGCGCCAGTTGGAATGGGAAGTTCTCCCTCAACCTGCATATTCTCCTGATATTGCCCCTTCTGATTACCATTTGTTTCGTTCTTTGCAAAACTTTCTTCTTGGAAAAAAATTCAATAATGAAGAATGCCTCAAAAATGCATTGACCGAATTTTTTGCATCAAAATCACAAGAATTTTACAACAGAGGGATTAAAATGCTTCCTGAGCATTGGGCACAAATATTGTAGTAGAAAACAACGGCAACTATATTGTTGATTAAATTTTGTTGTATTGTTTAAATAAATTCGATTTAAAAAAAGTATTAGAAAACGACATTAATTATTACTAGACCTAATATTATGACCACCTGACATTTATAGGAAAATTAGTCGTACACTGCAGCATATGTGATATGGAAGCAGAGGGCTTGTTTGAACACCTTTGCTGTCTGTTGCTACCAAGATAAAACATCTCCAGTTTGCATAGGAACACAATGATTGGACAGTCAAGCATTGGAAAAAAGTCATGTGGTCAAATGAATCACATTTCCTGTTGCATCATGCAGATGGAAGAGTGAGAATTTCGTGGAAACAGCATGAAAGCCTGCACCCCAGATGTATGAGTACAACCCTTCAAGCTGGTGGGGGCAAAGTTATGATTTGGGTCATGTTTTTCTGGCATGATCTGGGCCCTTTAATTCATGTGGAACAAGGTCTGAATAGCACAACATACCTAAGTTCAAGTTCAAGTTGATCAAGTTCATCCTTTCATGATGTTGGCGTATCCCAATGGAGATGGCTTCTTCCAATAAGACAATGCACCATGCCACGGTGTTCGTATTGTGCAGGAGTGGTTTCAAGAACATGAGGGAGACTTTACCTTGCTTAGGTGGCCCCCACAATCCTCAGATCTCAATCCCATTGAGCATTTGTGGGAGGAAGTTAAAAGAGCCATCATGCAGCTGGTTCCACAACCATCAAATCTCACAGAACTGAACAGTGCTACTCATCAGGCATGGTGTCAGGTTCTTCACATCATCTTTCAACATCTGAATGCCAAAAAGAATTGCCCCTTCATGAATGAATTGTGTGCACCGGGCTTCTATAATAATAAAAGTGTAACTAGACCCAAAGTACTTCTGGATATCCTTCCGGACAACATTCTGGATGAAGCGAGGGCTGCGAGGGAAGCCCAGGTTCCAGGTGCCAGAGGGAGGCCGGTGTTGGTAGCCAGGGAAAGGAGGGCCTACTCTTGTACAAACTTCATGCATTGTGCCTCTAGTCAATAAATAAAACATGAACATATTTTCTTAGTGTACAAGATTAGAATTTATTTTGGTAACCTGACTTTTAGGCATATTTTATGATAGCCTATTACTATAAATCACATGTTTGAAAGCAATAAATCAGTAGCCAATCAATAGAATGTGTGAAATTGGTAAAATATTTTGTTTTCCTAAAAATATTACTGAGATTTAAATAAATCTTAGTGTACTACATAGATTTAGGAGAATTTTCTATTTTTTTTTTCTTCCCCTATTTTTCTTTCTTAGTTTTTTGTAGGTTAAAAGTTTTATTTCTCATTACGTGTGAGGAAATTCTGGAGAATTAGTTCCTGGCTTTTTTCTTCTTCTCCATCCTCTTTTTAAACTCTTACCCAAAAGAAGAAATTTATAATGATCAGATACAAATAATTCTTGCCTCACATTTTATTAGTGGGAGGGAATTTGACTTTTACTTTAGTATTTGATCTACATTTGCTCAAAATGAATAAAACAAATACCTATTTCCATCTTAATTATCTTGTCATTTTAAATACTTGCATGTGACCTGCCTCTCTCTTCACTAAAAGATGACCAACTGCATTTCATGTTGGGGGCTTGGTTCTCTCTCCCCACTGTTTCTTCTTCATGGCTGCATTAAAGCAGTCAGCCAGCACTGCACCCTGGGATCATTGGACTCTGGCAGGTGGTACACACCTAAATTTTTTTCTTTTGGCTGCTTTTAGGAGATTGGTTGGCGTTTAATAATGCTTCTCCTTTTGGAGAAGTGTGTCTTGGCATCCTGAATTCCTATCATTTTTATTTCTGTAGATACAGAAGTTTTCATGATCCACACTAGTAAATATCATTGTTTTATTACAAAATCACAAAAATAGCTGGCCTTATTATCTTGTACAGCTGAATATTGTGAGATAAATGTTTATGCTGCATATAGTAGACAACAGATAAATAATTACTGAGTGCAAATTACAAGAACAAATGGTGTGCGGTATTGTCATGTTACTACAGAGAAGGGTGGGTATTTAGTATTTATATAAAATATTTAATATTTCCAAAATGGAAAGTATGAAATAACGTAACCCCTCAACAAATAATTTTGCTGTCTGCAAATATTTTGCTTTCTATACTTTCCAATCTAATTATATCTTATTTTGTCAATTGCTCATTGATTAGAATTGGTATGCAGTGAATATTCTTTGTACATATATATGTGCAAATATAATAACTGTCCTCTTAGTTAACTTACAAATGTAAGTGATGTGTGAAAGAAAGAACAGATTTTCTTACTATGGTTTAAAGAATGTGAATGTAGGGTCTAATGACTGTGCAATAGATTGTTTGTTTCTGCTCACAAGGTTAGCAATTTAAGCCATTTTAGATATTATCAAATTTTAATACAACACTTCTGAGTAATCTCTCATGAAATCAAGTCTAAAAATGGAATTGGATCAAGTACTTACTGGTTTACTTGTATTAGGTATGTCAGCTTGAGAAGAATGGCTGGTGGCCAGTATCTACTACTATCACTGTAAACATAGTACATCCCAAAGCCATATTTACCATTGTATAAGCATACCTTTGTGGTATTCCAATGCTGCTGTTGGTTTAATAATTTGTTGGATGGATCTGTGATTTCCTGTTTTGGCATTAAGTATCTAAACAGACTCAGGAGTAAACTTAGTTTGAATTCTGGCTCCACCTGAACTGATCATGTGCCTTATCTGTAAAATGGCTGTTATAATAGCACTACTTTAATGTGATTGCTATGAAAAATCAATGTGGAAATAACTGAAACAAACTTAGTACATTGTCTGAAAAAATCTTAGAAGTAAATGACTTTTAGCCATTAAAAACAACGATTCTTTGGTTTAAACCTGTTTATCGTGTCATAGTACGTGGATACATGCTTCTTTCTTGAATAGGTACAAGTAACATTTTTAAATCAATGCTTTTATCAGATCATTTGATAATGGGCCATTTTCCTGTGTGTTTATTTTAGGGGTTATCAGTATATCAAATTAAAAGCAAGTTGGCTGCTTGTCCTGAATATCAAGGTGCTCAGTTTCAGTAACTGAAAAATAAAGTCAAATAAAGTCAACAAAATAAAACCAGGAACACAGCTCACATACAGCTAGAGTTATCTTTTTAGTCATTATGTAAATCTTAAAAAAAATATTTTGTAAGTGATTGGAGAAAAATTATAGTAAAAAACATTTATATACATAACTTATTTTATTATATTGGAAAATGGTTTGTTTTTAAACACAAGGACAGAAAATTGTGTCTTTCACACTTGTTTATTTTTCCTTATAAAAAATTTTTAACTATTATACTTGAAAAAAACTATGTAAGACAATATTATTCAAGAACACAAAAAGAAGTTTTAATTCATCAAATAAATTAATTTTAGTTACATGAATATTTGCTTTTGCTTGCATAAGAATTAATAATTCATAGTTTAAAATAATTAAAATAACATCTCATATCTCATGTTTTTATTTAGAATAAATACATAAATTTCAGTCTATGTCCACAGGATAACTGGTGAAAAATAGCAATGGCAAGTTATAAGAATTGCTTTTCATCATGTATAATGTAGTTTTCTAACAGCCAAATAAACTGGTCTCTGAAGAATTTACTAGCCAGATTCATTTCTCATTTTTGCATAATTTCGAATGTAAATATCAATCAGACATAGATGTTTCAGGATCTATAGATATTAGAACTGAGGCTGGCTGGAGCTGATTATAATAAAACTAGAGGCCCAGTGCATGGATTGATGCACCGTTTGGGGTGTGTCAGCCTGGACTACGGGACTCCTCAGGGGATGTTGAACTGATGGTTTTGGCCCAAGCCTGGGAGAATCAAGTCTAAACTGGCAGTCCAACATCCCTGGAGGGATGTAGCAGTGCATGAAGCAGCAGACAGCAGGGGAGGAGCTTTAGCCAGGCCTAGTGTCACCCAGCTTGGCCTGGGTGGCTGGTGCTCAGCTCTTCTTAGCACTGCCACGGAGGTGGGAGAGGCTCCTGCTGCTTGCTGCTCACCTCTCAACACTTGCTGCTCCTTAATGTTGCTGTGGAGGTAGGAGAGGCTCCCTCCACCGCTGATATGCTTGCTAGCCATGAACCTGGCTTCTGGCTGAGTGGCGCTCCCTCTATGGGAGTGCACTGACCACCAGGAGGCAGCTCCTTCATTGAGCATCTGCCCCCTGATGGTCAGTGTGCATCATAGTGACTGGTCGACCAGTTGTTCTTGTTATTCCAGTCATTCTGGCCATAACAGTGGTAATGGTTGCTTAGGCTTTGATATACATAGACTAGAGGCCTGTTGCATGAAGATTTGTGCAATAGGCCTTCCTTCCCCTGGCTGCTGGCTCCAGTTTTCCTCCAGCACGTAGGACCCAGGCTTACGCTCAAGCCAAGACTTCAGGCTTTGCTCCAGCTGGAGTGCCATTCCTGTAGATCCCTCTGCCCCCAGCCCTCCCCCTCATATCAGGCATCCCACCCCACCTGGCCACTCCACACCTGTATGGGAGCTGCCCAGAGTGGCTTGTGGCCAGAGCTGCCCCCATCTTTCTTGGATTAATTTGCATACTCACTCCTGATTAGCTGGTGGGCATTGCAAAGTGATGGTCAATTTGCATGTTTCTCTTTTATTAGTATAGATAGTCTCCTAATTATGAACCAAAATTACATCTCAATTTCCCATTGATTATAATACTTTCTGCATACTCTTATGTAGTCCATGGCAACCTATCATTGATTTTTTTACAGTAACTTCCAGATATTCTATAACCCAGTATCGGCCTTCACTATTCATTAAAGCAACACTGCCATAGAATCTTTTTAATTTTCTTTACCCCTTTGTCTTCTCTTACCCACCCTATGTAGCTCTGTATGAATGTCCCTCAAATGTCAGTTTTCCTGCTCAGTGTCTACATAGTCAAATTAAAGCCTCTAATAAGATCTTCAACAACTGAAGAACTCTGTCTTTATCTCACTCTGTACTTCAACTGTACAAAGGCCATTCAGATTTCATATCTCATCCTTCAACTATTTAAAAATAGTACATATGCCATGTATGCTTTCTTTCATTTAAATTTTTATCTGAATCCTTTAAAACAAGACTTAACTGAATTTTTAAATGTACTTGATCTAACAGATTGATAGCAGTGTGCCAAAGATAACTACTCTGCTATTAGTGTATAAATGACCATGACCGTTATGTCTTCATTTTGGATTGTAACATTTATTAATTTAAAGTGATCCTTGTTTCACAGACAATTTTTTTTTTTGCCTTAAATCCTATTTCAGTGAATATTAAAATTAAAGCCCTGCTTTCCTTTTGTCATGTTTACTCGTTATCTATTTTTCTTAGTTTTCAGTGCCATAGTCATTTTTATTCACATTTTTCCTCAAGGAGATTCTTTGGGCATTTGTTATTTTCTTCTCTAGTCTGTGTGCAAATATAATTAAAATGTGTCAGTTGAAAAGATAGAATTAAAATATGTCAGAGCATGACAGACTAAAGCCATTATCTATTCTCACTAGGCTATTTTTAAAAGGGGAAAAATAATGTATAATGTGATCTTTAGTTTTTATCTTGAACTGTGTAAGGAAAATATTTTCATGCTTGCTACTTGGCAATATCTCTGTTGGGGAATAGAAAAAAGTCTTTCTGTATAAATCCAATTTAAAGGAGGAAATTGCAGTTGTGTCATCTGTGTCAATCATCTTGCCGAACAAGAGGGAGATAGGCCACCTTAAGAGGAAGGCAGCCTGGGCACACTACATCCACAGGGCTCTATCTGTGCACATTCTAAGGCATCATATGTTCAATTATCTCAGATATTTGAGCTCTTTAAAGGTGAGAGATCTTGTGATCTTGAGCTCAAAGCACATTCTGGTAAAATATTATTACTGAAACTTATTCTGTGTATAGTAAAATCTTACTAAGAGGTTTGAAATTTCATTGCTGACTGATAGGAAAAATACGCTTAATTTGCTAAAGTTAGCTAATTTGGAAGCTTTCATTTTTGTGAATATATAATTCATTGTTAAAATGTAGTTTACATAGTTTTACTTTTTATCATTAAAATAACTTTTAGAACAGGAGATACTTTAAAAAGGCTACTTAAAAATTCCAAGAAAAAATGTTTTTTTCCTTCAAATTGGAAAAGTCATTATGAAATATATATACTAGAAATTACGTGTGTTTGCTAAAGGCAAATCTTAGGACAAATTTGAGAAACTAGGAAGGGGCTAACTGAGAAATATTACAGCATTAAAACTTTATGTGTCATTATGTTAAATAAAAAGGACACTGTGTACAACCAGTCATGTTTATTTCTTTGACATTCTTTGGTAGTGTTTTTGTAGTTCTTGTCTACAGAAATATGTCCATAAAACGCTATCAATCATTTCTCTATTTCTGAAGAAGCTTAGTCTACATTGAAAAAGTATGATCTCTTATGCCCAAAATTAACCAAATATGTTCTACTTGTCACCTTTTAAAAGAGGATGGAGCTGTAACCAATTTGGTTCAGTACACAGGGCATTGGCCTGTGGACTGAAAGGGCCCAGTCAAAGGCATGTACTTTGGTTGCGGGCACAGCTCCAATCGGGGGTGTGCAGGAGGCAGCTGATCAATGTTTCTCTGTCACCGATGTTTCTAACTCTCTATCCCTCTCTCTTTTTCTCTGTAAAAATATCAATAAAATATATTTTTAAAAATTAAAAATTAAAAAAAAATTAAAGAGGATGGAATAGAATAATAGAGAAAATTCTGATATCTATTTTGAAGGAAGATTTAAGGTTAAATATATATAAATTGGGAAAATTTAGTATACTGTACCACCAAAACCAACAACTTATATTCTAAGACTCAGGCAAGATCAAAATGTCTGTTATGAACAGGAAAAAAGACTAGTAGCATATCTGAGGTCAAGACTCACTTAATTTTCTCTCATTCTCTTTTTTTTTTTTTTTCAAGGATTAAGTGATTTATACCTAATCAACAGATCACTTCAGACTTTTAATGTTTAATGTTAGAATTATCTTCTCTTTCAAACTTATAATGATATTATTCTACTATCGTCTAGCTTTCACTGTTGCTATTAATTTTTTCATTGACTTATTTATGGGTAAACTGTTTATACATTCTTGATCTTAAGATATCTTTGATTTTGCATTCTATAGTTTTATTACTATGTGACTTACAATGGATTTAATTTTATTTGTACTTTTTGGAGCTTATTGTACTTCCTGAAACTGTAAATTGAAATCTAGCTTCATTTATGGAAACATCTCCCTTCAAATATTGCCTTTTTCACAGTCTCTGTATTCTATTATTCTGGGATTATGATATTAAGTGTATTAAAGCTCATACTATACTTTGTCATTTATCTTTTATTTTATACTTTCAACCTTTTTGACGTTATGCTTTGCACTCCAAGAAATGTCTTTGAATAGACTTTCCATGTCATTAGTTCTCTTTTTGCTTAATTCTTTTTACTATAGGCTTATATTTTTTAAATTAAAGTTATATTTTCTTAAATATAATTTTTCTTTTTTCTAGATTTCATTTAACCTTTTACATCTAATTCAAGAGTTTTACCCAACATTTTAATACTTTATTTTGAATTAATTCTAATTTGAATTAAGAATATTTGCCAAAACCGGTTTGGCTCAATGGATAGAGCGTCGGCTTGGGGACTGAAGGGACCCGGGTTCGATTCTGGTCAAGGGCACGTACCTTGGTTGTGGGCATATCCCCAGTAGGGGGTGTGCAAGAGGCAGCTGATGGATGACTCTCTCTCATCGATGTTTCTAACTCTCTATCTCTCTCCCTTCCTCTCTGTACAAAATCAATAAAATATATATTTTAAAATAAAAAAAAAAGAATATAATATATTAGCCCAGCCAGTGGTTCAATGGTTGAGCATCTATCTGTAAACCAGTAGGTCACAGTTTGATTCCAAGTTAAGGGTACATACCCAGTTGTGCGCTCAATCCCACTGGGGAGGCATGCAGGAAGCAGCCTATCAATGATTCTCTCTCATCATTGATGTTTCTATCTCTCTCTCTCCCTGTTAACTGCAATATGAAACCCCTAGTCCTGTCATAAACTAGGCTAACCTTGATGCTATCATTATTGGGGCAGGTCATGGCCTCATTACAGTCTACAGGTCTTTTTTGTTCAACTCCATAACTTGATGCTTCCTCGAATAAAATATGCTCACTTGAAGATCTTGTGATTTCCTTGAGACTGGGTCAAAGTGCAAATTAGAGGGACGACTCAATATCAAACTCGAAAGCATCTCTTCTTGATGGTGATTACTGAATTAATTCAAATGACTTCTGTGTTTAATCAAAATTAATGAATTCATCAGCAGTGCACTGATTTATTTGTGTGATTAAGAATAAAAAGGTCATTCTCATCATTTTCCACCTCTTTTAATCTTGGTTTCTCTATTAAGGAAAGTAGGTTTAATGTCTCTTGAAAAGAGATGTTTCTTTTCCTTGTATGGTGTGAGTCAATTTAAAATTCTATGAATAGATTTTACTCAGCTTTTCAATGAGCTTGAGAAGGATGTACTAAAAGGAGAGCCAGTCTGTATCTATTTTCTCTAAAAGAATGTCCCAGACAGGAGTTACAAGCCCCTATGGAGCTTTAAGCACATTTCTGTTATTGTATCTGACAGTGCTTATCTCTTTTAGTGCCTATTTCTGTCCCTTTCTTTTCACCCAGTCAAAATGTGTAAACAAAAAGGGCCATCGTATATATTTGATATTCTCTGTGATTAGTGAATGACGGTACATAACAGTTGCTCAATTATATTTATTGACTTAAATGGATAAAATAGTCTATCCAAGTAGGTTATAAATGAAGAAATATCTGTTTTCTGTTAAAGTGCAGGAGAGAAAAGTAAAGCTAACCAAACATATATGCAGGGTATCTTCTTTTATTCATTTTCTCTCACTGCTACAACACATTATCACCGTTTGGGCATCTTGAAGTAACACACATTTATATTATTGCAGTGCTGGAGGTCGGAAGTCCAAAATGGCTCTCAGTGGGACAAAATCAAGCTGAAGGGCTTGTCACTAAGAGAAGACATTCTCATGCCTCGCCTGCTTCTCAAGGTCACCCACGTTCTTTGCTACTGGCCCCTTCCGACATTTTCAAAGCCAGAAATTTTGGATTGAGATCCCCCCATGTTGCCATATGTCTGAGGGTTCATTTCTGCTGTCCTCTTTTTTTTTTTTTTTTTTTTTTTTTAATGGTCCTTGTGAGATTTGATTTATGCAAATAATCAATGATAATCTTCCCACTTCAAGGCCCTTAATTTAATCACATCAGCAAAGTCTCTTTTGCTATGCATGGGGATATTTTCACTGGTCCCAAGGATAAGAATATGGGACTCTTCAGGGAGCCATTATTCTGACAAACATATATCCTATTCCAGATTGCAACGTAATGGTCCTGAAACAGGGAAATAGTTTTGGAACACGTGTTTCTTTATAACACAAGAGAAGAAGGAAATGTAATTTAGTGAACAGCAGCAATGCAGTAAGAACTATTCTGGTGCTTTCTCATAAATTACTGCAATAAACCATTACACACTAAATATATATATTATATATTGAGCATTTCCCATGTAGCTACCTTTTCGTTTATAAGGAGACACTGGACAAAAAGTGGTTACCATGGAGTTAACATTATAGTGAGTTTGATGTTAATATAACAAGTGAACAAGCAAAGAAATAAACAAGTGTATTGTTATTGGGCAATGTTTCAAAAAGAGAATAAATATTGTGATTTATTTTAAAGTTATAAGTAAATGTTTACTTTAAGTAGAATGAAAGCATGTGAAGAAATTTTTATATTAAGACTGAAAAGTAACAGTCAATCATGAAAGGTATGATATGTTTAATTCTTATTATCACTTTATAGTCAAATGAAGTAAGGACCTAATTATATAATTTGTCCTGGTGACTCAACTTCTGTAATGACAAAGTCGGGAATCAAGCCCAGATCTTTTGACTAAAAGTAAAATGGACTTTTCATAAAACCTAATTGGCAGTAGGTTGTGGTTACTTTGATGAATATCAGTAGTTCCTAAGGCGAGGGGTGAGATGTTAATTTGCATCCTCTCTACTCTGGAGACATTTAGCAATAATGGGACAACATTACTGCTTGTCACAACTGGGTAAGATGCAACTAACATCTAGTGAGTCAGGCTACAGATGCTGCTAGACAGTCTACTACCACAGGATACTTGCTTCCCCAACAATTATCCATCCCAAAATGTCACTGGTAACAACATTGAGACAGTCTAACGCTAATGGATAAAGCAAATTTAAGAAAAATTAATTATTGTCACCCTGGATGAAATTATGCAAATGAAATGATGTAATCCATGAAAAGCATCTGTAAAATGAGGTATTCTGTGAATGATAATAGTGATAAAAAGGGCAATATTTGTAGTAATGATGAATAGTAATTTACATATATAAGAATAAAATGTGAGAGGGTAAGAGAGTCAGTGATTTGAGAGAAAGCATTGTCCCTAATCACAGACTCTGGGTAAGACTAATTTCAGAAGACAGATATGATTTGGCTGTCAACTCTTACTGTTTCTAGGAGGCCAATACTCAATGTCAGTCTAATTTGCACATTGGTTTCAGTCTCTACCCAGAACCCCAAATCCTCCTTTTTCTCTGATGAATGGGAAATAGGCCAGCATGGCTAGTGCTATTTTCACTGACAGTCTTGAGTGGTGTTGGGTGGAAATTTGATGATCTTCCCTGTTAAACAAGAATCTTTCCATTTTCATTGATGAGAAAGACCTTACATTTACATTGTGCATTACAATTTTCTAACAATTTTTATAGGTGTGATCTCATTTGACCTTACCAAGCCTATAATTATTCATACCAGTTCATTCTACAATCTTTCTTTATAACACATGAGAAATCTGAATCTGGGTGTTTATGTGTCTTTTTACTATTTCTTAAAATATTGTCATTGCAACGAAAACCGAAATCTTAGATCATTGATCCAGGTACCTATTATAAATGTGTAACTATTTTAAAATTCTTTTTAATTGTACAATAGCAGTCTACATTTTATTTCAAGACATTTTAATATTTTAAAAAATATCTCTAGTTACCATCTGGCTACATTTTATTTTTTTAACTTTTTAAGAGAACATGTTGAGATGTAACACATGTATAGAAAATGGTACAAAAGTAAACAAACAAAAAGACTTTCACAAAGTAACACATAGTGTAACCCTTACCAACCAAGATGAACAATATTATCTGTCCCTCAATCTCTATTCTTTGACTTCTACAAGTCACTGTCCCCAAGACTTATCATTTTAAGAGG
The DNA here is from genome assembly GCF_014108245.1 of Pipistrellus kuhlii. Classification (NCBI taxonomy): domain Eukaryota; kingdom Metazoa; phylum Chordata; class Mammalia; order Chiroptera; family Vespertilionidae; genus Pipistrellus; species Pipistrellus kuhlii. The sequence goes on from NW_023425404.1 coordinate 173,315,002, forward strand.
AGTGAAATTTACATATAATAAAATTCATTGTCCTAATCACTCAGTGCCATAAAATTCAGCTATTTTATATACCATTGTAAAGGTGTAATCATTACCCAAATATAGATCATTTCCATCAAATCAAAAAGTTCCCTCACCTTACTTTTCAATATACCTCTTCTTCATTTAGGAAATCACTTAATTTATACCATCAATTTTTTATATATATATTATATATATAAAATAGAAAACAATATATATGGTTATTTACTTAAATATGTGTGTGTTATTTATATATATGTTATATATAAATAACATATACTGTTATTTAATATATATTAAATAACTATATGTTTGCTTGTATGTATACATTTATGTAAGAGTGTGGAGTTTTGCTCAACAAATTAATTTTTTTAGTTTCACTTATTTTGTTGCAAGAGTAAGTGCTTTTGTTCCTGAAATGCATTATATAAATACAATACAATTTGTTTATTCAGTCTCCATTGGTTTCACATTTGGTTTATTTCCAATTTTAAGCTATTATTTAAAAAATGATTGCTATTAACATGCTTATACATGCCTTTTAATGAACATATATATTCGTGTATCTTGGATAACTATCTGGAAGTGTGGTTGCTAAGCCACATAGTAGAGGTTTGCCAAAGCTGCTGGGCAAATTTTAGCAATAACTATAATATTGATATTTTGATCTAAAGGAAGATCATTGCTAAAGTAAACATAATTGTTCCATTGTGTGTCATAAGCAAAGTTGTAATTAAAAAAAAAAAAAGGAAAAGGAAAGGATTTTTTACTAACAATGATCCTTATCCTAGAGCTGATACTTTTCATAGGTATGCAGTTAAGAGTCACAGAATATATTGTCACCGCTTTTTTATACTAAAATAAAATTATTCAGCCATCACCTAGGTAGCATAAACAATGCAGACACTTTAAAAACATCAAAAAATAGTATCTCTACAGAATAAATTAGAAATAGGTGGTATATTAGTTTACTATTGATGCAGTAACAAATCACCACAAGCTTATTGGCTTAAAGAAATATAAATTTATTATCTTACACTTCTATATCATAAGTAGTCAGCCACATGCCTGATTTCCAAGGTGCGGTATTTGTGTATTTAATATTAAAATAGGAGGTCAAGAGAGTGCCAAGGTGACCTTGATGGATCACCTGTTGCCAAGTTTAAACTGATCTCTCTCAATTGCACATGAGGCCTGGCCTAAGTTTTCCTAATGAAATGGGTAAATTGCATCTTCTAGGAAAGGGGCTTCTCTCCCTGCCTTTTGCCTCTGATATCAAAACACTAAAGTGACAAACCAGTTGCAATAGTTCAAAATTTAAGGTAATTTACTATTCCCCCTAGTAGAAGCACTTCCTTCTAAGGACAAGAACCTCTAACCTGACAGGGTTTTGGAGACAGGCATTAAAAATTCTCCAAGTGGATCCCTGGAGTGAGGGTAAGCAGATTCCCTTGCATTTCTACCTGTGGTTTCTGGACCATTCATTCTGTTTATTGCAGAAATAGGACAATATAACGTTCATTTAAGGTGCTTTAACATTCTAGGGATGGGGTCACAACGTTGCGTCAAGTCATATAATGTGTACCTTTCAACAGCTGTTTTATCACTTTATCACTCCCAAGGTTTCTGGTGATGAGATATGTGGTCAAAACAATGGATCCCATAGAGAACTGTGCCCCACACTACATAACCCTTGTTGTAAAGTGGGTTCATTGTTCTAAGGTATTAATTCCATGTCATTCCATTAAACATTCTGTAATTCTCAAAGAGTGGTGCTGTCTGAGGCCTTATTGGAAAGAAAAGAAAAAGCCAGTTTTTGCCCAGATTAAATCACTGTCCCTTCCAAGGTAGATGGAAAAAAATGCAATCGATTTGCTACAGAGTAATAGTTTGCTTCTCTGATGGATGGTGCCATATTGGTGTCTCTGGCTGTCAGGTTGGACATTCAGTAGGGAAAGTACATGGATCAGTTGCTATGGTTATGTGTCTTATATACTGTTGGATTTATGCCTTACTCCAACTCTGCCACCATGGCTTCTAGGACCCATTGTGCTGGCCTTGGAGCGGCCAGGGACATAAACTGGATTACGTTCATTGGCAAAATCATTCCGTCTAATTGTTGTTTAGTGTTTCTATCATGGTGCTTTCCCCAGTCGCCTAACTAGCTGAGGAGCAGCAGAATTCCTTATCTCAGAATGTGCCACTTTGGCATGTGGATGATTTTAAGCTGAAGACAATCAATCCAAGCCAGACTCAGAGAGAGCTTTTTACCTCCCCTTTCACAGCCTAAAAGAATTTAATTATCCCTAATCAGTTGGTTCAGTGGATAGAGCTTTGGCCTATGGACTCAAGGGTCCCAGGTTCGATTCCGGTCAATGGCATGTACCTTGGTTTGTGGGCACTTCCCCAGTAGGGGTATGCAGGAGGCAGCTGATTGACGTTCTCTCTCATCAATGTCTCTAACTCTCTATGACTCTCCCTTCCTCTCTGCAAAAAAATCTATTAAAAAAAAGAATTTAAGTAGGGATCTGTACCAAGAAGAGAGCTATTACCAGAAATAACTCTTTATATCAGAAAGACTTATCTACATGGCATGCCAAATATTTGCATATCAAACATTTACTCTTTTATCTTTCTTTGAATTGTCTTTTCCTTTGAAACCCAGACCCTACTCCCTTCTCCTTACTCAAAATGGTATTTGATTCTACATTGCCTGGCTGCTGATGAGTATGGTCTTTTGAGGGGGCTACCATATGTACATGTGCTTTTCTTTTAACCATTACAATATATTTCTGTCAGTGAGAACTTCCTAGTGGCTACCACCTTCGCCTCTCCTTACACCTGTATTTCTTTTGATAATTAACTGCTACTACTTCACCTCTATGGTTTCTGGATTTCATCACCTCTGTAACTATTGAGGAGCTGGGCTCAGTCTGTAATAAAGCCTCCTACCATCAGAATGAGCTTTCTCCATGGTTCCCGTGGCCCTCTCAGAAACTCATCCCTTAAAGCATTGCCTCAGCACTGAATACAGGCAGGTTGAGGATGTGCTAACTATCCATTAATACAGTGTTTCCCCAAAAATAAGACATCCTCCGAAAATAAGACCTAGCACATGGAAAGATAAGACATCCCCTGAAAATAAGAGCTAATGCAACTTTGGGAGAAAAAATTAATATAAGACATTGTCTTATTTTCGAGGAAACAGGGTAGCATGCCCCTTTATCTAAGTCTTTTTAAAAAACAGTTTCAATGAAGCCTAATGTGTGCACAACAAATCACATTATGTTTAAAATGTACAATGTAATAGTGTTTGGCATATGTATATTCCTGTGTGCTGAGTGTTGGCTTAATTTTATTTCAAATCTACTTGCGTATGATGTAAGTAAAAATTTTATCCATTGCTGGTTTTGCTCAGTGGATAGAGCATCATCAGCCTGTGGTCTTGAAAGGTCAGGGGATCAATTCCAGTCAAGGGCACATGCCTGCGTTCTGGGTTCCATCCCTGGTAGGAAGGTGTGCAGGAGTCAGCCAATCAATGATTCTCTCTCATCATTGATGTTTCTATCTCTCTCCTATTCTCCCTTCCTCTCTGAAATCAATGAAAAAAAAATATATATATATATATATATATATATATATATATATATATATATATATTTAAATTTGATTTACTTGTTTGTGACAAAAACAAAAAGTTATTTATGGAAGAGCAGTTGTTCTGATTTAAGAATGAAGTAAGCTGTATCAGGATCTCATCTCCTCCGTTGCCATTGATAAGCACTCAGCAACTCATCTGCCTTGAGGCCCCGCTGTCGGTTTATGAATAATATGTGAAGACGTAACTATGGCAATGGGGCATTTAGACTATAAGTCCTGAGAGATGGTGAGAACTATTTGAATTTTTGTCTGGACAAGGTGATGCTTTGCTAACATAAACAGCTCTTGGAAGATCTTGAGAAACTTGCTCCTAATCTGGACTTATGCTGCAGTCACAGGAAGAGAAGGAGCATCTGTTTCTGCTTTGGGGAGGCACCCCTTGTAGGCAATTGCACAAGCCAGGCAAAAATCCCTGGAGTGTTAATCCTCCCAGCTGCTTAGCCTGCCCACTACACCAGCACCTTTGTTCCCTAGCAACGTGTGCTCTAGCAACAATGGACTTCTTTATGCACTGGCAGCTGAAAATCAGCTCTGGGTTGGTAAAGACAAGTCTCCTGAGAAATCAAACACATTGAAAAAGTGCACCTAAACCTACATTTTGAATTTGTTCCTTTCATCTCTCCTTGCCTGAAAAAATAGTGTGATTAATCTGTCATTTGTTTGGAGCATGTTATTAATTTGGCTTAAGAGACATTATCCTATGTAATAGGATATTCTTAAAACCAATCTTATCTAATAAAGAGGGGATATGCTAATTGACCCTCATGCTGTTGCAAAGATGGTGGAGCCCACTGCCAATAAAGTGGGAATATGCTAATTGACTGTCCACCCTCAAATATGGTGGCACCCAAAGCCACAAGAGGGCGGCATCCAGTCCCCTTAGCCCTGCCGGGGCAATAGGCATGTGACAAGGCCAGGCCTGCCCCACACACCTGCCTCTGGAGTACCCCAGTCCCCTTAGACCCTCAGCTGCACAGGGCCAGCCCAAGGCACAGGTAACCAGGGCCGGCCGAGGCTTGACTGCTGGCAGTGGCAACAGCAGAAGTGTGATGGGCGTCACCTTCCCCTAAATGCCAGGTTGTCTTCCACCTCTGAGGGCTCCAAGACTGTGAGAGGGGCCAGGCCAGGCTGAATGACCTCCCTCCAGTGCATGAATTTTCATGCTCTGGGCCTCTAGTGTTAATAAATGGCTGCCAAACACAAATCAGTCTCTGAACATAATTTCCCAATCAAAACAAAAAGAAACACTGTGAAACCATCATAACAATTAAAATAATATGTCCATCATCCCCAAAGTTTTTTTTTTATTCCCTTACGTAAATCAACATTCCCTCTAACAAAGAATGTTGGTACTTAATGAAATTCTAGAGATTATTGATCAATGTCCATAGGTAACACTTAAAAAATAAAAATCCATAAAGTTGCATGATTTGTTTAATATTACATAGGTACTTAGTTGAGGAAAACTCAGAACTAAACCTCAGGTTCCCTGGTTGAGACTTTACTCATATGTAATAATCCTGTGCTTGATAATCCATGTTTTTCAGAGTACTAGGAAAGAGACAGGATGGTATTTGAAGTAAAGTGAAAGGTCAGTTGCTTCGAATGATTTTATTTATGTCAAATTCTATATTTACTTTGCAAGCAATATATCCCTGTTGAATTATGACAAGTCTGGCAGGAAGTAAATAGAATATTGGAAGAATTATTATAAAGACAACCTTGATAAGAAAACTGGAAACTTTGACAGAATCATGTTATGAAGTATTGGACAAATCATGTCATCTCATTCCTGCTGTAGACTAAACCTTGCTTTACATTATCACTGGACAGGAAGGAGAGATAAGACTTCATCACTAAACTCAAGTAAAAGGGCAGAAGCACTCATTTATTGTCTTTCTGCATGATGAGGTTGCTTGGTATATATAAGTTTATGATTTGTCTTATTACCTTTGAAGATATTGTCATAATATTTGAAGCATATATATATAGCCAATATATATACTTGTGACCTGGCACGTGAAATTGAGTGAGCCCCGGAACCCCAGGGCTCCTCGATGGATTGCCCCAAAGAGGTAAGCTGGAGCTGGGGGTCCCACTTTCACAGTGTGTGCAGTCATGGACCTCCAGGTCCTGCCCACCTGCGCACGCCCACTGCACACACGGCCTTTTTGTGATGGCGGGATGACCACCTAGGCTATTATTAGTATAGATTGTGGCAATTTACTAAGTATGCCATCCACATTAAATGTTATTTAGGAAAAGTAATAAGGTCTCCATATTGTTAAATCACGGTCTTCAAAACATGTTTTAACATTATTTAAGTTACACCTACTTCATCTCTAGTCTGGGCCTAGGTAGTAAGAAGGGTGACTTGTGAAATTTTAGAAGACTTCGTTTTACATAAAAGTGAAATAATTAAATAAAATTATTTCAAATTCACATACGCACCCCAATTTGTATATTGTTACTGTTGGATGTAACCATAACTTATGTTCTTTCACAAATCACACTTAGCCGTCAGTGCTATGGTGAGAAGGGACCTATTATATAGTGCAAATATATGACTTACTAGAGGCCTGGTGCACAAATTCATGCCCAGGTAGGGTTGTTCAGCTTGGACTGTACTCTCTCACAAACCAGGACCCCTTGTGGGATGTAGTAGTGTGTGAAGTGGCAGGCAGCCAGGGAGGAGCCCCATTCCTGGCTGGTCACCATGTTGCTCCCACTTATCCTGGCCCTGAGGGCTTGCCACTGCCACGGCTCAGTAAGCTTGTCACTTCACTGTGGGAGTACACTGACCCACCAGGGGACAGTTCCTGCTTCGAGTGTCTTCCCTCTCAGATTCAGTGCATGTCATAGCAACTGGTTGAAAGTTTGGTTGTTTGGTCGTTCAGTCTTGTGGGCTTTTATATATATATATATATATATATATTTGCAGGTTAAATTATTTTTCTTTAACAGAAAAAAATAAAAGTAGAGTGCTTATTATGGACTGAAGTGTGTCCACCAGAAAGATACGTTGAAGTCCTAACCCTCATCACACAGATAGGCTAGCTCATTGTTTTGGAATGTGTAGGTTATGGGTCATATGTGTTTTGTTGCTTCAACTGAAAATGAGGGAAAGGTGGGAAACTTAAACTTTAGTTGTATAAATGTAAACAAACAACAGATCACTCTCTACTGTGTTCTGGGCCTAGTGATAATGCTTATTTAAAAATCCCCAATCTTTCCCAAACAGTTTTGCATTCAATTTTAGTTATATCATTTCTTTGCCTTTAAACAAAAAATAGAAGTCTTTTTTTTTTAATGATATGTGTCATTTTGTAAAGAAAGAAAATAAAAATACAAGGTACAGATTTAACCTACAAAGAAATTTTGAAAGATTTGAACTCACCTTCAGGGATCTGTCTATAAAAAATTATAATACTTTGTAACTCCATTACATGATGTAGCAATATTCTCTCCAGTATGAGAGAATCTGCATAATTACATGTTCAAATTAATTTTCCACTGAACATTTGTAAAAAATTAATGGTATTTCAGTAGTATACATGGCATTGCTAGTAGGCCTGATTAAAAAAAAAATTTTTTTTATGTTGGCCTTAAAGTCTAAGCCTATATTTTTCACATCCAGTTGTTTGGAGAGTTCATTTTCCTTTTCTCTCTCTCTGTCCTGGAGGAAGAAAGGAAGAAAGAAAGAAAGAAAGAAAGAAAGAAAGAAAGAAAGAAAGAAAGAAAGAAAGAAAGAAAGATGAAACTTTGAAATTCAACTTACTCTTTATGTCTTAGTTCCTAGAAATTCTATGTATAAAAAGCAACTTTATTGCTTATCTCTATTCCATGGAAGGGGTGGGAGGAGGGGGATCTCTCAAGAAAACAATTCTGACTTTAGATCTGATTTAATTAACATATAATGGCAGTAGATCACATAGCTTATAAACTTACTTGGAGATTCTTTAATCAATATATATTGATATATAGTGACACTTGCTGAATTCTAGATCACTCTCAGAATTAGATGTGCTGCCAAGCATTACAGATTGTCCATCTGAATGTAAAGTCTATTGATTTCCTTTCCAGGCTGGGTTTAGGTGGCTCTATTAGTTAACTACTGATGTTGAACAACTTAGCAGCTTTAAACAGCAAATGTATTGTTTTCAAGATTTGTGGATCAGGAATTCAAAAGTGTAATAGCTGCATTGTTCTGTCTCAGCATCTCTCAAAAGGTTACAGTTAGGATGCTGGCCACAGTTACTATCCTATGAAGGCCTGACTGGGATTGAAGGATATGCAACCAAGATGGGTCACTCCTGAGGCGATTGGCATAAGACTTCAGTTTCTCTCCGGCTGTGGGCAGGAGATCTCACACTTAAAGGGGTAAGGGGGAAAAACACACACTGTAATCAATGGCCTAGCCTCAAAATACACATATCATCATTTGTACAATATCCTAGTAGTTAAACAGGTTAGCCTTATTTAATGTGACAAGGGACTACACAAAAGATTTAGGCAAGCGTCGTGTTAAACCCTGACCACTACAGTCTGCCCTCAGACCCCCCCAAAATGATGCATGCTCTTACCTACATGCAAATTAATTTATCCACTCTCACAGACCACACAAGTTCTATCTCATTACAGAATCCTATCAAAGGCTTTTCAGGTTCAGGTTCTGTCAATCCTCAATTTATTTTTTAAGTTCAGCTCACAAATATATATATATATATATATATTTCGTTCAATCTGGAAACCTATGAACTAAGGAGACAACTTGAATACATCTCCCCTCAAAAAATACAATGGTAGAAGATATTATAGTCATAGCATATTTAGGGGGCAAGTTGTCAGGGGGCATACTACTGGAAGATCTCCTCGAAATTAAAAGACAGATCATTGCATTGTGTGTCATCCACCATAAGGAGAGAAGCTCAGTTCCTGGAAGACCTCTGTGAGCTCTGAAGAAAGTATATCACAAACCCAGAGATAGATCTTCTGGCCTATATAATGGTCTTACAAAAGCTGTGAGTGCAGCCTAGAGTATAAAGTTGTTCTGTAGCAGGTCTAGGCTGTGATGCAAGCTGCTAGGCCGTTTGGACCATCGAATCTGGCAGATATGTTAGCTTTGGTGGTTTCAGTGGTGAAAACAGATATTTTATAGATTGGAAGACAAGATTAAGTGGATAATCATAATTGAAAACATTAGGATTCTGAAGCAAGTGCAATACATCTGCTGCAGAAAATTCACTGCTTTAGTAAGTCAACTCCTGATATACTACTTGTTCCTGATAGAGATGGCTTGACTGACCTTGGGACAACAAATGACCACACATCCCAAACTCATCATGAAATGAGTCTTATACATTCTACAAAGTCATAAGAAAAGACATGCTTAGCATTTTAAATTACAACTGATTTTTAAAAATTCAATATTTTTAAACTTTTTTTCTTTATTGATAAAGGTATTACATATGTATCCTTATCTCCCCATTGACTCCCCACCTCTTAAATTACATCTGATTTTTAACATAAGCAGGGACACAAGGAACAAACCCTGAGCAGTGAGATAGCCAGCCTCCAAATAGTCCTGATGATCCTGCCTTTTGTATTTCAGACCCTGTGTGACCCTTCCCTCATTGTATCAGGGTGGATCTGGATGACCAGTAAACTTTTGTAGAAGTGATAGTATGTCATCTCAAAGATCCTATATAATAAAGCCTAATATGCTAAGTGTCTGACCATTTGTTTGACCATTGGAGTAGTCACTATTATGCACACTGACCTCCAGGGGGCAAATGCTTCGACTGGTAGGTTAGCTTGCTGCTGGAGTCTGGCTGATCAGGACTGGGCAAGATGGGCCAGACATGCCCTGGAGCCCTTCTATGGTCCATCCCCAGTTCCAATTGTGCACTAGTGGGCCCCCTCAGCCTGACCTGCATCCTCTCATAATCTGGGACCCCCTCAGGGGATGTCGGAGAGCTGGTTTTGGCCCAGTCCCCACAGATCAGGCTAAGGGACCCTGCCAGTACATGAATACGTGTGCCAGGCCTCTATTAAGGTTATAAAAGACACTGTGACATCTGTTTCTATTATATGTACTCTCTTTTTCTTTCTTAGGTCTCTATCTCTGAGGAGACCCAGTTCCCATGTTGCTGTAAGCCCAGTGAATAGGCTCACTTGATGACTCACTCAAGTTCCCTGACAATATCCAGGTGAGTGAGATTGGGGTGGATTTTTCATCCCAGTCAAATCTTCAGAAACTGTAGCCCTACACAAGAGCTATCTCACAACCTTGTGAGGCACCCTGAACCAGACACACTCAGCTACACTTCTTGTCTTTGTGTGAGGCATAAACACAGGTTGAAAATATTTAAACACATGAAATCGTGGTTGAATAAGATACATTTCTATCTTATTTCCCCATATCAAACTTTGCCTGTGTGCTATGACGAGTTCTGGTGTTCATATCACAATTTCCTTTTGCATGCAGGCTGCCTACCTTGGAAAATGTTTATGTTCCTAGTTTAGAAAAGAATATGTCACTGCTGATTCATTTATGATAACAAGATGAAATGTGACTTTTTATTCAAATTTTATGGGATTTTGATTCTTCTTTTGTCAACTCTTCCTGGGGTTGTTTATCCCTTCAGCATATGCCTACTTTTTTCTATATTATAAAAATAATCTGATGTTTTAAATGTTGTTATTGATTTCTTTTATGTGAGAAAACTGTGAGCACTTCTTATGATTCTAAAGCAATACACTTTAATTGTATATACCTTGAAAAATAGTCAATACTATAATGAAATAAATAATAACTAATCTCATTTCCCAGAGACAAGCATTATATGATTTTGCTTTCTTCTTCATTTATGTTATATGTGTGACTACCTGAACAGATGGAAAGATGGCAGCTGGATAGATAGAATAATAGTGAGTGATACTTTAATCCAAGACACTGTATTCTAAATTTTTCCAAATTTCCACATTTCTGTTTTTATTTTTCCTTTAATTATCAAATCAAATTGCTAGAATATTTATCCTAGATGCAAGAAATAATTCAGAATCTTTCGCTTGTTTGGGGATGATTAACGTGAGATAATTTTTTCCTTGACACATGTTGTTCAAAACTCATGTTTTGCCAAAGGGATTTTAAGTCACGGAATTGCTAAAAAAAATTCCATAATCCTTCTGTAACTTGTGTTACTTTTTAATGCAGCTTTTGTTTTTCTTTAGTTATTAAGTTTCTCATTCAGTCACACTTTTGGTTATGCCAGTTGTTACTCTGTCGTTTTTACTGATTAATATAACAAGTAATTATTAAACTTTTATTATGCTAGCTATTGTGAATATAGAGACCCAGCAAAGTTCCCTTTAATAATGACGTTAAAATCTAGCTCTCTGAGGTTGTAGATGTAGATGGGAGTTTGCAAGTCGGCCTTCTTAAAAATATTTGTATACTGTGCAACATAGCCTGGTGGTAATGTTAGAATGGAAACTCATTTATTTTGACATCTTGTTATAAGAAAGTAATTATCTCAACTAATTTGAATTCATCACTTTATCACAAACAATTGAATCTAACAATTCAAGGTAACAATTGAAATATGTTGAATGATAGTCATGAGAGGGAAAAAAAAAAAAAAGACTTAATATGTTGACTATTGATCCAGAGATCTACATGTGCTTAAGAAACATATTACCCTATAATTTAACTTTCTTTCTAAATAAACATTGAAGAGAGGTTTTGATATGTGAAAGACATGCCTGGTTATTTCCTTAGTCATCTGCTCAACCTCTAAGTTAAAGATTTATTTTTTCTTAGCCTACATGTAGAATTTATATATCTATCAAGCCGTGAGCACAGGAAATCAGAGAGTAAGATGGTACCCAGGGGATAATGACACAAATTATTACTTATATATTGTCTTTTCTTCCCCCCTGAGGCATATATATATATATATATATATATATATATATATATATATATCACATATAAAACTTGATTTATATGATAGCCACTATGAAAGAAATTTTAAATTTTAAAAGGAAGCTTGTTTCATCTCAGCACTTTGAACATAAATTTTGTATCGCACACATTTCTAGTCTCATTTATTGGTGATTACTCATGAACAATTCAGTAACTTAAAGCCAGATTAATACACTTAAATTTTGATAATCATTAAGTCACTGTGTTGTATATTTTCATTTTGCCTTTTATCAATTTCCTTTTTTACTTGATAAGAATTACTTGAGGTTTATATGACAATAAAATATGAACATTTTATTTGTCAAAATATAAACACACCCACATTTGCAGGTGTAAAGATAACAATGGACATTTAAAAAAATCCATGGGATGGAGCAGATAACAGTTTGAAACATCTAGGTTTTGTGCTATGAGAAACATAGAAGATGAAAGCAGCTTAAACCAAATGAAGGATCTAAAAACATAAACAATGGTGAATGTTTTCAGGAATTGTCGTTTAATGTTTTGTTTATCTACCAGTGTTTCCCAAACTTTTGACATATGTGTATCCCTTCTATAATCTTTGTAATGCTGAGTACCCCTCGTACTCATGAGAACATAGAATTAGGCACAGCTAAGCACGGTGCAGTGCATATCCCCACCAAACTCCGGTGCAACGCGTACCCCCACCAAACTCTTCCCGTACCCCTGGGGGTACGTGTACCACACTTTAGGAAACACTGATTCCCTATACCTAGGTTGGCCATAGCTAATTCTATAAAGATTTTAAAATAACAATTATTCTACATCTAAAGTGGCTGGATTTCATAAACAGTTCAAGTTGCAACGACTTACTTTATATTTGATTGTGCTTTAAGACTCAAGTTAGATTAGATGCCAACTTAATATTTCATTTGACCCTATGATTCTTGTGAAGTAAGTGCAAGCAGGGAATTTGTGATTATTGCAGATCAACTTACTTTAAAAATCCCTTTTTTACTGATGGATTAACATAGCAAGATATAGGAGTTCCCAGTAAATTTGACACCATTAAAATATCCACAGGAACATATATAAAAGAATAAATAATTCCCCAAACCTTTTTAAAATGAAAACAGAAAATCATCAGATGAAAATCTATATTTTTTTCCTGAAATTTGAGTCATATTTATTCAACATATAGTATGTGCTGGGTAAGATGCTAAGTTCTGGAGATGAAAAGGTATTGAGAAGCAAATGAACCCCTGCACTAAATAATTTTATAGATTACCTTAGAAGAAAAGCATCAATAAATGCAATCATACTTGTGAATATTTTAGTATATGCCACAGTAAATGCTCTATATGAAAGATGTATGATTCACTGAAACCTTATAACAAAGAAATGTGTTCACATTTTGGAGTTTAGGAAAGACTACTTCAAAGTATGCGATGCTTAAATTGCTGCTATAGGCCATTAGGGGTGAATCAGCAACACATAAACCCTGTGGGGAAGGCCAGGCCCTTTGAAGGGCCAGCGTGACAGGAACCGTGAGCACAGACAAAGAATGTTACAAGATTAACTAAAAGAGGGAAAGCAGTGTGCAAAGAATGCAAATGAGTAAATCAAAAGTAATGAGTAGCCACTGAGAATTTTTTAAAAGATTGCTCTCATGGGTTAGGGAATAAAGTTTCATTATAATGTGTTTTATACACAGTAAAATGCTCCTTTTTCAGGTGTTAACAATTCTATGGATTTTGACCACTGCATACAGGCTTTCTGGGAATTCCAACCTCTTCTGTAGTACAGGGACTTCTGGTCTGAATACTGGCTCGCACCTGAAACCTGGGCAAGGGGTGTGGCTCTTTAACTGGGACAATGGTCCTCCGTCTCCTGGTCATTGGTCCTTGGTTTCTTCTGATGGCAAAAGCTGAGCAGTACTCTTGTTGGCTGGCCTCTGTGACACCACTGGTATTAGCCATCTCTGTGGGTCCGTTTTGCTTGGATGCCATTTGATCCCGTGACACATGACTATTGTGTATGCGTGGTGCTGGCATTTGAGTACTACCACCTGTTTTCTGGTGTTCAGGGTCCTATCTTCTCTATTGTTAGTAGTAAGTCTAGTCATGCAACGACTTCTCTTACCTTCAGTTTTGACCCAAGGCAGCTGTTCATTACTGTTTCAGTAAATGTCCAGGGTATCTTACAATTCTTTACGGTGTTGGTGAAGCCTTAACTGTGAAACATAATGTGTTGGACCCTGTATTATATACATACTCCAGTAGGACCATGTCCTGAAGCCTTTTTTAATCTCTTCCTCTCTTGTCTGACATAGTAATTCTGATATTTTGCCTGTGCTCAACAGGCTCATTTCTCTTCATACGTTCTAGGAGTCATTCTAGCGGCTAGTTCAACCATCTTCTGAAGCTCTCATCATGGTGCTAAAATGTATTTCAATTTAGTATTCCCAAATCAATAAGCTCTCTCCTATCCAAACTTATGTTTTATCCCCTTGTTCAAATATCTTTGGAAGCTATTCATACATATGCTGCCTCAGGTCTTCAGAGAATATACTCTGGTTAATTCCTCAGCTCTTTTGAGGATACTCTCTTTTCCTCCCTTATCAAGTGCTGAATGATCTTGGTTGGGTTGTGCTGTTAATTAACTATAGTTATAGATACGTGTCTTGGAGGGGAGTGATGGGTACATCCTGAGAGAAGTACATGCTGCATGCGTGTCAGAGGCCTCTGGACTGTCTTCAAGAACATTGGGAGTGCTAGCTTTTAATAGGAAGAAATGGGCCATTTTTCTAGGGTCAAAGGTTAAAAGAGATGTGTATGGGTTAAGATGTTTACCAAAATTGGCCAGATGTTCCATTCCAAATGTCAGAGTCCCATTTTTACTACTAAAGAGACCCTGGCCCAAAGAGAGAGCTCACTTTGGTTACATGTTTAACCTTCTGTGTAATACCACCCCTTTAGTAAGTCCTGGGACTGGTGCTTAGCTCTGACCTATTGCAGGAGGCAGGATCTCTTTCAAACCTGGTGGAAAAGCCTTCTGACTTCTTTCCTTGGCTTTTCATAGACTGTTATTGTCTTCTAGTTTTCATGATCTTTTGCAGAGAGTTAATATCTACTAATATCAATTCAAACATCATTGTGTGCATAGTTATTCTTCACCTTTTACTTCTCAAGCAGCCAATGATTCTCCTACTGGTGCATTTTTTACCTTAGTGTGTGCCATTATGGTTTACCACTAGTGGCTTTTAACCATTGGAATGCTTTATTATTCCAGGGGCTTCCTGGGTTCCATCCACTGTTAATGATGTAGTCCCTATTGCCAAGTTGGCAGTAAATAATCCATCTCCAAACCATCACTAGAATATGCTTTCTCTGAACCCCAAATATAACTGCTCATAGATTGATTTTGAATAAATAAGCTTCTCCGAGAGTGATTTGTAGGAAGAGTATGTATGAGGCATCCACACCTGTGGAATGGAGGGGGAGAAGCAGAATTGGCAACAGTGACAAAGCGATTTGCCATGCAGGCCTTGCAAAGAGTTGAAATCAGTGGGGAAGCCTGGAGCACAATAGTCTCATCCGGGCACATACCCTGTTTCCCTGAAAATAAGACAGTGTCTTATATTAATTTTTCCTCCCAAAGTTGCGCTAGGTCTTATTTTCAGGGGATGTCTTATCTTTCCATGCGCTCTAGGTTTTATTTTGGGAGGATGTCTTATTTTCAGGGAAACACGGTAGCCCCCTCCTCGGGCATTGGTTACAGGCTGCCCAGGAAAGGTGTTCTCTGTAGGAGGGCAGCTCTTTGCAGCAGGGTCAGGCCTGCATGTACTGGTACTACTTGTCTGTTGACATGTGAGGCAACAATTAATTGCTTAAAGGAGAAACTGGTAGGTGCATATTTGTGTTCATTATGCAGATTAGACCCTATACCACACAGATTTAGTAACCTGGAATTCGCATCAATAGAAAATATCTAAAATGTAGCAGAGAAATAGGTAGGAAAGTAACACAAAGCAAGCATATAAAAAGAAATTGGGGCACATTGAAATGTAACTGATGTGTAATGAGAGTTTCAGAAAACAAAAGGAGATTAGGGTAAGAGTAATATTTGAAGTTATCAGGTCTGAGATGTTTCCAAACATAAAACAGACAGACATCAAAGCACAGATTCAGAAAGTTCAGCAAACCCCATGAAGAATAAATACAAATAAAGCCATATCTCTGTATAACCTGGTCAATCTCTTGAAGAACAGGGACAAAGTATTGTAGAAATCTTAGAAGCAACCAGAGAAAAAACATATTTTGGGTGCAAAAATTAGAAGAGTAAAAACTGCTTTATTTTCCTGAAACATAAAACCAGGAAAACATGAAATGAGTCATTAAATTGATGAAATAATAAATTAAATCATAAAAAATATAACTGCCATCCTAGGAGCTGAGGGCGAGTAAAGATATCTTTTTACAATGAATGTAAGACAAAGACATTTTCAAATAAATGATAACTGAGAGTATTTGCTGTCAATAGAGTTTGCATTATGAGGGGGGGGGAAAGGGTGTGTTTTTTCCAGATTAATTTCAAATCTAAATGTGAAAAAGAAACAAGAAAACTCTTTGAAAAAAAATATGAAGATAAATTGTTGACCATGAAGGAGACAAAGGTTTCTTTTAAAAATTATGATTTAGATGACATTTTAGTAAGAACTTTTGTTTATCAAAATATAACACACAGAAAGAAAAAAAGGCAAGGTATAAAGTAGAAGATATATGTATTAATTTAAATGATGAAAAATATATATCCAGCATATATGCATATAGAATTGCTACCAATGCATATCAAAGACACTGAAAAAGCCAAAGTCTTTTCAGGCAATTCTTAAACAAGAATACCCAAATGACCAATAAATATATGAGAAGACGCTCAGTTTTATTGGGTGCAGGGAAATACAAATTAAAACAGAGCAATACCAACTTTTAGTGAAATGTGGAGCAACTGCAATTATCATTAACTGTGGGTAGCATTTTAACCATTATTACTCCTGTAGCATTTCCACCTGTCACTGTCTATTAAAGCTGGGCATATGCATACCCTACAAACTTGGGATTTTACTAAAGGATTATACTGAACAAAATGCAAACATATGACCTCCAAATTCATGTATAGGAGTTTTCATAACAGTGCTCCTTATAATGGTAAAAAATTGGATACTATCAAAATAATAATCAAAAATAAACTGTTATGTAATCTTATATATTTTCCCCCTAAATTAATTGTGTAGACAGCATCAACTACATGCAGCCACATGTTGCACGTGCATGCACATTAATGCACACACACACACACACACACACCTAAAAGCAAAATTTAAACACACACACACACACACACACACACACACACACACACGCATTACAAAATAGCAGCACGTTTTGAGGTTAATTGCCAAAATTACTGAATTTTTATTCCAGCTCTGACACTTGTCAACTCTGTGATCTCAGGCAAGTTTTATAATTCATCTATGCTTCATATTCATTATCTGTAAAAATGAGATAAAAATGGTAACTATGGAATTGTGTTCTTGTGAGAATTACAATGTTGAATTTATATAAAGCAACTGAAACATCCAAAGCAATATAATGTTGTTTGTTTTCATGTTATTAATATAATTTGTGTTGCTGTTTTTTTTCTCCCAACTTGCTATTTATTCTGTTTTTCATAGTTGAGAATACAACAAATCATTTTTTTTTCTGTATCTATATTTTAAACTTAGAACTTATTTCAGAAGTTTTCTCAAGTCATTAAATAGGTTTTTTTTTATTTACTACAAATTATTATTTTTACAATATATTTTTATTGGTTTCAGAGAGGAAGATAGAAACATCATTGATGCACCCTGCTGGAGATCCAATCTACAACCTGGGCATGTGCCCTATATGTGAATTGAACCACGACCTCCTGGTTTATAGGTCAATGCTCAACCATTTAGCCACACTGGCTGGGCCAAATTATGATATTTTGAGGTTTCATAATTGCCTTACATTTTCTATGATTAGATACTTAGGTTTTTATTTTTACATAAATAATGTTGCAACTATCATGTTTGTGCAGAAATATCTGTGTTTCATAGAATTTCTTCAAAGTAGATGCAAATAAATGGATTACCAGGCTAAAAGATAGCTAATTTAAAAAGATTTATATCATACATGATGTAGAAAAATCTATTTAATGGACACATAAGCTACACAGCACATGGTGTCATCTAATATAACTTCTGTATTTATGGCAATGTTCTGTATCAGTTTGGTCCAACTAGCATCATGTAGCTATTCAACACTTAAATATGCTTAGTATGACCAGGACTCTGATTTTAAATGGCTAGAGGTAGCTAGTGGCTGTAGGCAACACATATGTATATTTGTGCAATATTCACCTAAATTGCTCATACCATTGAAGAAAATCCCTTACTCCTCTTTTATAACGCTCCTCACATCTGACTACAATGTCTATTCCACAAATAACCCTAATTTTTTATTCCAGTATTTTTAAAATAACTTACCACATTTTTACGAATGCCTAACAAAAAAGAAGATGCTTAGTATTGTTTGCTTTTGATCTTTTCAGAAATAATCATCTTTACCCACTTTTTTTGTTTGTTTATACAATACTTCTAAGATTAGTCCATGTTGCCTAATGCAGTAGTAGTTTATTCATTCTCAGAGTTGGCAGTATTTCATCTTGTGAGTTGAGTAAATTTATTTGTCTATCATAGTTAAAAGGCTTTTAGTTCAAGTTGTTTCACTGTTATGCTATGAGAAGTTATGTGAATTTCTCTTGGTGCACATTGTTCAAGAGCTGTAATAGAATATACAACTGGGAATTAAACTGTTGGGTCATAATATATGCATGTGTTCAACTTTCCTATATTTTTAAAATTGTAAATAAAAATTATTATACCAATAAATACACTCACTAAAACCATATCTGAATTCTTTAAGTTCATACTCTTAGCAACGAATTATATTGCAAGCTTTTTTAAATTTTAAATAAGAGCAGTAAAATCATTCATAATTGTGTACTTGGTAGTCTGAAAAATATCTTCCTCAAGGGTATTCATGAAACCTTTGGTATATTATGTTAAAAACCTTGAGATGGAGCAATTATTCTGTATTACCTGGGTAGGCTTGGTATAATCATGAGGTTCCTCAATGAAGAGAGACAGGAGATCAGAGTGATAGGGAATGGAATAACTAAAGCAAGAAGTTGGAGTGATGCAAAGAAAGGGTCATAGGTCAAGGGGTGTGACCTCTATATGCATCTAGAAGTTGGCCTCTGGAGGCTTCTTGAAGTTGAAAAGAATAAGGAAACTTTCTTATCTAGAGTCTCCAGCCGGAACTAGTCATGCCAACATATTAACCTTAACCCAATTAAATTAATTTTGAATATCAGACCCCCAGAAATAAAAGATAAGAAATTTTTTGATCTTCTAACACAATATGTTCATAGTAATTTGTTACTATAACAATGGCAAATTAATGCAGTTTGCTTTACTTAAATGCACCAAGAATGCCCTGTGGTTGCTGGCCAGCTACAGATCAGGTATAGACACATTTTTATTTCTTGAATTAACTAACAAATGAACTCCTGTTACTGAGAAGATATCCATTGGGAAACTTGTACTGTGGGACTTAAATATTCTCAAGTCATTCAAGATGAACTTTTTTTTTTTCCTTGGTTGGTTCTCATTTCATTAACTTATTGTTTTTCCTCACTGCCTGTTGAGCTCTGTCATACCAGAGACTTCCCGCAGCTTTGCTACTGCTGCAACCAAACGATAGGAATATGAGCTCCAAAGGGTTCCAAGTCTTCAAAATCAATAACACACATGTAAGTCATTATATGGAAAAGAGCTCACATCCCCACAAGTTTGCACATAAACATAGATCTATCAGCCTTGGTCACTTTGAAGCTAGTAAACTAAAGTCTTAGTTATATACTATCATCAAGCCATCTGCAATAAAAAAATAGTCCATGGATATTCTGCAAAGGCTAGATATTTCTGGGTCTTTTCTGTTGTTTTATGGAGTCAACTCATAAATTAAAACTGAATTACAAAAATTATACCAGGTGAAGTAAGAGAGGGAAGATATTATAGGCTTATGAGCATATCAATAAAATGCAAAAACTTTCATGATTTGAACATTACATTTCTTAAAGAATTGAGCTTTTTCTTAAACCTATTGATTGCCAATCCTATCTAATAAAGAGGGAATATGCCAATTGACCCTCATGCTGTCGCAAAGATATTGGCACCCACAGCCAATAAGGAGGGCATATGCTAACGTGTGACTACATATGTGTCTTTCCCCTTCTTTCATGACATTTTGTAGGCCCTGTCATTCTGAAGATTCAAGTATCTTCCCTTAAAATAAATATATTTATATTATTTCATTTGTGATTTAGCTGCTACTTACGGACTTTCCTTTTTTTAATTAAATTTTTAAAAAATATATTTTATTGATTTTTACAGAGAGGAAGAGAGAGGGACAGAGAGTCAGAAACATTGATGAGAGAAAAACATCAACCAGCTGCCTCCTGCACACCTCTTACTGGGGATGTGACCACAACCAAGTTACATGCCCTTGCCTAGAATCAAACCAGGGATCTTTCAGTCTGCAGGCCAATGCTCTATCCACTGAGCCAAGCCAATTACTGCTGGACTTTCCTTTTATCAGTATTTTATAATCTGTGTCTCTATGGTGTATTTCTATTATGTAACATATTAGGCCCAAATTTACTTTAAACTAACAAGCAATTATTATCTCAAAGTTTTGGTAAATCAGGATTCTGGACCTGGCTTTGCTTGGTGCCTATTAAAGTGACATCTAAGGTTTTGCCAAATTCTACTCTTTAGAGTTTAGTCATTAGGTCCAATTCACACTCTAGTCATAAGGAATGCATGAATAGCAGGAGGTGGATTGTTGTTACATATACAGAATAATTGCAGAATATATACAGAATATTCCATTACAGCCGAAACCAGTTTGGCTCAATGGATAGAGCGTGGGCTTGTGGACCGAAAGGTCCTGGGTTCGATCCCGGTCAAGGACATGTACATTGGTTGCGGGCACATCCCCAGTAGGGAGTGTGCAAGAGGCAGCTGATCGATGAAGCTCTCTCATCGATGCTTCTAGCTCTCTGTCCCTCTCCCTTCCTCTCTGTAGAAATCAATAAAATATATTAAAACAAACAAACAAACAAAAAAACCCCAGAATATCCCATTACAAATACAGAATAACTGACTTTATTAGTGTAAAATAATAAATATACTAACAAAACTATTTTATTTTTAAAAGCAATAATCCTAAACTTATTCATTATCCCAGTCAGAATTTCAGGCACTATCATTAATTTCATCTTCTGTTATATCCTCAAGGTCAGCCACGAGTCTTTTTTACTCTTCCTTCCTTTTCTCTCTCAAAAACAGCTACCTTCCTTTATCAGCTTCAAACTAGTCTCCTGGCCTGAAGACGTGTTTTCACAAACCCAATCTCAATTCAAAATCCAAATCATCTTTATGATGTAAAACTGATCATATTCAACAGCCTAGTAAACAGCTTGGGTGCCGTTTCAGTGATCTTGTGATTAATTCAGAATACCAAAAGGCTTTCGCTATCCCTCTTGTTATAGCCTCTGATTTCCTTTTAGTCTCATCTCTGCCTATTTTCTCCCTTCCTCTCTACGTTCATAAATTGCTAAACTTCTTCAGTTTTTTTTACTGTTATGTGGTCTTTCATCATACAGCCTTTTTATTTACTGCACCCTCTCTGTGAAAGAGTTTACCTATCCTTTTGCCATGAATTTTTATTCATCATTTAAGTGTCAAATTAGACATAAAACTTTCTCAGATCAAGAATTTGTCTACATTGTGTATGTTCCTGAAGCATCCTGTAATTCTCTATCCTAGCACTCATCACATCCTTCAATTGTTCATTAATTTCTGTGTTTATCCTGGAAGATAAGAATAAGTATTATAGTGAGGGTAAGATCTATGTCACCAGTGCTAGCACAAACTTAGAATATATTTGAAAATTAAAATAACAGTAATAATAATGACTGAATTCAAACTTTAGCAATCACTATATGCTAACCCTTGTGAAAAGCCCATTACATGGATAATTTTATTAACTGCTAAAAACCAATCTTTAGCATAGGTATAATAAATATACTAACAAAATAGTATTATTTTGAAGATGAAGAAATTAGTATAAAAAATGTTAAATGAGCAAAGATTAAACCTTACATTTAAACTGAGACATTTAATTTCAGAGTATAAGATTTTTATTACTAAACTATAGGAAACAAATATATTTCAACAACAAGTGAATAGACATAAGATTATCTAAAATTATTTTAAAATATGTTGTGACACATTGCCTGGCCAGCATGGCTTAGTAGTTGAGCATTGAACTGTGAACCAGGAGGTTACTGTTCAATTCCTGGCCAGGGCACATGGAATTTCTTAGTCCACTGGGTTGTGGACTTGATCTCCAGTATGGGGCATGCAAGAGGCAGCTGGGCAATGATTCTCTTTCATTATTGATGTTTCTATCTCTTCTTCTCTCTCCCTTCATCTCTTAAATCAATAAAAATATATTTTAAAAAATAAAATATTTTGTGACACATTGTCACATCTGTGCTTATTAAGAAGGCTCTTATTCTCTTGGGCAGTTCTAGTTGTTTAAAAGTCTAATCTCCTGTTTTTGAGGCAAAAATACCTCCAGCCAACCCTCTGCAATCTCATCTCATTCAATATCATCAGAACCTCTGAAATTATACAGAGTAAGTCTAATATATTCTGCATTCATAGCCATTCAAACTTAATATTAGTTACCAAACTCAATGCTACTTTTACACTAAAATATATAGTATTTGAATAAACTTTAGGTGTATTATTTTGTTATTATTTTTTAATTATTTAGAATAAAACATAAATTCAGGAAACAGCAACATCCTTTGAAACATGTTTGTTAACCTTTCCCAACCTACTTCTTCAGAGATTTATATGTCTATAACCTATAAATGTAACAGTTAGTAAATAAAAAATAATACATGCAATATGCAAGTCATAAAGCCCAATATTGTCACAAACAGATGAGAAACCATCATCCAATCCAATAACTAGAACCATATCACCAACTTGTGTGTCCACTTAGATGCTCTTCACCCTCTCCTGCTTGACTTTCCCCCAGCAGAGGTCACCGCTAGCATGAATTCTGTATCATTACTTTCACTTTCATAAAACATTTTTATTATACATAAATGAACGTGTTGTTGACATATGCTTATATCTGAGCTTTGTAGAAATGGCACCACACTAATAATTTTAAGAGCCTACTTTTCCCATCTTGTTGTTATAGCTTAAAAAAATCATCTCTGTGCTCTATGTGGCTATGGTTTATTCACATTTGCTAATGTATAATATTCCATTAAAATAATATACCAAAATACAGACATTCATACTCTTTCAAGTATGCATTGGAATGATTTCTAAAATTTTTATATTATAATCAGAGATGCTGTGAGCATGTTTTACATATTACCTGAAGCATATGTATATGAATTTCTCAAAGAACATAATTAAGTGTTAAAATGCTGGGTCATAGAGTAAGCATATAAGTAACATAAATATTTCTGATGATTTTATTTTCTAGTTGTATCTTACAGAAAATGCTCCCTCTAATATTTTTAAAGATTTTTTTTCCTCAGAAATGGTTTAAATATTATTTTAAAGGTAATACCTAAAAAAACCCTTTGACCTGTAGAACAATAATTTCAGTTTTATCATATACTAGAGGCCCATTGCACAAAGAGATTCATGCAATAGGCCTTCTTTCCCTTGGCTTCCAGCACCAGTTTTCTTCTGGCACCAGGGACCCAGGCCTTTGCTCTGGCCAGAGTCTGCCATCTTCGTCTTTGCTGCAGACTTTGGAGTTAGCAGTCTTGTCTTCACTGTGGCATTCCACTCCTATAGATCCCTTCGCCCCCTGCCCTCCCTCTCATAGCAGGCATCTTGGCCCACCTGGCTATTCCACACGTGGAGCGACTGTGTGGCCATAATCTTCGTCCTTCTAATTTGCATACTCACTCTGATTGGCTATGGGCATAGCAGAGGTACAGTCAATTTACATATTTGTCTACTATTAGGTAATATTATCAAATTGGTGTCTAATTTGTTAGAACAATCTATATATCCTCACAGTATTAATGTTATTGGACCCTTTATTTATTTATTTTTTTGGCCAATCTATTAGGTTTCATTGCTCACTGTTATTTAGAATAAAACATAAATCCAAGAAACAGCAATATCCTCTGAAGCATTTTTTAGTTAACTTCTTCCTTCAGATTTTGTTTTTGTTTTTGTGATTTTGTAGGGAATGTCTTTCTTCCATTTCTTTATTAGAAATGACAGTAAGCATTTTTTGTATTTCCATATGTGTATTTATCTTTCAGGAGTTGCTTTGTAAATTTTTTTTAGATGTTGATTATATGTATGGTTTATGGTATTTTTGCCTATTTATTTTCGGCCTTCAATATCTAGATACATTTGTCAATTATATGCATCACAAATATTTCTTTCTATGTGATGTGACTTTTTTTTGGTGTTAATCCTCATCCAATGATATTTTTCTATTTTCTTTTTTAAATAAATAAGCCATTTATTTATTTATTTTTAAAATACATTTTTATTGATTTCAGAAAGGAAGGAAGAGGGAGAAAGAGAAACATCAGTGATGAGAGAGTCATTGATCAGCTCCCTCCTGTACTGGGGATTGAGCCTGCAACCCAGGCATGTGCCATTGACTGGAATCGAACTTGGGACCCTTCAGTCTGCATGCAGATGCTCTATCCACTGAGCAAAACCAGCTAGGACCCAATGATATTTTTCAATTGATTTTTAGAAAGAGTGGAAGAAAAGGGGGGAGAGAGAGAGAAAGAAACATCAATGTGAGAGGACTCATCAATTGGTTGTCTCCCACATGCACCACAGCCAGGGTTCTAGCCTGTAACAGAGGTATGTGCCCTTGACCAGAATTGAACCCTGGACCCTTCAGTCCACAGACTAATGCTCTATCCACTGAGGAACACAAGCTAGGGCTGACTTTGTTTTTGTAATTTTGTAGAGAATTTTTTTAAAGCATTATAAATTGTTTATATGCATATGCATAATTTTATCTGTTTTTAAATGCTGTTTAACAAATATCAGTAGATATGTTTCTTTATTTCATTAATTGTTTAAAAGGCTCTAAAGCATTTGTTTTTATTCATAAGGAACTGATTGCTGTAAAGAAAATGAATAAGAATCTACTTTTACTTGTGCTTTCTCCATAGAAAGTCTACTGTCATAGAAGAAGGTATCATGTGTTTCCCATGAGTTCTGAAAGCATTTTTACTCTCTAAGAATGCCAAAAATAAATAATATTTGTTCCTATGTTATCTATTATATGCATTTTATCAATATTATTAGTTTATAAATTATCTTTAAATTGTTTTTAATTAAATATATTCTGGTTATGTTGGTTAATAAAATTATATATGTTTCAAGTATCTATGATACTTTTATGATAATTTTATGATCCTTAATTCTATGATACTTTTATGAACCTTTGTATTGAAATAGAGGAACATAATTTCTATTTTTATTTTCAAGTGTTTATGTATGCCTTTTAAATAAAGTATGTGATTTATTATGCACTCTGTGAAGATTCAGGACTCATATAGTATTAGAACTAGATTCATTACTGTTTTTGATGCTTTCATATCTTTTTTTCTGTTGCATTTAATTCTACATATTGCTTATGTTTTGGTATATTATTACATATATTTATTGGCACACCAAACTCAAACTACTTCATTTTAAAAATCTGATTTCAAGGTGTATTTTTTTTTCAAAAAAATAACTTTGGGCTACTCTCTATGAAACATTGTTTATTGATAAAATATGTCACACATTTAAAAAAAAATTTTCATTTTTCAGAAAGGAAGGAAGAGGGAGAAAGAGGAACATCAATGATGAGAGAGAATAATTGATTGGCTGCCTCCTGCATGCCTCTTCAGGAGGTCAAACCAGTTAATCAAGCATGAGCCCTTGACTGGAATCAAACCCAGAACCCTTTAGTCCACAGGCCAACGCTCTAACCACTGAGTGAAACCAGCGAGGCTGCCACATACTCTTTATGCTATTTTCTACCAACGTCCAGGCCTTGTTCTTGCAAGAATTTAAAGCCTACCCTCTTTCTAACTATTATTAGATGATTGATTCACATACAACCCTTCATGTTTAACTTAATGTTATATAAGGGATTCTTCAAATTCATATGTAGCTGCTGATTGGATTCATAGCATATAGGTAGTTATCACAATAATACATTTTATTAAATACTCTTCCGTTATATTTTTATAAAAATATTATTAACCCAGTACATGAAAATTCATGCACTGGAGGGGGGTCCCTCAATGTGGCTTGCCCCCTCTCACGGTCTGGGAGCCCTTACGGGTGGGAGGCAACTTGGCAATGAGGGGAAGGCAATGCCCCATCTCATCTCTGCTGCTGTCACTGCTGGCAGTACAAGCCTCAGCTAGCCCTGGTTATCTGAGCCTTGGGCCAGTCCTGGGAAGCTGGGGCCTGAGAGCACTGTATGTCACCATCTTGTGCCTGTGGGCACTGTCATCTATGAGGGTGTGGTAGCCAATTAGCATATTCCCACTTTATTGGCTGTGGGTGCCACCATCTTTGAAGGCAGGGCAGTCAATTAGCATATTCCCTCTTTATTAGATCAGATGAGACAGTATTAATGTTGAATTGCAACAAATACACATACACACACTCATATATTTTGTGACAGAATAGTACGATATGGTATAATATAAGAAATTGTAAGAACAAGATAAAGCACAATGTAAGATGCTGCTTGCATTTTTCTGTATCCCACCAAATGAGCTTCTTTGACAAAAGAATGTTGAACTCTGAACAAACAACTTTCTGAGAGACTTTGGGGCTCAGAAACATAGCTTTTAATATCTGCTATAATGCCTTTAATTCAGAAATCTCTACAGGGTAAGATTTTATGCAGCTGCACACATTTTATTAAGAAAAATAAATCTTGTACATGAGAATTTCTGATGTTCTGCAACAGATACTTCTGCTACAGAGAAAAGTGGTGGGTGAAATGTATATAATTAGTTGCTGAGGAATACTGCATAAAAAGCAATTTTTCTTATACACAATTTTTGTTCAATAAAAATCCATTCATTCAGAATTGTCTCCTGAAACATTGCACGCCATTACAATATTTCAGTCACAAACCCTCATAGTAGCCAGCAGGATGGCTGCATTGGAGCTAAAGATCCGGAGAACAGCACAGAGTGTCCCCCACGCATGCTCTGTTTCTCAGAGAAGTCACTTTCTGGCCTGGCTGGGAGTTGCACATGGGACCTAGGAGCTCATCTGCAAGAGTGGTCCATCCTCTTATCCTGAAGCCACCTATTATCCTGGGAAGATTAAGAACCAAATATACCAGTCCATGGAAGACCCCAAGCCCTTTTCATATTGCCAGCCTTTGCATACCCACAGGCCTTTGCAAATCTCCAGCCCACATTACCTGTAAACTGCCCATTTGGCACACACTTTTGTCTACTTCACAATGTAATCTTTGTCCTTCTACCCAATATAAGCAGCTGGTTTATGGTGGGGTGCAGAACAGATTTTTGTGGATGACCTGCTGTTCTCCCATACTGCTGGCATTTATTGGGATAAACACTCATATATGATTCATATAATTTAAATCATATATGAGTGTTTATCTCAATAAATATTTCAGTTACACAATATGGTAGGAAAGGTATTGTATTTGAAATCATGGGGATCATAACTCTCATAAACTTTGTTGCCTGACTGATCCCCATGATCCTGTTACTTAGCCTTATTGGATTTCAGTCCCCTGTACTCTCTAGCAGGAATTATGGTATTACTTACCATATTCATTTAAACTATTTGAACTGAAGAGCAAATGAGCTAGTGTATATAAATGTGCTAAACAGTACACTCTATGTGGTATCACATAGAAAAGAAAATTCACTAAAACTGACATCAGTTGAAATAGAAAATATAAAGACTTCTGTATTTATTCATACTGATGTATTATGGCTGCCATAACAAATTGCCTCAAACATAGTGGCTTAAACAACAGTAATTTATTTTCTCACTGTTCTGAATTCCAGAATCCACTAAGGTGTTAGTAGGGCAACACTCCCTCATAAGACTCTTGGGGAGAATCCTTTCTTACCTCGTCCACCTTCCAGTTGGTACAGATGTTCCTTGGATGAAGGCACACAGCCTTCTTGTCTCCATCTGTCTTCTCTCTGTGTTTCTCTTATAAGGGGAGTTGTCATTTGGTTTAGGCCTCTCACAAAAATCCAGGATGATCGCAAGATCCTTAACTTAATTACATCAGTAAAGAACTGATCTCTAAGATTGCATTCACGGGTTCTAGGATGGCTATATCTGTCTATTCAACACAATACACTATCAAAGAAACCTGAGCTATAATTGCAAGTTTTTATACATACACAAAAAAATAATTCCAGACTTCGGTGTCAACATGACTGCATTCTACTATATATTTAATTAAAATACATATTCTTTTTTAAAAGACAAAAGTTAACCAAATTCTTTCAGAGAATAGAGAAAAAGCAATGCCCTTCAATTTGTTTTATGACACTAACTTATTCAGGTATAAAAATATTCCTAGGAATATATGACAAATGGACATGATAAGTCTCACCAATGAATGAAATCTCAAAATGCCTTTATAACTTGTATTAATCTGATCCAGCAGTATACACAGGGAACAGTGTAACATGCTTCTGTTCTCCATGAATGCTGTTGCTTAAAATATTAGCAGAATTAAAGAGTCAATTTATATGAACCTGTCATTGAGGGGAGAAAATCCACTCTTGTTTTAAAAATAAATGAAACTCTTGTCAAAAAGAAGCAGAAAAGATATATTTAGATGATGACTAATAATATCATATGTCATGATAAAGACTACCCATTTCATCTTGCGAGTGGGTTAAGAGTAGGTGCTATCACCATTTTTGTTTGACATCCAATCAAAGTTCTCTTACTGTAAAACAAGAAAAATAAATAATGTAAGAATTTGAAAAATATATACTTTCATTGTTTGTAATTTTGAATGTTGAAATGTTATAACTGATCTATCAATACATATAAAAATCAGAACTAACTAATGCATTAACAAGGTGCCTGAACACTATGTCAATATGTAAAAATAAATTTAATTTCTACCTGAAAGCAAATAACAAATGAAAAGTTTCAAAAATTAAATTACAAAAGCAAAAAAAAAAAAGTAAACATCTAAGAAAAATGCAATAAAACATGTAGAGGATATTTCCACGATAAACACACAAACTCAATAAGATTTACTAACAGAAATGAAAGAGGACATAGGGAAAGGTACATCAAGCAAACCAAGAACCAAACAGTATTTGTGAGCCACAACCCCGTGTATTTTTTTTTTCCAATTGAGGCTCTAAAAAATAACATTATCAATCATTGTAGTAGACTGCATCACTGTCAATCAACTACTTTGATTTGCTGCTTGTAAGGCCCCCCTTGGTAAGGAAGTAATATATCTATACTACGTTGAATTCAGAAATCTCCATGTGATTTCCTCTGACCAATCAAATGTGGGTGACCCTCTGGGGAGGATATTTAAGAGTGAATTCATACTTTGCTGTGTCCTTTTTCCTCTGTTACAAGATAGCTGGTGAGTATTTTAAGGACAGTAATTACTATTAGAATACAGTTTATCTCACTGATACAATTAAGATAGTAATAAACATGCATTGTTCACCTTGGTGCTAGTGACAACACTGTGAGCAATAACCTACACTCTGTGTCCTCAAAATGCTCACATTTCATTAGTGTTATTGAGGCCAGAAAAGTGACGTGTAGTTTTCTGGAATATCAAGGAAAGAATTATACACTAGCATTCAGTAAGGGCAATGTCAAAATGGAAATAAAAGTTTTAGAAAAACAAACAAAAAAGATGGGCAGATCCCAGAGAGGTACATTTAGTCCTTCTTAGAACAAGTCAGCTGATAAGCAAGTGCCTGTGCCTCTGGGAGTGTATATTGAACATTATAAGTAGGTCATTCTAGTGACTTGAATTGTCACACAAGATAAACACTTCTCCCAGGACACTGAATACAAGACAGAATGGTACCATGTTAAAAGTAGGTGATACAGTACAATGTGTGTAATTAAGTGTAAAATTTAACATAGTTTCTCTTTCTGAGTCCACCTTATTTATTATGCTTTCCAAATCCATCAATGCTAATTTATAAATCAAAGAGTATCATCGCTGGCTCCTTTTAAAAAGTGATAAATGCAATTTGGCTTATGGGAGATGTTTCACATGCCAGCATCATTACACAGCAATTGTTTAATAAGGTTACTTAATCTCCATATTCTTTCCACTTATTAAGGGTCCCCTTTAAGTATAAAAACAGTTTATAACACAAGTTAATAATTGTCCAATATCACTTGTATTTTTGGTCATATCTGTAAAGACCTACAGAGTTTTAATTATTTTATAGCAGTCTGAAATTGAAGATAGCTATTTATAAAACAGAGATGTATCTCCAATCATTTTTATTTGTTCATTGCTATATAGGCACTCCTAATATAAATGGCATATGATTGGTTATTTGTTATAAAAAGACTAAATTATTTATCTGAATCACATCAAATACTAGCTTGCTGAAAGTCACCTATGTGCTCTAATGATATTTTTGAGCTCCCAATATTTACAGGAGATCATAACACTATTCTGTCTCATGAATTATTATTCCAGAAGTGTTTGACATTTGAAGTGTGTCTGGAAGGAGATGTTGTTCAGCATGCCCAACATGGATGCATAAATGGTATTTGGTTTGTGTTAACATTTTATGTGGGTTTATATTTAATATGCCCAGAAACATGGGTTCAATGCAAAGGCATATAACTGGAATGCATTTCTTTGCGTTCTTACATTTAAGTTAAAAAACAAACAAACTGTAAGATAGATCAATCAGCTGGTAATTATTCTCTCTGTTTCGGCTATAATTTTTGTGAGACTTACCATTTTACAGCAGCAGGGTGGACATCTTTTAGAATATCTTATCAAATGCAGTGACTTATCGATACAAGGGCATGGGCCATGCCAGCTTTGTTCCAGGCTGTGGCTACAGTGCCAGGGACAAAACATAGGAGATCATTAATAAATATATTATTTTAGTCATTTAGCAAAATATTATATGCTTTTTGCCTAATATTCAAAGGGAAAATGGGTTCAAGGTTAATGTGTGCATGGCAGCTAGAACAATCCTATATAATAAGAGGCTAATATGCAAATCAACTGAACGGTGGAACAACCGGTCGCAATGATGTGCACTGGCCACCAGTGGGCAGACACTTAACATAGGAGTTGCTCCCCAACCCCCCCAAGGGGGAGCTCCCTTAGGGGGAGCACCGCTCAGCCAGAAGCTGGGCTCACAGCTGGTGAGCACAGCGGCTTTGGTGGGAGGCTCTTGGCAGCACAAGGACCCCTGAGGGATGTCTGCTAAGCCAGCAGGTAGACATTCTTCAAGCGTTCTGGGACTGCAAGAGAATGCATGCCTGGCTGAGGAACACTCCCGCACCCCCCCCAACTCCAGTGCAAGAAAATATGCACTAGGCCTCTAGTGTTTTATAAATACAAACTTAATAACATCATTCCATTTCTTAATCCATAAGAGGCAGATCATTGCTCCCAGGGTAAAACACAAATCTAAAATAGTTTGGGGAACACTTAAGAGTCCCGCTTACTCTTTACATTAATCTCTCAAAAGTCCTTGTCTCCTAAGCTACATGCATGTTCAAAAACTTTATTTTGGGGGACACCTTCACTTTCAGTACAGGTGTCTTATTTCCTTCCTCATTTTTAGCATACTAACATTATGGTTTTTTTCTACACGGCAACTTGAAAGTCATTTCCTCCTGAAAATGTTGATTGCTTCCATGTGTATTGCTATACTATTAGTTTTTATAATATAGATCGTTTGGGGTTAAAATTGCTTCCTACTTTGGTCCAAATATCTCAGAAAACCATATGTTTTTGCAAGTATTTAGCATGTTTATATTATTGTTGCAACCACATCGCCTGGTAAAGTGCCTGACAAGTGCACTGTATTATTAAGGGTTGAAAAAAAAATGGATATGTGGTTGCCTTGCATTACATTTAATTAGTGCGAGAAGTTTCATTTCCCTGCTGTGCAGTGTCACCTCTCCTATTTTATAATAGTCAGTGTTTTCAAAAAGATCACTGTGAAAGGTAGATTTGTTTATTGCTGATGTAACAAAACAGATGTTCTCAGGTGTTTTTTTTTAATTATTCATTTTTATTGTTGAAAGTATTACAGATGTCCCACTTGTTGTTGTTTTTTTTTTTTTTTTTTCCACTGACCCCCTCCACCCTGCACCTGCCCCTCCTCTTGAATATACTATTGTCTGGATCTTTGTTGTTCATCAGTTTCTTTTGTTCATTAGATTCCACAAATGAGTGAGATTGTGTGATACTTGTCATTCTCTGACTGGCTGATTTTGTTTAGCATAATATTCTCCAGGTCACCCATCTGTCACAAACAGTAATTTTTTTTTTTTTTTTTTTACAAGAGAGTAGGATTCCATTGTTTAAATGTACCATAGTTTTTTATCCATTCATCTATCGATGGGCACTTGGGCTGCAGATGGGATATATATATATATATTTTTTTTTAATATATTTCATTTATTTTTCATAGAGAGGAAGGGGAAGGAATAGAGTTAGAAACATTGATGAGAGAGAAACACCGATCAACTGCCTCCTGCACATCTCCTACTGGGGATGTGCCCGCAATAAGGTACATGTCCTTGACCAGAATCAAACCTAAGACTTTCGGTCTGCAGACCAATGCTGTATCCACCAAGCCAAACCAGGTTCGGTGAGATAGGATATATTTTCAGGGGAATGCATGTTGGGTATGCTGACAATTGGATGCAACTGGAAAGAGTTATTTACTGAAACGAAGACATGAAGGGGAGAGCAGGTTTTCATTTTGGACATGTCCTTAAAATGTGCACAAAATATTTAAGTCCATGTAGACAGTAGTTAAATATTTGAGTTTGGACCTCAAAGGTAGACCTTTGGATTTGAGATCTATATCTGGACATTTTCAGTAGATAGACAGTATTTAAAAGGCTTTTGTCACCAAAACCGGTTTGGCTCAGTGGATAGAGCATCGGTCTGAGAACTGAAAGGTCCCAGGTTTGATTCCGGTCAAGAGCATGCCCAATAGGGGACTGCTGGCTTCTAATTGCTCACCTGCCTACCTGCCTGATTACCTCTAACTCCCCCCCACCACCAGTCTGATCATGCCTAGCTGCCTCTGCCTGTCAGCCTGATCACCCCTAACTGCTCCCTCCACCCCCTCTAACCTGGTTACCCCCAACTGCCCCCCAGCTGACATGGTCATTCTTTACTGCCCCCCCCCCTTTCAGGCCTAGTCACCCCCGACTGTCCCCCACTGCAGGCCTGGTTGTCCACAACTGCTGCCCCTGCTGGCCTTGTCACCCCACACAGCCTGCTGTTCAGGCGTTTTGTCATCTCTCACTAACCCCCCTGCCAACCTGGTGACCCCACGCAGCTTGCTGTTCAGTCATTTGGTTGTCCCTCATCAACCCCCTTGCCACCTTTGTTGCCCATGCAGCCTGTGTTTGGTCATCTGTCCAGTTGTTTAGGTTGTGATGGCCCTGGCTTTTTATATATTAGCATAGTGATCAATGTTAATCTTTAAGAGGATGACACAATGGTTAGTGTTTTCAAATAATATATTTTAACCCCGTTAATTTTTATGCTGCTCATGAAAATAATGTTACACATAATAAACTCAAGGCAGCCAGCATAATGGTAAGACTTTGAGCTCTATAAGAAAAAAGGCTGAGTATGAGTTTCATTATTTGATATGACAATGTGTGACCTTGGACAAATTGCTTAATGTCATTGTGACATTGCGACCTGGAGAATGATGTCTGACGTTCTAAAGGTGCATCTACATATCTCCTAGAACACCTTCTTTTTTTTATAGCTCCTTAGTTGCCTTGATGTGTGGAAGACCTAAAAGTATGTTTTCTTTATTTGGGATATGGATATGGTATGGGAGGACCAAAGTATCTCATAAAAAATAACTTTCAAATTCCATGGCAATCAATGGCAGTGAGATCAAGTGCTTACTAAAGGTGTTCCTTTATAGAGACAAAATTGAATATTTTGAGAACAAAAAGACTGCATTCCCTGGTGAGATTACTTCAGAATACTTAACAAATTTGAAAAGAAAGTCCTCATAATTCAAGGTGCTTTGAGGTAAGCTATAAAAATGACTTCAAATATCTTCTTCCCAGTGGTGTTGTTAGTCAAAAGCAGTGTCAACTTATCTAAACAAGTAAAAGACCCAATTTGGGAAAATAACAAAATATAAGTTGGAAAAAATTCTTGATCGGGTTGGAAAAAAGTTAGAACTTGGGAAACAGAAATACCTAGGCATAATTCTAATTTTCTCCAAATTTCTTTGCCTACTTTATTTAAATTTTCTTTTTTTATTGCTTATTCTCTGCTACCTCTGTGATATATGTTAAATTGTTTTAAGACAGCATAAAGAAATTAATAAATATAATATATTGTATTTAATTAAAAAGAAAAAATACAGTGCTATAAGCACAAACACAATATACTTAAGAGAGTAAGTGTATGAAAATGTATTGTTTCTTCTGAGGTTTAGTATTATGTTTCTTATTATTCAGTATAGAATATGATCACTCAAAAAATTATACCTAATGTGCCGAGAAAAGTGTAATTCTGATTCCATAAGTCAAAGAAACATGTCTTCTTTTTGCTGCATATATCTCTAAATGTTAGTAAATAATTACATTTTCCATGCAATTAAATAATTGTATTGAATATTTCTAATCTTTCACCTATATTTACTTGTCACTATCTAATTGTGCAAATTAAGAATTGGGTACCATTCTTATTCTGGGATACATTTCACAGAAGTAAAAATAATCCACAACTGCTACTGATTATATATATATATATATATATATATATATATATATATATATATATATATATATATATATATTAGTGGCCCGGTGCATGAAATTCATGCATGGGGGGGGGCGGGGGCCTAAGGGTGTCCCTCAGCCCAGCCTGCACCCTCTCCAATCCCCATCTCAGGGGATAATCGCCAATCAGACATCCCTCTCACAATCCAGAACTACTGGCTCCTAACCACTCATCTGCCTGCTTGATTGCCTCTAACTTCTTCTGCCTGCCAGCCTGATTGTCCCAACTGCTCTCCTGCTGGCTTGATTGCCCCTAACCACCTCTGCCTCAGCCCTGCATCCAGGATCTAGGATTCCCTCCTCCAGCGGACCACAGGTACCTGGGATCCAGGCTTCCCTACCTCTAGTCAGCTGTAGGCACCCAGGCCAGCTGCAGAAGCAGGGGATGGTGGGCAGGTAACTTCACCTGGGCTGCAGCCACAAGTGCTGTCTCCAAGGACCAAGGGATGGGCTGCTTCTCTATCTCCAGGGCCACAACCAGCTGCAGGTGCTGGTGCCCAGGACTGTGGGGTGGGCAGCTTCTCCATCTAGCAAGTAATAGCCAGCCTCAGGTGCTGGCGCCTGGACCATAGGCAGGTGGCTTTTCCATCTACCCTGGGATGCAGTGTGGGTGACTTTTCCAGCTGTCTGCAGCCGGTGATCACAGGGCAGGCAGCTTCTTCATCTCCCGGGCTACACCTAGATTCAGGCACTGAGGTCTTGTTTCTCAGTCTCCCCCATGATGTGGGGCAGGTGGATATGAGGCTTCTGTTGTTGTCTGTGGCCTGGGATCATGGGGCAGGCAGTTTCTCCATCTCCAGTGCTGCAGCCAGCCTCAAGCGCAGGCGCCCAACTTCTCTTACCCCAACGGGCCCTGAGCAGGGGGGCGGGGCTACCGCCATGTTTTCAGGTTAATTTACATATTCACTCTGATTGGTTGGTAGTGTAGCGGAGTGATGGTAATTTGCATATTCCTCTTTTATTAGTGTAGATTAGAGGCCCAGTGCATGAAATTATGTACTTGAAGGGGATCCCTCAGGCTGGCCTGTGCCCTCTTGCAGTCTGGGAGCCCCAGGGTGATGTCTGACTGCCATGGAGGCAGAAGAGGCTCCCTCCACCACCACTGAGCTCTCCAGCCTTGAACCTGGCTTCTGGCTGACCACCAGGGGGCAGCTCCTGCATTGAGAGTCTGCTCCTTGGTGGTCAGTGCACATCAGAAATCCGTTGTTCTGCCATTTGGTCAATTTGCATATTAGCCTTTTATTATATAGGATATCTAGCTAGTATATACATATACTATTACAGAGGCTTCTATCTCTTTCCAATCCAATCCTAACTGCTTAATTTCAAACTCTCACCTGGATTATTAAAAGTGCCCCAGGCTGGTTTTTCTGTCTCCAGTCTTGTTCTTCCACTTTCAACAGCTATCCTGCTCATGGAGTGCCCTAAACTGCAACTTAATCCTGTGTTTAAGCATATTCCTGTTTTTAAAATAAGTTATGCAAAATGTTGTTTGATTGTACTTTAGCCTTTATTATACTTAATAATGTTTGTGTGTTTTATATATCTTACTGACCTCAACACACCTTATTTCAGGAACACCCTTCCCCCTGTTATCCTCACTTTTTAACACACGTCCATTTCACCCAGTCTAATTCGTCCTTCATATCGCAACTTGGCATCATCTTCCCCAGAAAGCTGTATTTCTTTGAGTAAATAGGTTAGGAGAAACATCTCCGTTGGTGCCATGCCATGAACAAAATAAAATTATCAGTTTATCTCCACCACAGAAATCTCCTTAAATTCCAGTCCTGTTATACACAGCATTCACACAAAAAAAGAATAAATTTTGATAAGCAGGAAGCAGTGGGTGTGCTAGTACACAGGATTTAAACCTGAAAGCTTTGCATAGGAATTTGGACAAAGCATTCCTATCACTGATAAGAAGAATTTTCCAAATCTTTAAATAATTACTTTTTGCAGTGACATCAAGTGCAGATTTACAATTACAAAATGTTTTAGCACCTACAAAAGATATCCAGTGAGTTGTATCCATTTATATCTAGTCATCCTATTTTATTTGTTAATATGCTATTTAAATATAAAACAATTTGAAATGTTAACTCTCTCTATGAATGGAAAATTGCCCTCCAATACTGTTTTCAAGTATTTTATTAAATTTTAGCCAACTGTAGATTCTTTTCTGTTTTAACTGCTCTTTTAAAATGACAGTGATCAAAATGTATCTTTTTTTTTAAAATATATTTTTTATTGATTTTTCACAGAGAGGAAGAGAGAGGGGTAGAGAGTTAGAAACATTGATGAGACAGAATCATCGATCAGCTGCCTCTTGCACACCCCCTACTGGGGATGTGCCTGCAACCAACGTACATGCCCCTGACCGGAATCGAACCAGGGACCTTTCAGTCCGCAGGCCGACGCTCTATCCACTGAGCCAAACCAGTCCCACCCAAAATGTATCTTTTAAAGATAGTTTTCAATCAACTTCTTAGTTTTAGTTAATAATAGAAATAATTTGATGAGTATCTAAAATTAGGAAATTCAGTTGAATGTTGATTATTGTTAATATTAAAGTAACTGATTGGAGACTCCTTTTTTGAGAAAAGGGCACCTAATCAAAATAAGTTACTAGTGCTTTGTTTCTAGTTCTCTTCATAGTTGGATTAATAATTTTTGTCATAAAATCAGCTTTTGAATAGCTTTATTTTCAATAATTTCAAAATGAATATTTAACATATTTAAATAACTATGATATGCTTTGTTTATTGCTTGTATATTGAAGTAAGATATTAAAATATAAAAGATTTGTTCTCTGTTCCTTTTCCCAGGTCTCAACCCACCCTGAAAAAATCAAACAGAAATTTAAGGGTTTAGCCATATTTTAAATGAGCAAATTAATGTTCATTTTTCTCTTTTTTAAATTATATTTTTATTCATTTCAGCGAGGAAGGGAGAGGGATAGATAAAAACATCCATGGTGAGAGAGAATCATTGTTTGGCTGCCTCTTTCATGCCCCAGGATTGAGCCCACAATCTGGGCATGTGCCTGACAGAGAATCGGACTGTGACCTCCTGGTTCATAGTTCGACACTCAACCACTGAGCAATGCCAGCTGAGCTAAAATTGTATATTTTGATTCCTGAAAAATCAAATGTATTGACCCAATGTAAAAGCCTTTCTTTTGTGTTTTCATAAATTTCTTTTTTGAAAGAAAAAAATTAATTAGGAATGTACTTAGAGAGGTTAAAATAATCATTATGTAACATATTCATTTTTTTAAATATACACTCTGTACATAGCCCTTGTTTTAAAAGTTCCATTTATAGAGGTATAGTAAGGTATGCTCTCTGCAGTGCTTATTGATATGCACTATTTACTTCCTAGGAATAGCTCCTTGCTCAATATTTAGTCATTATCTATTTATAGTGCATTGCAATCCATTCAACATGAATTTTTGGAATTTTTCCAGGTCAGGGTCTATCCTGGATTCCTATTTTTCTTGTAAACTTTTCAGATGTTCCAACATGGCCTGTCAAGGGAAATCATTACAAACATTCTCTCCTTCATTGGTTTTTGGAAAGGTTTTCTGCCTCACAGCATCTGGCGTACACTATTACTGTTATTGAAATTAAACACAGAGTAATGTATCCGCGGACCCATGAATCAACAGTTTTCCTCTGGATTATTACATTGCCAACAGTGTATGCCATAGGGAATCATGCTAAATTATTTACTGTAAACTTAAAAGAAGGAAGGAAGTGAAGCTGTTCTCTATTAATTTTTTTTTTCTTTCACTGCCAGCAGAAAACACGATCTTGAAAAATAAAGCAGAGAACTATTGACAACACTTAACCTTGAGGCATGACATAAAGTAATCATTTATAGCATGGCTTTTCTAGTCATTGACCACATTGTATGGCAAAATAAATAAGGCAATTGTAACAAATACCTTTTTCTTTAAAAATCTATTTTTTTAGAAGAGGTGGTTTCATTTTAATTTTCTTTCTTTGATGGATTTACTTTGGCTGTTGTCAAGCATGCATTTTATATTTATTGTCAAATGTTTTTTTGAGGGTACCTTGTAGACATGACACACAATTATTTACACAGGAATAACTGATAAAAAATATGAAGTTAGATCTTAGAAGACAAAACAAAATTTCTCCCACTCTCTATCTATGGGAAGTCTATGTATTTATATTTTATTACATGGTCTTTGCGTCACATTGAAATTGAATAGTTATTCCATTTATATATATATATTGATTTCAGAAAGGAAGGGAGAGGAAGAGGGAGATAGAAGCATCAATGGGAGAGAGAATCAATGATTAGCTGCTTCCTACAAGCCTCCCACTGAGGACCCAGCCTGCATCGTGGGTATGTGTCCTGACCTGGAGTGGAACCACAACCTCGTGGTTTATAGGTCGATACTCAATCGCCAAACCACATTGGCCAGGCAGTCATTCCAGTTTTAATCATGGGACTTGAATACATATAATAAAACATTTTACACCTCAATTCCATTATATATAGCAAGGTTGTTTCAGGGATTAAGTAAAATTACATGCACACAAACACATACAGAGTACACACATTGTATGTTCCACAAAAAGGTACCACAATAAATGTTATTAATTATAATATTATCTATTTCAACTATACTTGATATAAGTATGGAACTATACCTTGTTAACTTGTGCAAATTAACATATAATATAAATATATGCTGCCAACTGGTTATTAACAATTATAAACAAATGGTATTAGCAGTATAGCTCATTAGATTTGAAAATAAGCTATGTTTGTTTCAATACTTATCATCAATGTGAAAACTAAGCTGTCACAAGACATGTTGCTACTAAGGAAGGATAAAGCCAATAGTGGTGATGTCACACAGGAAGGCACTGTTGAGCTGCTGAATCAATAACTTCTTCATCACCTAAAGCAGTTCAGTGGGAATCCTGGAGACTTTCATCTGGAAATGTCCCATTACACCTGCCCTTATTCAGCAGTTGTGTCACAGGAAGCTTCCTTACTATCTATTCATTCCACTGAAAATGCTAAGTTATCCTATATAATAAAAGCATAATATGCTACGTGTCTGGTCAATCGATTGGCCATTCAACCAATCAAAGAGTAATATACTAATGATATGCTAAGGCCACTCAACTGCTCACTATGACATGCACTGATCACCAGGGACAGTCAACCAGTCGACCAGTCACTATGATGTGCACTGACCACCAGGGGGAAGACACTCCAACTGGTAGGTTAGCTTGCTGCTGGGGTCCAGTTGATAGGGACTGAGCAAGGGCCCAGACAAACCTTGGAGTCCTCCCCAAGTCCCATCCAGCTAGCCAACCTCCTGTTTCTCTCCATGCCTGATCATGCACCAGTGAGGTTCATTGGCCTGGCATGCACCTTCTCAATATCTGGGACCCCTAGGGGGATGTCAGAGAGCTGGTTTTGGCCAAATCTCACCAGGGGAATGCCGCTCAGCAAAAAGCTACACACACAGCTGGTGAGCATAGTGATGGTGGCAGGAGCCTCTCCCGCCTCTGTGACAGTATTAAGGATGTCCAACTATGGCTTAGGCTTGCTCCCCAACTAAGCCATTAGTCAGACATCTCCTAACGTTCCCTGACTACAAGAGGGTGGAGGCCGGGCTGAGGAATGCCCTGTACCCCTGCGTGTATGAATTTTGTGAACCGGGCCTCTAGTTTATTAATAAAATTTAGAACACATCCAGAGAACAAGACTTTGTCTAGTTCACTATTCTATTGACTATACATTTAAAACAATGGCTGACATTTAGCAGGCTCTTAATAAATTTCTAATGCTTTAATGGATAAATAATATATCAAAGATCTAATTTTGAAATGATATTAGTCTAGTGACTCCCCATTCCTAAGTTTATTTTCTATCCTGAAGTTTCATCATTCTAGAGATATAAGTTGATTTTATGCACTTAACAAATGCAAAATTTTTACATTGCATATAACATGTAATGTGATATTTATATTGTATAATTTGTCAGAATAACCTCTGTATTTGTCATATTAAAAGTTGTTAAGCAAACAAAACAGGTTTCACTTAATATTGCCATTACAAAACATGACCATTGATAAGGACATAGTGATTCTTTTCATAAATATTAATAAAGCATTTTTTTTTTTGCAGTATCTGAAAAGAGGGTTGAGGGATCTACTGCTGGCCAATACCATTAGTGCACCAAGGAACAGAAGCCAATGGACCATAGGCATTAGCAGAGCTTAAGCTAAGCACTGATTGTTGAGATAATGGTGGCTGAAGGCAATTTCCGAACCTAATAATCCTTTAACTGTTTACTAAACTTTACCTTTGATATGCCTGTATGCATTGCTAGAGGGTAAGATGTTTACCTAAAACTGAATAAAAACCAGAGAGGACCCAGTCTCAAATGTGTCTCTTCAAGAAAGAGGCTCCTCCTGGACCCCAATGCCTTCTAAATTCATATTTCTTACATAGCATTTTCATTTGTGCATAGGCCCTCCTTCAGATCCTGAACCCCACCGTGAAGGTAGTGGCAAGGGTAAAAGAAGCAGGAGTTCTGAAAATATTAGAGAGACAGGGAAACCTTCCTTTTAAAGCACTTTCACGTGCACTGCCTGTCTTGACATGTATATCAGCACCAAGAAACATCTATAACAGAATTCACAGTCCATGTGCTACAAGAAAGAAAGGGAGTCAGGACCAGAATTCATATCTCCTCATGCACAGTCTGGAACATGTTACCCAGGGCTCACAACCTACTTAAATATGTGCTTCCATCAAAAGTTTTCCAACCTTTGTAAGCGTTCTCCACAGGAAAATCTCCAATGTTTTCATTCTCCTGATCTAATGTCTGTCACTTTTACAATCTGTGATTTCTGATATTTGGTTCTGAATTCCACTTGTTATTTTGAACTTCTCACTAATACTGAATAGTGCATACCTCAAAGTAGAATTATATTTATATTTAAAAATAAATCTCCTTTTAAAATAATCTGCTTCAATGCAGATGAATGGTTGTGGTACATACTATATACAAATCTCACAATTATCTGAAATTCTGGAATCTTGTCCCAGAGATAGAAAACCTACATATTGCCCACTCAACTCAGTGACTCAGTGATAGATTGTTGACCTATAAACCAGGAGTTCATGGTTCAATTCCCAGTCAGGGCACAAACCAGGTTATTGGCTTGACCCCCAAGTGTGGCCTGTGCAGGAGGCAGCCGATCAACGACTCTCTTTCATCATTGCTGTTTCTATGTCTCTTTCCCTCTCTCTTCCTCTCTGAAATCAATAAGGATATAATTTTTAAAATAATAAAACCCATATGTTTTGTGTTGTTTTTTGTGTTTTTTTTTTTTTACAAATTACAATAATGAACATCATTATGTCTATGATTTATTGAGTGGGTATTATGTTTCAGACATTTTACGTTTTTTACTTGTGTTAACTAATTTAAGCTCACAGTTGATTATAGTGCTATTGTTAGGCCCATTTGACAGATGATGAAACTGACACAGGAAGGGAGGTTACTTACCATCCCAATTACTCACACAGATGACTATTTTTATATTGTCATGAAATGATCTACCACGCATTTTAGGTACATGTGGCATTGATATAATAAGTTCAAGTGGTAATCTATTAGGACACTGGAGACTATCATCTGGAAGGTATGTACTTAACGGGAGTAGGGAGTAATAAGCCTATTGTCATCCATAGAAATGGTACAAAGAGAAGTCAGTTATGTTATTTACTTCTTAATATTATATAATGAGCCTATATCAGAGATATTTGAAAAGTGAGATCAGTTCTGTAAACTTATCTTGGGTCAGAATTTTCTCTAAATACTAGGGGCCCAGGCATGAATTTGTGCACCTTGAAAGGAACTATGGGCCTCGAGGCTATGATAGGCATAGGGGCGGGTCTCAGCTCATCCTCTGTGCCTCCACACGGCCACTCCCACCAAGTCACCCAGTCCCCTGTTGCCTCCAGTCCCTTGTCTGCCAGCAGCCCCATTCCTGCCATGTCCACTCCAAATGCTAATGGTGCCGCCCCTGCTCATACCCACTAAAGGAGTTGAGCTATTGGGGATGGTGCCAGCAGTGGGTGCAAGTAGAGGCTGCTGCCCTGATCACCCCTCAGGAGCAGGGGGAGG
Organism: Pipistrellus kuhlii; assembly: GCF_014108245.1. Lineage (NCBI taxonomy): Eukaryota > Metazoa > Chordata > Mammalia > Chiroptera > Vespertilionidae > Pipistrellus > Pipistrellus kuhlii. Next base: position 173,358,097 of record NW_023425404.1, read on the forward strand.
TGGAGAAGCCCTCAGGGGTGATCAGGACCGGCAGCCCCTGCTTGCACCTGCTGATGGCACAGAGTGATTGGGACTGGCATCGGGCACCAGCAGTGGGTGTAAGCAGCAGCTCTAGTGTTGGCAGTGGGTGTGAGCAGGGCCAGCACCAGCAGCAAGTGCAAGTGCTGGGTGGGACCATGGCATGTAGGAACAAAGAATTTTCAGTGACCACCAGAGGCTCACCCTGATGGCAGTGACTGCGCACACTTTGGTCTTGCACTCCTCTGACCTGCTCCATCATCCCACCATGGCTGATGCCTGCATTGTTCCACGCACACCCCCTGGTGGTCAGCACACATCATAGCAACCAGATGTTTGGTTGTTCTGGTTGTCCTGCCATTTGGTCTCTTTGCATTTAGCTTTTTATTATATAGAATAATAAGCAAATGAGAGTAGCCTAAAATTATTTTGCTAACAATGATCAGTTAATAATTTCAATTTCCTGGTGATTTCTATTGTTTCATTTAGTAACAAAGACTAAAGAACTTTACTGACAAAAAATGAAAAACAATGTCATTTCCCTTCTGAATGTTTCAGCCTTTAACATATCATTAAGCTGGCTCTTAAAAATAAATTCCATTAAAAATGTTCCAAATTTCAAATTGGGTTTATGAACTCATTGTTAATCCTGAAGTATTACAATGATGGCATAACATTAAGAGCTTTGCCTGGTATTAACACTTTCAGAGTAGGTTATGCAACTGAAGGATGTCTCTATTCTCCTGCAAAGTTCTCTCAGAAAGAAAAATTGCCTGTAGCTTTCTTTCTAAGTGGTTCCTAGCTTTGCTTGTGATTAAATGATGAGCATTCTGAGTCATCCCATCCAGAGTTATCTTTGCAGTGACAATTGCTGTGACAAAAATGATAGGGCTCGCTGGCCCTTCGCAACCTGTTCTCTTCATCTTGCTGATGCGGGGAGGGTGTGAGCTTCCCAAGTAGCTCAAGTTTGTAGGTCAAGATTAGAGGCTGTCTGCTCTCTTTCCACCTCCTCAGTCATTTGATGGGTCTAACCAAGGTCCCTGGTATCTGTGCCAGAACAATGAGAATACTTATCTATCTAACAAGGGCAGTGTCACTATCTCCTTGATAGTTATGTACTATTTTTAAAAATCCTTCTATCACATGGGTTCTTTTTTTTATTACCTTACTTTTTTTAGTTTAGATTTCTTTTATTTTTATTTTTAAAGGTGCTGACTCTAAGATCTGCTCTAAACATAATAATAATACATTTTTAATAACAGTCTTTTAACACTTTAGTCATTTTTAACAAACATTTTTACAATGCCTCTCAGCTGCCTGTAGTATAGAATTAAACATATTATTATGGATTTAAAGGATACCTTCTTATGAATTACCCTAAACGTATTGCATCTAATGTTCATTCATTAAAATCCTTAACCATTTTTAATACTATCCATATCATTTAATCTGCAACAATTTACTCTTAATTCCAGTGAACACTGTACCATACATTTAATCTGATAACTTCTTTTTCAATTCATGTCACTACCCTATGGATTAAAATTATCTTCTCAAAGATAGTCTTTAAGTAATAAGACAATAATTGTTGATTATTATCAGAGGGAATGTTACTTTAAGATATTAAATTCTATACCTTTTAATTCATATTTCTCTTTTTCTTCCTCTGATTTAATCAGGAAGCTAACTCTGTATAATTGCCTTAAGAAAGTCAGGAAATATTGCAGAAAATAAGAGTTATTAACAAAACACTTCTATTTTTAGTCTTTTTCCCCCAAAAAAGCCCTAATTTCTAATTGGGAAATTGATGTAAGAAGAGTTAAGGGAGAAGGGGGAAAAAGCAACATAGCTAGTAAAAAATAAATAAATAAATAAACACTATTGAAAGGGAATTTTTGAACTGGAACTTAGATTCTTTGTCTGCCAGAGTCGAAGAATGAATCCATGGACAGAAGATGGTATAGCAAAAGCAGAAATTTATTAAATAACAAGTACAGACTCCCAGGTAGGGAGGGGAAAGAGTCCCACAGAACGGATTCCCAAATGGGAAGGGGGAAAGGGTCCCACTGAGTTCCTTTTCCCTGTGGCTTAAAAGGCTGCAGATCTTGGTGCCTTGATATCCCCTCTGATTGGTCACTATTCCCTTGGACTGGGCTGCTATAGTAACTGTAGGCTCACAGGTCTACTTCCTTATTGTTTTCCTATTCCCTTTGGGCTTTCTTCTTCTCCTTCTGGACAAAGGGCTTCCTTCTCTTTATTTTGTAAATATAGGCCTTTTGCTGTTCCCAGCTTCCTCATTCTATGGAAATGTACCTGTTGCAGCTTTTCAGCTCCCCTATTCTATGGAAATATAGCTTCTGCTGCTCTGCAGCCCACACTGTGTCTCTTCCATGGTCCCCTTAATTTCCCAAATTTCCTAAAACCTATTTTCTTCACCCCTAAAATTTCCTGATTCACTATATTCATAAAAAACATAGTTAAGTATTTGTCTTCTTGTACTCTCATCACTGAATTCCTCAATTCTGGACCTCATCTTCATTTCATTGACATCCCTCCAACAACTTGTAGCATTCTTTGAAATCTCTTCTTTAAGGACATGGCAGGGTAAGTGCTCACAGAAAGTCCATTCCCACTTGTTCTCCATAGCTGTCGCCTTGCAGGCTTCTTGTGCTGTCTTGAATGTAGTCCATCAATCTGAACACAACTGTCATCAAACTTTTCAAAGTCTGCTCTTTTCAAGGGAAACATATGCCAGAAGACTGTGGGGCAGATCGTGTGAAGCATTAAAGGAAATAAATATCAACGAACCTAGAATTTTATACCCAAAGCGTTGCTCAAATGTACGTCTCTAATAAAAAATAATTCTGTGGATTATAAAAATATATTCAAAGAAGTATTGAAGTTAGAACTTGGGTCAAGTTTATCAGCTTCTGAATATTCAAGTATGTGAAGGAAAAGAGCCACAAGCTAACCTGACAAGCTCAGGGGAGGCCTGCGTGGCAGTCTTGCAAACTCAGAGACCTAAAATAACCACAAAAGATGGTTTGAAAATTAAATATTTAAACTACAAACAGGTTATAATGGATAGTCATGTCCTAGGCCGATATTTTCCCTGACAAAGATCAACTTAGATTTTCTTTACTGAGCCCATTTGCCTTTTTTTCCTCTAAAGTTGCAGAGTTCCCGAACAATCAAACAATGCAGAAAGAGAGTTTGGAGAGACTTAGTTTATTCATCGCGCGATGGGCTTAGAGAAAATGATTTCAAATTCTAAGCAAAGGTACAAGCAGAGCTTCCCTTTTTATAAAGGTGCCACCTCTCTGTGCAATTAGTGGTTATCTTGCTGCTGTCCTTGGAAACAAACACAGCTAAATTTATGGGCATACCTAGTCTTGACCTGCAAGGTCAAACAGCTAATTTTATCATCATTCTTCAAACAGGCTAGTGCAGACTAGAAAGCAACATTTTATCTAAGAATAACAGCAGAAAATTCCAATCAGCAGTTTGTTACAAATAGGGGTTTCCTTCTCACTAAGATAACATATCTGTGAAATGTCTGGGTAATTTGTAACTTCCCTTTTTCTGGAGCCCCTGGGGCACAACCAATTGTGGTGGGCTCCAGGACTGAAGCCTCAAATTCCTTCTTATCATGTTAATTGTTTCTACACCCACGGAAGTATGTGCCCATCATTTTAACTTAATTACTGTTTTATGCAATTCTACATTAAATCATCTAAGGAAGAAAAATTACATCTATAAGGTTACTACTATCTTATAAGAATCTCTACAATTACATTTCTCAGTGGTATTTATTTATTGATTGATTGATTTATTGTATTTTAGTTATTACCCAATGTTACAAGTATATGTGTACATAAGTAGAATGTTTAGTATTTATTTCAGAATCATTAATTTTTATTAATTTCCACATAAGTTTTGGTATACTTTTATGGAATCATCTTTTAAAATTTATGTGATTCCTAAGCATCTGAAAATGTTATAAAATTGCATGTGATTTCTTAAAAATTTCTTCTATTATTCCATCAAAACTCCTCTCTTTTACTTATAAAAAACCTAAACTGAATTTTGTTCTTATGTAACTACTTTTCTATCTACAATCTTGTAAAGTTTTTATTTTTTTAATGAATTTATATATAACAAATGTGTTTAACTACTTTCACTGTTTTTCTCCTATCACAGTGCATTCACTCTGCATACTCAGATTTTACTCCACTCCAGATTCATTTTTCTTTTTTAACATTAATTACCACTTTCTATTTAATTAAACACGCTGTCTTCGGGATTGATTCTCAGTTATAAACTGGATCGTTTTTCTCCTCTCTACATATTTATCACCTTTTGTTCTTCGTTCATAGATGTATGTTTTCGTTCATTATCTCCGCTGCCTTTGAATGTTTTATGTGTTTCCTGATCATGTATCTTTTAATTATTTTTACATTGTTAAGTTCAACTTTAGCATCCAGACCAATGTAAATTATGCTATCAGATGTCAATTACCATTACTTTCTATGTAAAATAAAACTGAAACTAAACTGTTAAGGTAAGTGGAAAAGTAAACTTGTTAGAATACTTGGATAGCTTAGAATTTTAGGAATAAAGAAACGGTGGAAGGGGGGGAGGTAGGAGCTCATTAGCAGCTATTCCAGTATTTAATGACAAGAACCATAGGACTCATGCTCCTCTATTTGAACTTTATATCACAGGAAAAAAACAAAGTTGGGTCCAATGCATATACCTTGAGTCAATAAATTATGGTCAGAGAATGGGGTTTCTAGTTCACTGAGGGAATGTTTGCAAACTTGGAAGTAGTGTGTCACTAAAATATTCACTATACTTAAATGTATTCCTTCCTTATTTAATTACTTCTAACTCTATTTGCATTTTACCAGAACTTTCATTAATTTATTTTTTAATATATTTTATTGATTTTTTTACAGAGAGGAAGGGAGAAGGATAGAGAGTTAGAAACATCGATGAGAAAGAGACATAGATTAACTGCTTCCTGCACACCCCCCACTGGGGATATGCCCGCAACCAAGGTACATGCCCTTGACTGGAATCGAACCCAGTACCTTCCAGTCCACAGGCCGATGCTCTATCCACTGAGCCAAACCAGTTTCGGCAAACTTTCACTTTATTAGATGAAAAATGTGGTGCTTCATGAATATGAGGAGACAAATCCTTATGTTTGTCAGGCATAAAAGAATAACTATATTCTATAATAGTTTAGCTTTTAGTAGACAATATACTCTACTCATTTACTTATTTTATGTAAATTGTAAGTATTTTTCAAGAAACAGGGACTCGGTGATAGGATCTAACTGTACTAAACACCTCTTTTTATAATTTATCTTCTATTTTCAGAATTTACTTTTTCTTAAATACATATAGACAAATATTTATGAAAGAGGCAGAGTGTGATAGTATGAATCCGTTTTGTAAGAGGAAAATTTACCAAATGGAAAAAGGAAAATTGAGTAACAAATTCTAAGACATTTTTAAACTAAATAATAGGTCATGGGATTAGAGATTACATAAATAATACATTTTTGGTATACAAATCAATCATGATTATAAGTCTTGCCTTATTCTTTCTGTGTAACAAAAGTGTGCTAAAATTATGATTCTTATTAATTCTGTAATACAGATAAGAAATGGAAGCTCAGAGAGACTGAGTTTACTTGGCCAGTATCATAGAAAAACAAAGTATTCTCCTGAAAAAATAAGCATGTGCATTTTATATAAAAATATTGTTCTTGCCCTAGCCATTTTGGCTCAGTTGATAGAGCATTGGCCTGCAGACCAAAAGGCCTTGAGTTTGATTCAGGTCAAGGGCATGCACCTTGGTTGTAGGCTCCTCCCTGGCTCAGCCCCGGTAAGGGCCTGTGTGGGAGGCAACCAACGGATGTGTTTCTCTCATTGATATTTCTTTCTGTCTTTCTTTTTCTCTTTCACTCTCCCTAAAAACCAATGGGAAAATATCTTTGGGGAAGGATTAAAAAAAGATATATATATTCTTTTTTTAACTCTTTGTTATTCCATTTCTTCATAGTTGATTTTAAATAATTTCTACTCTATCCCAAGGCATGTGACCTATTAAGTCTATAATTATGACTATGAATTAAAAAAAAATCAATAATGACCAGCAATACAAAAATGAATATTAAGATATAATATAATATTTAATAATAAAAACTTTTAATCACAAATTTTGACTTCCATTTTCTACATGGAAATAGCCAGAGCTTACATTACTTTCCTAAAATGATAATTCAGATTTGTAGGAAAGTGTTTTTTTTTCCAAATGTAATATTATTGCTGGAAATTTAAATTCTTATGTGAGAAATAAATAGAGAATTTATCCATTTCTGGGACTGGTGGTATAGGGGTAAAAAGAAAGATGAGTTTAAACCTACATCTCTTATATTTTCCAGGGAGCAAATTTGAGTCATAATGAAGTCAATTTTAATTAAGGAAATACATGTATTAATTGTACCTTGTAAATAATAAGCAAACATGCTTTTATATTTTAATATTTTTATGAAAAGATTTCAAAATGCATGCATTATATTATAATAACTTTTCCCATCATTATGATTAAAAGCATCTGTCATAAAAGAGGGACATTACCCTGCACTTGAAGTGTGCAGAATTCTTCATCCCTGTGTTTGTTGCATTTCAATTTCCCTAGTTCTCCTGTTTTTTATAGTCTTTTTTTATACTTGTCATTTTGCCAGTTGTGCCTTGATATGTTCTCAGGCTATTGGTTCCATTTGAAATGTGCTGTAATAAAACGGGCACACAGAACTAAACACAATAAGGTTCTGAGTAAGCTTAAATTGTTAAGAATTTGGACAAAAAATTTTTTTTTTCTGGGAGTTATATTCTTGTTTATTTGTGTGTGTGTTTTCTATTTAGTTCTTACTTCCCAGATACATTTTAATGTCTGAGGTTGCTGACAGCTTAACTTCTAGGGAAGTGATGTATAATGTTTTCAGTCCCATCTGTGATGAATATAGTAGTTGACAGTGGACTGATGTTAAGTGAACCAGCAGTCTGAATATTAGCTGCAATGCCACGCTAACTGTTTTACTAAACATAGTTTCTGGTACTTGATATGAACAGTTCTTTTAAACCCTAATCAGGAAAGCAGCTCAAAACAGTTCGTGTTTACTATCTGCCGCAGAGCTATTAAGATTCGCACCAGCACAGTAGAGTCCCAAAAATTCCTAAAATCCCTAATATCTCACAGTATATTCAGGTGCCCCATTACACTGAACACATATTGCTCATTGAATGTGCTGAAGAGGGGGCAGCAAGCACTCAACTGGTCTAGACACATGCATATGAGAGGGTGAGAGGTAAAACCTCTAAATGTCAAGGGCATGGCACATCGGCATAGGTTTCAGGGTTAAAAGTTAGGGTTTAGCAAGACATCCTGATAAGGCAAAAATAAAGGACACCACCATAAATATGACACAGCACTCATTGACCATTTTTGGTGGGTTTTGTTGGTTTGTTTGTTTGTTTGTTTGTTATTTAGGAAAGAATATAAACAACATTTGGGAAACTTCTCTGACTCTTGTTCAAAGAATCAGAAAGTTGCCAGATTTGAGAGAGGAACAGAATAAGGTCCAGGCTTTAGTTAAGCTGTCATTTGGACTATATGAACTAATAAATCCAGTGATGCAAAGATGTTTTATATATATATACATATATATAATATTGGTTAAGTATATAATGTTTGGGTATCTTAGTTGTTTAGAGCATCATCTCAATATGCCAAGGTAGTGGGTTTGATCCCTGGTCAGTGCACATACAAGAATCAACCAGTGAATGCATAAATAAGTGGAGCAACAAATTGATGTTTCTCTCTCTCTCTCTTTCTAAGGCCAATACATTTAAAAATATATAAACATATTATATTGTGTTTGTGTTCCTGGGAAGCCTGAAAGGACAGCTCTGTTTTCTGGAGCAATGCTGTGCTTGCTCTCTGTGGCTAAAAATTACTCACCATTTGAAAAGCAGTTCCTGGCATGATACTCACCCCCGGTAGAAACTAAATGCTTGACCATGGGAGATAACTGACTGTGTAATTAGAATTGTCCACCAGAAGCTTGGTTTTGTCAGAGCCATCAAGTCTTAAGATCAGGAGAATGCAATAGCAACCCATTGTTCTATGAAAATGATATATGAGGCCTGGGCAGGTCCACAGGGCAGACTTAATGTTTCACAAGAGGTGGTTCAAAACCCCAGTTCACTTATCTTTCAAGCAGCATTGCCTCTCTCACAGCTCACACCTACTGCCTCACACTAATTTGACAAGCTAATGAAAGAGAGAGAGAGAAAAAAGGGTCCTGGTTCATAGATAGGTCCCTCAATATTTTGTACAAGGCATTTATTAGAGGCCCAGTGCACTAATTTGTGCATGGGTGAGGTCCAGCCATCCTGCCCTTATTGGGGCCAACCAGGGGTGGTGCTGGCCAAGGGGAGGGACCATAGGTGGTTGGCTGGCCAGCCCTGTCCCATATTGGGCTGGGGAGCAACTGGCGTGGGGCCAGCTGGGAAGAGGAGCTGCAGGAGGTTGGCTGGCTAGCCCCGCCCCATGGTCAAACTCCTGGTCCAACTCCAGATCCAACTCCTGATCAGAGCAATGGATAGTCCTCCCCTAGAGGTGGACTCGCACCTGGGCCCCCATTTCCCCAAGTTAACTATTTTCTAGCTTCTTCATTTTAGTGTGCGGCCTTCTCCAGAAACTGGACTCTGAGTGGGCCCTGAACCACTTGGGTCGTGTTAAGGGATCCCACAACATGTGCTGAAAAATTTGTTCACACTTTATTTTGTACAGCGTCTTTATAAATTATTAATGTAGAATGCTTTTAAATGCATCAAAGGACACTATTAAGAGAGGGAACAGACAACCACAAAATGGGAGGCAAACTTTCAAATTGCGTATCAGATAAAGGATAATATTCATAATGCATAAAGAACTATTTAAACTCAACAACACAAAAACAACCCAATTTAAAAATGGACATAGGAAATGGATAGACATGTGTATGTTATTTGTCCCTCCTGTCAAATAACATACACCAACGACCAATAACTACATGAAGATATGCTCTCCATTAAGAAGGGAAATGCAAACCAAAACCATAATGACACACCACTTCACAACTACTATGATAGCTATTGTTTTTAAAAAGCAGCGAAGTGGCAAGCATTGGGGATGTGGAGAAATGGAACCCTCCTGCATACACTGCTGACAGGAATGTAAAATGGAGCAGTCATTGGGAAAGCAGTTGGGTCACTTATCAAAAATATAAACATAGGATTACAGTATTATACAATTCCCCTCCTACTTAATTATATGCCTCCCCTAAAAAATTAAGAACAGTGACTCAGACATCAATGTGTATAGCATTGTGTTCATAGTAGCATTTTTCAAAATAGCCAGATGGCAGATATAACACAAATGTCCATCAATACATGATTAGTTTTTTTAAACGTGGCACATATATACAATGAAATATTATTCAGTCATAAAAAAGGAATATTTCAACATGGATAAACCTTGACAGCATGCTCAGTTTAATAAGCCAGACAGAAAAGGATAAATATTGCATGTGTCTACGTTTATTGGGTATCTACAATAAGTAAATTCATAGAGACACAGCGTAGAACACAGATGACTAAGGGTGATAGTGCAGGTAAAAGGGGAGTAACTGCTTATTGAACATAAAATCTGTGTTTGAAATGATGCAAACATTCCGGAAATACACAGTAGCAATGGTTACACAGTAAATGTAAGTGTGCTTAGTGCCATAGAATTGCCTACCTAACAGAGGTTAACAACGAAGAGTCTCTCCATTCCTGAACACCCCTACCAGCAATCAAGTAATCATTTGTTTTTTTCTACAGCCTTTTAGAGTTTCTTTCCACTTTTAATTAAACATATTCTCACATGCGTACATTAGAAACGTGAAAATGGTGCTGCTCTCAGCAGCGAAAAGGAAAAAGACCCCATGGTGCACAAGAAGCCATGATGATTAAGCCACGTGACATAATGTGTCAGTCTGGCTGCAATCACTACTTGGTCATCACACTGGGAGTTAAACGGGGACACGTAACATAAAGAGATTGCATTTGGTACCTTAGAGCTGAGGGCGAACGCCTTGGAAGGACGAATGTGAAAGGGGAGTCAGGGGGCCCTGTGGGCAGGATTCGTTTGGGGCCTTGGCTTCTGTTTGAGGGCCAGAAGAAGGTGATCATTGCACCACCTCAGGCTGCAATGTCACCAACAGGCCTTGCTCTGAGGCAATGAGGCTGAGTTAGCCTTCACCTGATGTCCCTACCCCTCAGCGTTGAATCTACAAGCAGCAGCTGGAGACCTAAGGAGAGCCCTAGCTTTTGTAACGTCTCTCTTAGTATCCTCTCCTGAGAAAATGTGATGTTTTGCTCACAGGGAAGGTGAAATGCTGAAAGTAATTCTATCCTTTATGAGAAATATATATATAGGAATGAATTTCTTACTGCAAGGCAAACCATTGATAATTGACATAATATGACAGAATCTTCTAGACTCATACAAATTCAATATACATACTGGGAGTGGGTAGTATTGTTTCACAAATAGGAAAATAGATGATTCCTTCCAGGCAGCAGATTTAAATGAGCAGGTAAGTGTTGGGACTGGGTCCATTGTGTTGGCACAATGATGCCACCCAAGGAAAACAAGGCCAATGGATGCTAGACGCTCATCAGAGTTCGGTTTTGTTAGTCTGTTCTCCTTGCAAGAGGAAGGATAGGCAACAGGCTTGAACTGAGACCGGAACTGATCTCTGACTCCTTTGTTTCTGCTCTGTTGAAATGATGGAACAGTACAATATTTCCTCCCACCTACGTCAGCCACACTCCGAAGCTTCCATGAGTAATAAAATTCCTGGGATGAACTTCCTTCATTCACAACTTATGTATAATTTTACAAACTCAGGGCTGTTTTGTAAGGCTTAGAATCCTTCAAATGACAAGAAATAGCATGTATTCATAGTCGTGTTGAGTAGTATGTCAGATAAAAGCACCAGCTAACTCTTTTGTTTATGCTATTGTAGACTGGATTCTTAATTGTGGTTCTATCGGAAATCAAAGCCAGTCTTCGTGACGTTTAACTGTTTCGTACATTATAATGAAAATCTCCTACATCAGTAGCCTTCTCCGTGTTCCTCATATGGAGCTAGAGGCAAGGGTTTATGGAACAGGCAAAGTAATTGTGAGAGATTGGAAGATAATGTTTAGTAGCTGCCTCATTTTAAATAGGTATAAACCGTATGAACAATTTTCTCTGTTTAAAGCTTTCTTGAAGTATGATTTACATACCCTAAGCATATAAGTCTTGAATAAATTGATAAAGCAATATAACCAAAACCATCATCTACTTTTAGAAGATTTCTGTCATTTCAAAATGTTCCCTGTCTATTTACAGTCAGTCTGCAGTCCAACCTCAGGTCCAGGGAACTGCCCATCCCCTGCTATCCCTATAGGTTTGCCTTCCAGAAACTTCCATGTAACGGCAATTAGTCTTCTGTTCATGGGCTCTTTCATTCAGCATAAGGTTTTTGAGATGCATCCACATTAGATCACTTACCCGTAATTTGCTCCATTCTGTTGCTGATTCGTATGCCTTTGCATAGTTGCCCAATACTTTGTTTAAACATTCACAGTGGAGCCCCAAATGAATGATTCCTGATTTGTTGCTGTCGTGAGTTATCATGCTGTGAACATTCACATACAAGTCTTTATACTCACAGCTCCAGGACATAAATCTAAGAGTCGAATTGCAGGATTACATGCTAAATTTCCATATAATCGTTTAAGAAACTGTGAAATAGTTTTCAAAGCGGCTAAAACTTTTACACATTCCCACTGTCAGTGTTGGAGGATTGTAATTTCTCACAACATTGCTGTTGTCCATGTTTCTAAATATACAATCAAGTTTTTACACAGAGGTGTCTCAGTGTGTCCATGGGAGAAGGTCCATGGGAGAGGAATGCATAGACGGGGGCTTGAAGAGGCCAGGGTGCTCACCTTACTTGTACAGAGAATGGAGAAATGCTTTAGGAAGGAAGGGAGCAGGCAGATGGAAACATTTCTGCCCTGAGCAATTAAAGTGACCATAAGTTAGACCCAAAGGAGCCCTGACCTGCACAACTGGGAGAAAGCTAGAAGATGAAATCAAAAGTGACTCCAACCTAAACAGATAAGAGGACCCAATGAGGAAAAGTGCGGACATGGGGGTCCTGAGGGCTGATTACAGGGTAAGGCCCCACGGTGGAAAAGAGGGTCTCCAGCCTATTTAATGCCTCAAGACAAAGAAAGCAGAGGCCACCCTTCTCAGGGGACCCTCTGTCTAACTGGGAGGGACAGAACCTGAGGGTTCGGAACTTAGAGGGCACCTTTTTAGGGGGCCCTCTGCCCCTCAGTGCCAAGGTGGGCAGAGCTGTAGGCTTAGAATTTAGAGTGAAGGAGTAGAGGCAGTATTTGCTTGTAATAAAGTTTCTGTGCTTCTCACCTACTGCCTTTGTCTGTGGCTTCCTTCTTCAAATCCATCGGGACAAGGACCCGCGAAAGAAATCACCCTGCTCAATAAAACAGCTCGAATCACTATCACCATGCTCACATTTAGGCTACCCTCCAAAAAATCCTGTGTCCTTTAGTAAATCTCCTTTTTTCTCTCTTTTCACCTAGAAAATCTGGGTGGTTTTTTTTTTTTTGTGTGTGTGTGTGTGTGTAAAAAAGAACTTTTGAAATAATATATATGTATATATTACCTAATAATGACCTAATAATTTTATCATATATATATATGAAAGTTGCAGTTTAATTTATGAAAAAGAAAAGAATATAATATGCTCAAATTTAAGATGCCTCATTTGTAATATTCATTAAGAGTGATATGCACGTTTCAAGTAATAACATTTATGAATTAGCTATGTCAATTATGTAGTATATAAAGTTGTTTCAGTTCAATCATAGTTTGCATTTATCTAAGCATCACATAAATTCCTTCCTGAACTCAGGCTGTCTCTTCTGTGATACCATAGTCCCCTAAATTTATTTCTACCTTTATGACAATGCAAAGCTTATAGTATTTTATTCTAGGCTGAACTTTCTTTGAAATATAGGACCATCGCTTAGGACACTGATTTCCTAGTATCTGGCAAAGTATTTGTCACATATTAATTAATCCCTCAGTGAAATTTAGGTGAATCAATGAATTGCCTGGCTTAGCTATTTTAAATGCCAGAGTGACAAAATACAACAAAGAGAAAAGGGCTACATGGTATAGTGTGTTCTGGATGGTCACAATATACAAATGCTTATAAAACTTGAAGTAACAGAAACCTCATAGAAATCTTAACATGTTTCTTAGCAAAGATTCCATATAATTCTTAAACACCCAGTATACTTTAAATAACTATAGTTTGATAGCCTAGAAAATCATTGGGATCAGCCTCTGTGGGTATTTTCTAAGGTTCTATTTATTTGTTTTTTTAAGTGTGAACAAATCTATGTTTGTTTTTTCTCTAAGATTATTGTGTTTTTATCTGTAAAATTAAGTTGCTAATAATTCACTAAGTTCTTGTGTAAATTAAGTGAAGCAATGCTAAAAATGTTCATCAACATCCATTTCCATCATGCAGGTAGGGTCTTGCATCCTTTCTGTATGAACACAGAAAATAGAAATTTGGAGACATTGCTTATTCCCAGGAATATAAACTCCTTAACATCTAAATGGTTCTTTCAGGATTACCTTGAGGGAAGGGGCTGTAGAGAGCAGAAAAGTTTAAATTATTCAAATAATTTGTTAATTACCTAATAATTTTTTAATGGCATGTCAAAAACATGCCAGTCAATGTCGCCTGAAGGAATTCACAAGTAGGCCCAGCTGCTCCTCATTCTTATATTCAAAGTGGATTTTTAAAGACTGTCTTCCAGGATGCAACTTGCCTAATTGATGGACTCCATTTTTTTTTTTTTTTTTTGTATTGACAAGTAAACGCATCCATTTTTGTAAATTCTGAATTTAATGATTAACTGTTTTCTGCTATTAAATTTGAAATACTAAAACATCCCTGTTCATCCCTTTTCTGGGGTGATCTGTTAGCATACAAGAAGTGACACAGATGATTTGAAATTAAGATTCCATGGGCATGTTGCAATGCTTTTGTGAGATAAGCTTTTGTATTATCCTTCCTGAGAAGAGCACATCTTATAACATCATCCCCTGACAGAGGTGAAATTGCCTTTCATTGATGTGTGAGATCTTCCAGCTTGCTGGAAGGGCAGGCTGCCAACCTCAGATCATAAGGTTTGAAATTACATTGGAAAGCACAATGTCTCTTTCCTTGATGGAAACAGCGGGGAGCAATGGTCAGCTCGGAGAGAGATTGAGACCCCCTACCTATAATGCCTGAGATTGATTTTCAGAAGGAAGTTCTTTTTTAAAAACGAATAAGTGCCTACTGCACTCTCTGACCAGTATCTTTGCTTTTGCCTGATTTTTCTACTTTATATGGAATTCCCTTTCACTTTTACTGGAAACTAATTCATATTAGTTACATTAGGGTATTAATTATGAAAGCACTGCTAGTTAAAGGGTACAGTCTCCCCCCCAATATCTTGATGGCCACCTGCTATTAGCATGAACACAGAAACATTGCTAACAGCTTTGTTAGTGTCCTTCTACACTGGCCCCAATTAATAGCTCTCTTCTTATCCTCAGGAAAACACATGATAGCCTGTGCTGCCTAAAAATAAAATTATAAATAAAATTATGTCATTTTTCTATGACATAAAGGGCTATGTCAACTAATTACATCTTACCTTTAAGAAAAAAAAAATATATATACCAGAGCCTGTATGGATTTCAAATTAATTAATAGCTGCCTAAAAGGAAAAAAAAAGTATTTATGAAAACAACAATAGGCATCATATAGGTGAGTGATATTTTAGTAAGGATTGAAATAAAAAATATTAATGCTGCGTTTCTCTTAAAAGAATGGGAAGCCATACAATGGAGGATAGCAGAGTGGATGGCATCTTTAAAGGCCTTTAGAAGGTGGTGAGTGAAATGATGTAACTTCTGCCTCTTTAAACATACACAGAACTTCTGAGAATGTTTGGCTAACATACCCAGAAAGAGATTATTTTAAGATTCTTTGGTTTTCTTGCATTTTAACCAATATTGACCTACAATGGAAAAATTAGGAACTATATACAGTCTATTAAGGCAAAGCATACAAGATACAAACCAAATCATAGAAAATTTAGAAATTTTGTATCCAAATTGTCCAAGTTGGACACAAAGACAAACAATTGTAAATTACTACGCTGTGATTAGATTTTTATTTTAGTGAATGTATTTGTACTTCAGAGAATTATGCAATGCAAATACTTTATTCCTATTCTGAATCAATTTTCTGTATCATTTTTATAAAGAACACAGATCATATTTAGAAAAGTTGAATTTTGAGGAAGAATATTCTGAAGCATTTACAGGAAAAACCCATATCTGATTTCTATTTCCATGAATTATTTGTTAGGAGAATAGAACAGCTTATATAATATCTCTTTTCAAAGCCATTTGCCCAAGAGATTTTCCCTAGCAATTCTAGTGTAAATACAGCTAAAATGACACAGCATGCGTAGATGGAGGCCATAGCATCAGATTGAAGGCCATGATATTTTTAAATAAAAAAAGTATATAAATTCTGTAAATTTGATGTTGACATTATAAAAATGGAGCTTTTCTACTCTTGAGAAATGTTGGTATTATAATTGTAGCTCATGTACATGAAGAATAAATACTTACTAGAGGACTTGTTGGAAGTTATATTTTAAATCTGATTCTTGATAAAATATTATTTTTGGTCTGTTCTTCTAAACTCTGTGGAATCTACCTTGGCTGATTTTTATACTCATTATTTTCAATTCTGTCTTGAATGTTATTTTCTCCAGTGGGTAAAAAGGTCAGAAAAAATTAATCATGAAAGGAAATAAGGGATTATTTTATCACATCCTTTAGTAGAGATTAAACCTAAATTAAGTGGCAAAATAATTTTTTTTTAGACAAGCTATAGTTCAAGACAGTATTTATCCTTATATGAGTTTAACTTTTTTTAGATATCAGTAACAATCACAACGATGAATGATAAAGAAACCATAAAGAGGATAATTTAAAGTTCAAAGTAGTTTTAGGAATATTAAGGGTTAATTATATTTTGAAATAACTATTTTGACTAAAAAATTGGATATTTTTGATAATTCTATAACATAAAATATTACTATTACTATAGAGGCATGGATGGCAAATAAAGGAAACATTGTTTACTAAGTATAATTCTAAAGATATTATAGTTTACTACAAAATGAAAAAAAATCTAGAGTGAAGAGATATATTTTCAAAAAATTAGGAGTCATATGTAATAAAAATTTAAAGAAAGAGGAAAATAACTCAGATCTATCATAAGGAAAAAAGTGACTTGAAATTGGCAATGTTCATAGAGATAAAGAATGATAATTTTACAAAATGCATGAAAAAAAACAAATCTTTAGCTTGCAGACGATTATGAATTTTGGAAACTTTTAAGTGTATTCAACTTTCTTCAGTAAGAGAAACAAATACCTCTGGACAGAGTTTCCATGGCATCTGTAAATGAAGGAAGTTAGCAACGGCTACTTATTCTCTGACTATAATAACCTTTTCTCTTTTTAACAGCTTTATTTCTACCAGGGCTTGATTTCTTGGAGGTGACAATGACTCTTTAGACTTTTATTTCTCTCAACACCCACAACTAATTCTTTTTTTTTTTTTTGCTCCCTGGCTTTTGTCTTGAGGGAACATATATATATATTCAGCCTTTCCTCAGAACTACATTTATAAGTGCTCATTGCTATAAAAATAGATTTTTACCAGACATTTGAAAGACTTGGACCTATCGATGGGTGTACCAAACCCTATGTGATGCGATGGCCTGATGACAAGGTTGATGATATTGATATTGAGCTCTTTACATGTGCTGGGATCCCATTTAGAGTCTGTGCTCATTGTTTAATACCTAGTGAGGCATATTAAGCTAACCATTGAATGCATGGATTGATAAGCTAACCATTGAATGCATGGATTGATTTGGTGAGAATCCACAAACTTAAAATTAATATCTATAAGTAGTAAAAGTAGTTGAACCACGCTCATATGATCTTCTCTTCCCTTGAGATCAGATAAGCAACTGTTCTGTTTTGGGTTGTTTTTTTTTACACAATTATATTTAACATTTTTTTTTTTTTTTACTCTTTAATTAATTTTGGTTTGAGATGAGATGTATGGAGATTCTTTCCATTAATTCCAAATTCTCTAGATTGTCACTGAATCCAAGTTTTCTAAGCATAAAATATTTCATTATTAAAACTGCCAAAAGAAAAGAGAAAAACTGTGCTCAATGAGAAGGCCAATAGAACACTGAACTGACATCAATTGTATAAAACTAGGATCCAAAACAACAACAACCACAACAAACATTTACATAGGAGTATTAAAAAATCCTCAGTTAAATTTTTAACTAATTTGAACTACATTGTCTTTAAAACATTTCATTATAAATAAGTGCAGGGCATTCAATGTCAAAGATTAAATAATGTAATTTTTTACATCAATAGATCTATCGATCCTTGGCTGGTGTTACCAGTGGTGAGAGCATTGGTTGGTCTGTACTCTGAAAGCATCATGGGTTTGATTCCCTAACAAGGACCTGTATGTGGGCCGCAGCTTCATCCCCTCCCTGTCAGGGTATGAGTGGGAGACAAACAATTGATGTGTCGCTCTCACATTGATGTTCCTCCCTCCCTCTCTCCCTCCCTCCCTTATACTCTCTCTCTAGGAAAAAAAAAATCAATAGAAAATATATCCTTGGGTGAAGATTAACAAAAATAAACAAATAAATCTATTGAAAATAAATCCCTTAGTAAATTAATTAAAATTCCCAGGAAAAAGTTTTAATAAAAAAAAAAACTTTATTAAAAAAATACTTTCAAAACCTTCTAACAAATATTTTAAATGAATATTTTAAAGAATATATATCTAATATATATAAAGTTTGGAACCAGGTGTGCCTGTTCTCTTTCACTGTGAGAGGACCTGGCCAAAAACATTTCAAACAGGAGTAAATGCTGCTTAACAATTGCAAAAAAAAAAAAAACTAAACAAAATCCACACACAAACTACTAATAAGATTTATTTTTTAATTATTGAATCAACCCTCAAATAAATTGCATTTCTCTATACCAATAAGCACCAAATAGAAAATGTAATAGAAAATTAGATACCTTTCCCAGAAGCAATACAATAAATGTGATGCCTAATTTTTAATCTAATGAGACATTCCTAAATCCTTGGTGAATACAATATGTAAAACTACTGGAGGACACAGAATGCCTGAATACTTGAAGAAATATACTAGCTTTAAGTCTCAAATGGCTTATAGATATTAATTTTTAGTATGTGAATTCTCACCAAATCAATCCATGCATTCAATGTAGTCTTAATTAAAATTATAGTTGGAAAATAATCTCCATATATAACTAAAGGAATTTTGAAATGGAACAAGAAGAAAATAACTCATCCAACTACTACAGAGATATAGTAATAATGAAAACAACTTAAAAAATATGTTAATAACACATCATACACTTTTCAGTAAAAAGTAAAAGAGAAACTAGAATTAGATCAATGAATATAATAGAAATTCATGTTTAGTACAGATGGTATGATATAGTAGTTGGAAAAAGAATATCCCATAGATATAGTTCTGTTTTTGTGAAAAAAATATATCAAGGATCCAACTTCATACTATTTACTAAAAATCAATTAACCCTAAATGTGAAGACTAAAACTGTAAAATTATAAAGTCAATAGAAGAAACTGTAACTACATTATTTTGTGGCTTGATGGTGGAAAAGGACTCCTTAAAATTGACACTATATTTACAAGACATGATATAAAGATATATCCCTTTCTACATTACAATATATATTATCTACAAAGGACACCATACGTATGAACAGAAAATGTTGACAGTATAACAATATTAAAACCCTAAAGATATTAATGTATAAAATTCATTAAAAGAAACTACTGCAAATCCACATCAAAGAAGAAAAAACACCCAAAATGAAAAATGTACAAAAAGCAATATAATCTCATAAACACCTGAATTGTTAACAAGTGCTTAGCTAAATATTTAAACTGCCTAGGAGTGAATAAAATACAGTTTCAAAATAATGGTATGACAAAAATGTTTAATCTATCACTTTGGCATAGGATAAATGTGTCAGAATTAAGAGTTAATCAGAACATAAGTCAACAAATCCCTGTATGATCTATGAAAACAAACTGGCATTAGTTACTGAAATTAAGTGCATGCGTAAATTAACAGTCATGATATTTCACTGTGTTGTATGTACCTCATCCTGTTTCAAACAGAGGTCCATCATGAAACATGAAAAGTGGGTTTATTATAACATTGTTTATGTTAAAAGAAAATTAGAGGAGTCTTGGGTGTCCAGCCCTCAGAGTGGAAGAAACAACAAGATAAATATTGAGGATGCAGTCAGATAAACTAACCTAGGAACACCAAGTATCAGAGAAGTTATGCAATTTTTCCAGCATTACTGAGCATCAGAGCCATCACAAACTCTTGTCACAGCATTGTATATATTGTAGCTTTAATCAGAGCTTTGGAAAAAAATATTGTTGTGTGAAAAATGTAAGCAAGATAGTGAAAACTACAGAAAAATACCATTTATATAAATGAAAAATGAACACAAAACATCATTCTCTATTTCTCAAAGTTCCATAAAAATGTCAGAATAACAAATACATAATGAGTGGTGAAGAAGGATTTAAGTAAGAATGTGAGACAAAGAAAAAAAACATTGAAATGAAATAAGCTAGCCATTACTATTATTGAAAATAATCCATCTAATTTCATTTTCAGAGTCTTAAATACTTATTTATCAATAATCCTATTGTTAAGATATTTTTTCTGATTTTGAGGAATCCTCAATTATTAAGAGTAAAATTCAACATGTACTCACACTTTATAATAAAAATAGTTAACAATTATGTAGGCTATAGATTGCCCTATGAGTCAAACACAGTTTTATGATTGATGATAGCTAGCTAGCTGAATGGAACACAATTATGTATGTATATACAATACAGTGCTAAATAAATGCCAAGTTCACACAGCCTGGTAAACTGAACAATGTCCTCAAGATATTGCAGACATCCTAATCCTCAGAATCTATGAATATTACTTTATAGGACAAGGGTGAATGTCTTATGACAAAAGAAGTGGGTAAGGATCTTGGGATGGACTGATTATCCTGGATTATCTGGTAGACCCAATGCAATCACAAGGATCCTTATAAAAGGAAGGCAGGAAGTTCAGAATAAGAGGAAAGATGTGAAGGCAGAAGAGCAGAATTGAGAGAGAGAGATTTCGTAATGTTACATTACTTTCTTTAAAGATGCTTTTAAAGTACTCAACATTTCCCTTGCTATGCAATTCAGCCTCTTAAATCTTGGACTTTCCATTTATCTTTTAAGCTATATTTCCTCCAAGGGTATCGGGCCTTTCCTCTTACTTCTTCCATGATCTTGAACAAACTTTTTAATTTCTCTATAAAGGAGTTATTATAACAGTTTTTCTTTTCTTACTAAGTTGTTGGTTTTGACCGTTTAAGATAATATGCATAAATTTTATAACACAGAATAAGAAGTTATTAAATCTGTTATTATTATTGATTTAGCCTATATAATAAACAAGTAATATGTAAATTAACCCTCATGCCCTCATAAGATGGCTGCTTATGACCAGGCCTGCAATGGGATTAGTGCGGGATGACCAAACGACTGAACAAGCAGGCTGCATGAGGTGACCAGCTCAGCAGGGGGGTTAGCAAGGAATAACCAAATGACTGAACAGCAGGCTGCAGGGGTGACCAGGCTGGCAGGGGGGTTAGTGAGAGACAACCAAACGACTGAACAAGCGGGCTGTGTCAGGTGATCAGGTTGGCAGTAAGAGGTGACCAGACCAGGAGGGGGGAAGATTTGGGGGCAATTAGGCTGGCAGACGGGACATTGAGAGGCAACTAGGCCAACAGAGGTGCAGTTGGGGTAACCAGGTTGATAAGGAGAGCAGTTAGGAGCAACCAGGCCAGCTGAGGAGGGCAGTTGGGGGGCGCTCAGGCCAATGGGAGGGAGGGGGCAGTTAATAGTGACCAGGAAGGCAGGCAGTTGAGTGATTAAGAGCCAGCGGTCCAGGATTGTGAGAGGGACATCCTACTGCTAGTTTAGGCTAAATCAGGCCTAAACCAGCAGTCTGACATCCCCCAAGGGGTCTTGGATTGGAAAGGGTGCAAGCTGGATTGAGAGGACCCCTTCCCATGCATGAATTTCATGCACCAGGCCTCTAGTCCTATGTAATAAAAGAATAATATGCAAATTGACTGTCACTCCAACAACAAGATGGCTGCCCCCATGTGAACACAAGATGGCCAGCAGGGGAGCACAGTTGTGAGGGACCAATACGATCCTAGTAGAATAGGGTCTAAATGGGCAGTTGGACATCCCTTGTTGGGTGCAGGCTTGGCTGAGGGACATACCCTTTTGTGCACGAATTTTGTGCACTGGGCCTCTAGTATATATATAAAAGGCTAAGTGACCGACCGTCTGTCCATCCAACCCTCCGACCAACTGAACGGCCAGTACATTTGGCATGCACTGTCAATTTAAAAATAATGTTGACTCATGTATGCATGACACACATAAATCTCTTTATATTTCTGTGTCTAGGGAGCATATGCCTGAACCCATGTGACTTATGGCCATGTGGCACTCTAACCATGGACAAATAGACTTTAATTTCCATGGATGCCTCGATCAACTTCAGTTTTGCTAACCATTTTTGTCTGTGACTTTGCTTTTCAACTTTCAGAGACAAGGAACTAGGACTCAACACCCCACATTTTGGTTTTGAAGGTACTTTATTTCCCACATCTATTTTGGCAACAAGATTTACCTATGATTCTTTATATTTGCAGTCTTAGATTTTTTCTTTTGTAGGTAGCTTTCTTATCTGCTTTGTTTAAAAGTACATACAATTTTGCTTCTGTAACTGCTTTGTGCAAACCAAATCCCTCATTCCAAACCCAAAGATGTAATCAATACCTTTGTGAAATTCTGCCATTATAAGCCAGATGCAGCAAGCTTTTCAGGGCTGCAAGATCTAGAGCACTTTTGCCCCTCATATGCCGCCGACCTGTAATATATGACTCCCCAATTTGACTTCTTGAGGGATCCTTTGTGAGATTCAGGGTACAATACAAGAACTAATTTTATGATTTTAAATTCTACTTTGAAATCAACGTTTAAATTGAGATTGCTTTTATTATTCAACATAATGGATGATGTTTATTTTCATTCTTATTTCAGATCATGGAAAAGTTACCACAATACTAATTATTGAATAGTGCAGCCTTCATTTGTTGCAGAATTTGCTAGGCAACTGGAAAGCACACAATTAATACTCAGAAGATTTATGGAAAGCCTGTTATTTGTAGATGTACTATACCTTGACTTAGGGGAGTGGATTTTCCAAAGCCTGAGTGATGAATATGGAGGGAGCTTTTCTTTTACCCCCTTAGCTTCTTTGTTTCCTAACTTCTGAGCTTTTGTGGCAGGCTGGTCCAGCCCTGCCTAAGTCAGTCAGAATGGGGAAGTAAGATTACATCTAAAGGCCTGACCAGGGTGGGGCTGTTAAATTCCTGGTTTATGGTCCTTATAAACTGCGAATATTTAGGAAAACAGATTATTGCCTAAGGAAGGGACGGTGACTTAATTGTAGGCTAACAAAAATGTGCCTCAGAATACTGGTTATTGGCACAGATGCAGATTGCTAGTTCTCCCTACTCCCCAATTATCTTATATTCCCCCTCACATTCAACTGAATAGAACTTATGTTTTAATGATATATTATAGTAAATTTCTCCATGCTCTGGCTTCGTATCCGTATTCTGTTCCATTGCACTGATTGAAATGGAAGGCACAAAACTCAACTTGCCTATTCAACATCCCATCATTGCTTTTTGGCACTACTAATTTTATCTCACATATGTCCAAGGGAATAGCATTGTGAGGAAAGATCAGGAGAGAAATCATAACAGCCACGTAGCAGTAACTACAGTCTCATGCTTTCCCTAGTGGATTGGCAAGAAGTAAGCCTGTCATTCACTTTTGGTAAATAATGTCTTGAAATAAGTCTTTGTCTTGTCTGGTATGAGAAATTGTTACAAGAACAAAGTTTTCTTCCCACCCACACCTTCTTTTCTTCATGGTGTGTCATTGTGTAAGGACTTGATATGTGTTATCGAGTGGCAGACAGATTATAAGACCGAGAAAAGGCTGAAATAATTATATAAAAACCCTGAGCTGCAGGGGGGAAAAAAACACCAAGAAAATCTGTAAAACTGTTCACTTTGGGGTACCTTAACTAAATAATAGAGATCATTAACGTTTAAACTTCTGTCCCTCAGGCATTATACTTCCTGCTGCCAAAATAATCCAGTTGTTTTATTCTTGTGCTAATATCACACTGTTTTAATTATTAAGAAATACCTCAATATGATTCAATGTCAGATATGAATAATTTTCTATTTTTTAATACAGTGGAACCTCAGTTATTGGATTTAATTCCTTCTGGAAGGCTGTTTGAGAAGTGATTTCTTTGACAACCAAATCATTTTTCCCATTAGAAATAATATAAATTGAATTAATTCATAAAAGACCCACAAATGATTACCTGTTATAATTCTTCTTATATATAGCACATATCTAACCTATAAAACACTTTCCTCCCCCGTAAATTTACCAGACCACCCCCGCTACTAGCCCTAAGTAAATAACTTTCAGCACTTGTTACAGGGATATCTTTCAGGAGGTCAGGTTCAGCATCTCCACTGATAACAGCTTTTCATATACCCAAATCAACAAATTTTTCTACTCTCTTCACTTGCCTGTGATCAGTGTTTCTTTCACACCACTGGCGACATTAGCACTCTCCATTATTGTGCAAAAAAAATCTCAAGAATATCCACAGCACAATTTCCCGACTTGTTATAATAAACTGACTCATACTGGCACATTGTTTCCTTTGGTTGTGATTGGTTGAAAACTGGTTTGTTCAGCAACTGAGACATTTTTTTTCTGAGAACAACTTGATTGAAAACGGAATTATTCTAGATGGAAGACATCCAGAACTGAGGTTTGACTATATTTTCTTCTCACTTCTCATTAGCACTTTAAAATGTATATTTTAGACTATTTCATGTCATAAGGTTTTAAATAGTATATTAGGAACAAGAATAGAATTACAGTTCATGTATTTATTGTTTTATAAAGAATGAATATTGTTAGAACATTTATATTTCCTGACCAGCAATAAAATATGATTCTCAATAATTTGAAATTTCCTCTTATGTGAATTAGTAAACTTTTATAACTTCTTTGTATAAGCTAGGTAAGCAAATAGAAGCATTTTATTTTATTTTTATATGATAAGTTCTAATTGGTCACTTTGTTACAGAGGATATATGAAATCTTATACTAATCAAACAAATAACCTTCTCAATTAAATAACATATAATAAACAATGCATCTCCCCAAATCAGGAAAGAGGATATATATCTCCCAAAATCAAGAAAGAAGATATAATAATAATCTGTCCACTCAGTGTGTATGTATATATAATATAGAGAGAGATTAGAGGCCCAATGCATGAATTTATGCATGCATGGGTGGGTCTGGACAGCCGGTCCAGGGGGAAGGGACATGGGCAGTTAGCTGGCCTACCTGCTGGTCGAACTCCTGGTCAAGGGAACAATTTGCATATTAACCTGTTATTATATAGGATATACACCGAATGGACAGATTATTATTATATACTCAATGTATAGGCTTTTCACCTCTGAAAAGGTTCCTGTATTCAAGTATCATTTATATCTTGGTTCTTTGGTTCCATGATGTGAGGCAAGACTTTGGTTCTGGTTGCAACTGGAGGTTAATGTTCTCTCCTCTGCCATGCTCCTTCTGAAAGACTAGCAATTTTAGTCTATTGTCTCTGAGAGGCAATTCACTGTCTTGTTAGAAACAGGATTGGGTCATTTTGAACTGGTTCTGGGGTTATAATTCCACCTTTCTTTCCTCCCTTATATTTTAGCTCTTTCTCATGCAGTACTCACTAGATTTGGTGCCACAGAGATTGTAGTTAAAATCACCAAAACATTGCTAGTGGAATGGCCATGTGGATAAAACCTATTTTCTAGGGATCTTCATTTGTAAAATAAAGTTGAACTCCTCTTGTTGAGTTGTGACAAAACTGAAATGTGTTGATTGATAAAATGCAGATAATTAAAAAATTATTTTCTTTATATACTTCACAGAGAAAAATATTTATCTGTAATCTGTCTTATTTATAATTGAAAATATAATAAAGTTATAGATCAGAGGCAATAACATTAAGCATAGTAAGGATAGAAAATATATATATATTTTCTCTAGGGAACTAAGTGCTTAGTACTTACAGTCAATGACACATATATAACTGTTGCAGAATTTACCAGATGACTGGTAAATAGTCTATCACAAAATAATTAAGAATAAGTCAACTATGCATTAATTTGGTCATTATATTTGTGAATGTTTAAGACCTAAATATTATAATTTTGTGTCAAGTATGAGAGGTTAATTTGGAGTGAATGGACATCTTTATAATGCTTAATGTTCTGATCTGATTGTGACTATATTTAATGCCCACATGCTATGAATGTGCAATAAGCTAACAGAGTTTGGAGTAGTGTACTCACAATATAAAATTCCTGTACTTAAAATTGAACTCCACATCCCCCTAGATTGCAACCTACTGGCCATGAATTATTAATAGAGTTGAAATTAGAAAATTTCCTCTAAGATGAGCTTTAGATGTGTCTCTGTATCCTTTCAGAATGCTGTGAAAATACTCTGAAGAGGCAGATGGAGATTTCATACCTTTTCAAGAGTTATGTTTGCAAGTTTGAGTGTATGCAATATGATTTGACATCCTGTCCCTGATTATTCACAAATCCTTTCTCATCATGACCTAGAGTATGCTAAGTAGTCTTAAAAAATCATCTCAGTAAAAATTTAAAAAGTACATACAATATTGAATGGGTATTTATAACTAGTGCACTCAGGGAGCAGATTCTTTACTTTAAACACTCTATCCGGTACAGTAAAAGATTATGCAGAGTAATGCATAAGTGTTTCTGTTCTAAAAACATCCAGCTTACTCTTATAAATACATTTATAAAAATCAATTAATAAACAAATACTTTCTAACATAAATTTTCACATGTTAATTATTGTGTGTCAACTAATTTAAGCCCAAAAATTTACTCTTCATTAATTTATCAAGCTGTCCCCCACATCAGGTACCATCTACATAATAAAAGAGTAACATGCTAACTGACCATACCTTCGTGACACCCACCAGCCAATCAGGAGTGAGTATGCAAATAAATCCAACAAAGATGGTGAGTTAATTTGTATACACAGGAACCAAGCAGCTGGGGGCAGGTGGGATGCTTGTATTGTCGTCATGGCTACAATGCAGGCATTCCACACTACCCCAGCTGCTCCCAGCCTCTGGGCAGCATGGGAAGGCAAAAGGCGGCTCCAGGCTGAACACAAAAGCAGCTCCTGCCAGAGCGAAGGCAGTGTTGGCAGTCAGGGGAAGGAAGGCCCATTCTTACATGAATCTTCATGCATCAGGCCTCTAGTTATATACATTCTTCTTACTCTATCCTGCAACACTATTCTAAGTGGGATAAGTTAGAAATTCTGTATTTGTATGTTAAAAGATAAAATAAGATATTTAAATTCTTAGACAAAATGGAAAACTGAATGGTTACAGCTGCTTTAGGATTCTAAGGAATTGACTTTGATTCTGGCTATGCTAAGAACATAGTTATTTTTATCTCACGTTCTTTAAGATTTAAAAACTTGCCTTTGCCTCCTGAACACTGATTTTCATACTAGTCTCACAGGTCAAAGACCTTAATTTTCTTTTCTTTTTTTCTACTAGCGTTTATGAGTCCATGGGTCAACTGTTTTCAATTAAACACTTTGGAGAGTTAACACATTGGAGATACTGTTAAAAAGTGGTGAAGAAGTTAATTTAAAATTAGGCAAAAAAAAAAAAAAAAAAAAAAAAAGACCACATATTTTCAGGTTCAAAGTAAATCATTTAACAGGTCCATCAAAAATGTATTGATTTTCTAGGGAAAAATTCCTTTGCTTCATTGAATATCATTAATTTAGAATCAGAGTTTCCAAAATAACATAATACCTTGCAGAGCTTTGTCTGGCAAACATAAAAAATTATTTCTGTGCAGTATCTCAGATAACCCCAAAGGTTACTGCTTCATTGGTTTATAATTCTGTTAACCAATTTTATATCTAAATTACTAATCTCTGTCAAGAATTCTTTTTTTCCTGTGCTTATACATACTTAATCTACCAAAAATCTCTTTTGAATTAAATTTACCATTATGCACTTTCTCTCATTCATTAATTCGTTAAATGTGGCACATGCTCATCCAATAATTATATATGAGTAATATTTATAAGATAATGGACTATGCACTTTAATTAAACTCCCAGTAAATCTTGAAGCTTCTATAGAAGGAATTTACGTTCTTGCCATTCTTAGTTCTAGTATTTTGTTGTTTTCTTGCAACATACAAATTTGAGAAAATTATTATTGCTTTTGGCCATAATAGATTTTACTTAGAATACGCTTCTAAAATAGAATTCTGGCCGAAACCAGTTTGGCTCAGTGGATAGAGCATCGGCCGGCGGACTGGAGGGTCCCAGGTTCGATTCTGGTCAAGGGCATGTGCCTTGGTTGCGGGCACATCCCCGGTGGAGGGTGTGCAAGAGGCAGCTTGTCGATGATTATCTCTCATCGATGTTTCTGACTCTCTATCCCTCTCTCTTCCTCTCTGTAAAAAAATCAATAAAAATATATTTAAAATAGAATTCTGTGTATTTATGGATCATCCTCACTGAGAGGAATGCTTGTTTCCTACTCCTGATTTCTGCTCGGAGAGATTTTTCTCTAGATCTTTGAAGCTCTCTTTTCTCCATAGTCATGCACAAGAGGAAGCAGGGTAACATTTCTGATTGACAAGTTTGGAGAAAAGTAACTACCACAGAAACCATATGGCTCAATGAATAGAGCTTCGGCCTGAGGACTGAAAGGTCCCGGGTTCAATTCCAGTCAAGGGCATGTACCTTGGTTGTGGGCACATCTCCAATAGGGGGTGTGAAGAGGCAGCTGATAGATGTTGATGTTTCTCTCTCATCAATGTTTCTAACTCTCTATCCCTTTCTCTTCCTCTCTGTAAAAACTCAATAAAATATATTTTAAAAAAGAGAGGAAAAAAAGAAAAGTAACTACCTATGCTCAGTTTACCCACGTTTTCCTTGGAGCCAGCTGTCCGTAGGTAGCACACCTGTTGCCAGTCTTCAGGGGCATGTATGTGTCACCACAAGGAAATAAACTAACATTACCCTTCCTTCATTAGCTGTGTCTTTAAGAGCAGTCACAGGAATATTCTGGACTTCATTTGCTAGTTCTTGATTCATTTGTTTGTTCAAAATTCTTACAGAAGAGTTGTCAGTCATGTTGGGTGACCCCTTAAAGGTCTCAAGTAATTTCTAATAACATGCATAAAATAGTACTTCCCAGGAAAATCTAATGAAGTAGCTGTTACAACTTTCTCATTCAATTATATTGTTGTAAGTCTCAGAATTAATTGCCTTTGTAGTTCTTCAGGAAACTAAATAAATTTAATTTCAGTGTATATTAAAATCATGTTACATCTATAAGAAATAATTCTTCTAATGGATTTTTAAAGGAAATGAGACTAAAATTTATGAAAATATTAAAACTCTTTGTGAAACTTTCCTCTACTTCAGTTTTTGACCCAATATTTCCTTTAAAAGACACTAATTTGAAGTTCATCAGCGTTTTATAAGGAAATTTAAAAATCAGTGCATTTCTATTTAGTCCAGACTAAGGATTTACTGGAACAAAAATAAAAATATTTTTAAATTTCTTTAGAGCTTTCAAAAAAGGTTAAAAACAAAAAAAAAACAGAAGGTGAGATTATACTCAGTGAAACCAAGGCTTTAGATTTATTGGTAGGTTGAACAATTTCTCCTAGTGTATTATGTTTTGCAAAATATTATTAGTAACACAGAGGATGGCTTTAAGCCCCAAATATGCTCTGAAATAAGCTATATTTATCAGTGATGTTATATATGTCTTCCATTCAGTCTAGAGTAACAAATACCTAATACATAACAATAATAGCACATTACAGTAATATTGTGTGGTAAGGGCAGAGTCCCTGGGGTTTCTTTTATGAGAATACTAATCCCATTCATGAGGGCTCTGCCCTCATGACATAATCACTTCCCAAAGGCCTGGCTCCCAAGGAACAGCACACTGGAGATTAGGTTTCAGCACATGAATTTTGAGGGGGGAGGCACACAAAAATTCAGTCTATGGCAGAACTGGTGCACACTAATTAAAAATTCAAATTCTAAATAATCTATAATAATAAAAGCATAATATGCAAATTGACTGACTGGCTAAACAGTGGAACAAAGGACTAGACGACCTTCTGAATGACCTTCCGGATAAAGCTGTCTCTGTGAGGGTGACCGAGGCAGTTGGGGCTGTGAAGGCCTACTCTTGCATAAATGTCATGCATCAGGCCTCTAATTGTTATATAAAAACCAAACCAATAAAAACAATTAGCATAGGAGTTCATTTCCACTGGCTCTGTTGCATGCAATTGGCATTATGCTACTTTTTAAAAAAATCTGCTTAGCAAGATTTTCTTTAAACTAAAATGAAGCTTGAATTACAATTACATTGATAGATTAAGAGTATAGTGTTTTTTTCTTGATATTAAAATAAAAATGTGTATTTTAAGAATCAATGTGATTTTAAGAATCAGTCAGTTTTTGTATTTAACATAGTACATTGCAAATGCTTTAACAATCACTCATTTATTAACATATATCACCTTCCATATTTAGGTATCAGTTAAATGTTCATGGTTTTGGTTACTACTGAGCTAATATTTTACTTTCTATTTAGACAATGGGATTTCTGCAGATCACTAAAATGGCTATAAATATATTCAATCTATTTTTACAATGTTAGATTACACTAGAGTCCTGGTGCACAAATTTGTGCACAGGTGGGGTCTGGCTAACCTGTCCTGTTTGGGGCTGATTGGGCCAGGCCGGTGTGGGGGAGGGGACTTGGTGGGAATGATCAGGGTTGGGCTGGCCAGGAGAGGGGCTGCAGGCAGTTAGCTGGTCGGCCGGGCTCACCCCTGATTGGGAGTTGGGGGGCCGATTGCAGGCTGGGACAACTGGGGGGAAGAGCCACAGGTAGTTGGGGGGGGGTCAGTCAGGGCCCGATTGGGCGGTTGACCCCTGCAGCGCACATCATAGTGACCAATCATTCTTTTTTTATTTTATTTTACTGATTTTTCTTACAGAGAGCATCGGTCTGCAGACTGAAAGGTCCCAGTTTTGATTCCGGGCAAGGGCATGTACATTGGTTGCGGGCACATCCCCGGTAGAGGGTGTGCAAGAGGCAGCTGGTCGATGTTTCTCTCTCATAGATGTTTCTAGCTCTCTATCTCTCTCCATTCCTCTCTGTAAAAAAAATCAATAAAATATATATATTTTTAAAAAGTGACCATGGGGGATGGAGAATATATATATATATATATATATATATATATATATATATATATATATATATATGTTTGTATATATTCATATATATGTATGTATATATGTATATATACATATATATAGATAGATATAGATATAGATATAGATATAGATATGAAAAATAAGATAAAATACCCCATATTTTTATTCCTGAAAATACAGAAATTAAACTGTCCTATAGCATGGAATTCTTAAGTCCACATTTTGGGCTTTACAAGGTAATAAACTCAGTAAAAATCGGATTAACTTTGTAATGAAACTCTTAGTGACCTCTAAAAACCAGTTCATTATACCAGCTGGCTTGGCTCAGTGGATAGAGCACTGGCCTGTGGGCTGAAGGGTCCCTGGTTTGATTGAGGTCAAGGGTACATGCCTGGTTCACAGACATTAGAAGGCATGCAGGAGGCAGCTGATCAATGATTCTCCTTCATCATTGATGATTCTATCTCTCTCTCCCTTCCTCTCTGAAATCAATAAAAATATATTCAAACACAAACAAAACAAAAACATGCTGAAATAGTCCTTGAATTTTCCACAGAAAAGAAAGGGACATTTATATTGTATTGATGAAGCAAAGATACCAGCAACACTAACCACACACAAATGAATACATTATTTTTACCTAATATATTTCTAAAAGAGTCAATTTATTGTGATGCTTGAAAGTTTTAGAAGCCCTGAAAGAGACTTTCAATATATAAATTAAATGTTTTCTCATTGGTGGCAAATAAAAAATAAAAGATTAGAAGGTACAAAACTTAGAACGTATGTTTGTACTGTAAGTCTGAAACTTTCTTTGACTGGAACACGTTGTCATGAATATCAAGAAATGGAAGAGAATGCAACGAGAATTCCTATCTGAGCCCATACTCACAACGCTCTGAGAGATGTTGGAAATTGTCTGGTTCAAAAATCACCTCTTAAGTAAACTGAGCTTTTTCACAGGATAAAATTTGCCCAAAGTAAATATTTATGAAATTAATAGGACCAGCATCTGAGCCAGCTAACTCCTACCTTACAGATTTCTTTGACAACATACTGTTGAGGATTTCATTTAGTTAATGAAGATATATAGTTATTTTTAAGAATTAAGAATTTTTTCCCAAGCTTCATTTGTTCTTTTTTTCAGAAGTATTTTTCTGGGATACAATATCAATTGAAATACCATTTCAGAATTATGTAAAAGATTATATAAAGGAGGCTTGTCACAACCGAAGATTCTGTTCTGAATTCCGACTCGATAGCCCTACAGAAATAGCAGGATGACTCACCACCCACGGCTCGCCAGAAAGCCTGGAAGCCTGTTGAAAAGTTAATAAAATGACTTCTTCTCATTAGTCCTGGCTGACAGTCTCCATCACAATTCTGCAAAGACTAAAATAGAATCGTGGAAATTTCAAGGTTCAACCATCAGAGGTAAAATTTACCAACGCAGACAGCCAAACCTGTGCATTTGCAACATTTATTGAAAGTGCCTACTATGGGGCAGGTGTTGAAACCCCACCATATTGGTGAAAGAAACTAACTTCCCCTTCCCCCCATAAAAAAAATAAGAAAAATTTCACAGTCTAGAGAGGGAGAAGAAGAGTTAACGTAGGTTAAGTTCCTACAAGTTACCAATTGGTATCATCTGTATTGCTTGTGTCACACTCATTTAATGATGTATATGGATATTTCTCACTCAATTAATTTTGGATACATTGATAGTTATTCCCATTTAATGTCTCATACTTTACTTGCCAGTTTATTAATTAAAAATATTGTTTATTGAACATAATGTGCATATTGAGTATATATATAGAGAGATATACACAGGGTGGGGCAAAAGTAAGCTTACAGTTGTGAGTATACAAAACAGTTTATTCTTGTGTTATTATTTGTTTATTGTATTATTTTCCATATGAACAACTGTAAACCTACTTTTGCCCTAACTGTGTATTTTATTAATCTCTACCTTTAAAAAAAAAAACAAAACTAGTGCTTTAATTACTCGAAGATATCAATTCAACATGATTTATTTACCTTCAAATTCAAGTAATGAAAGATTTAAAAATTCAAGCTCATTAGAGAATAGCAAGCTTAAACTTTTTGAATGCTTAAAATGAGTAGAATTCTGTTGGTAGTGATAATAACTAGAATTTATATAGCATAGCATATATAAATGTCAGTAATAGTGGTAAACACTTTATAAATATTTTCTAATTTACTCCTCAAAATAAGTTTATGAGATAGTAGGTACTACTGTAATATTATTTTCATTTCATAATTGCATAAACTAAAATTCAGAAAAGCTAAATAATTTAATCAAAGCCACATGTAGCTTTGTAAGATGTAGAAACGCAAAACCTTTTATTTTGATGGAAATATCAAGTCCCTTTGGTTTATTTCCCCAAAGAGAGCTCATTATTTTCTACAATCTAATATGATTACTGACTGAAATGTCTGTTGCTAGTAGCAACGACAAGAAATAGAAAGTGCTTTCTTTAAAGAGATTATATCATGTGGAGGAATAGAAAATTGTAAATAATTTAAAGGATCTAATTTCCTTACATGAAGAACTCATACAGAAAAACAAATTCTTTGACAAGTGATTCCATTCAGATGGCTCTTGAATCCAAGCCAGTATGAGGAAAGGTATAAGTTAGGTATATGCCATCCATGTTTGCAATCAAATTTGTAAATATTCAAACAAGATCAATTAAAAAGAAATCATATGTCTTTAATGCCTGTTTTTAAAGGAGCCCTCAAGCTATGTTATCCAGATAGTCTATTATAAATATTTCAATGATATAATACTTTATCTTTTGAGACACAGATTTCAGTGGAAGTTTTATTAAGATTATAAATATATTTTGGTAAAATATTAAATGATGAAAGTTGCAGCAAAAGCCATGGAGAAAGTTCTTTTCATTTAGTGCATTTTAACTTTAGGCTTGATAAAAATGTTTGGTCTTCAGAGATTATTTGCTATATTAAGTTGCTAAATGGAGATATGTTCAGCTTTGTAACATGTTTGGAATTATACCCATAGAACCACCTGATGCTTTTATTAAAAACTAGAGGCCTGGTGCATGAATTTGTGCACAGGTGAGGTCCAGCCAGCCTGCCATGATGGGGTTCTATCGGGGCCAGGGCTGGCCTGGGGTGGTTAGCCGGCCAAGCCTCACCCCCAATAAGTGTGGGGGAGCCTATTGAAGGTGAGGCTGGCTGGAGGAGCCACAGGCAGTTGGCCGACTGACCCAGCCCTCAACTGAGGTGTGTGGCGGGGGTCTGATTGGGAACCAGGCTGGCTGGGAAGTGGAGCTGAAGGCACTATGGGGGTAGTGATCAGGGTTCTGGTCAGGCTTACTAGGTGCTGCAGTGTGCATCATAATGACCAGTCATTCTGGTCATTCTGGTCATTCCATCATTCCGGTCGCTTGGCTTTTATATATATATATATATATATATATATATATATATATATATATATATATACACACACACACTAGAGTCTCAATGCACAAAATTTGTGCAAGTGCCATGGCTGGGGGCCTCTGTTGCCTCTGCCTCGGCCCATGCCTTGTGGCTTTGTCCGGAAGGAAGGATGTCTGGAAGTACATCAGGTATAATTAGCATATTTTGTTTCTATTATTATAGACTATAGAAAATTCATGTACTGGAGGGGGAGTCCCTCAGACCAGCCTGTCCCCTCTCACAGTCCAGGAGCCCTCAGGGGTGGGAGGTGACCTGGTGATCAGGGAAAACAACGCCCCATCACACCTCTGCTGCTGCCACTGCTGGCAGCTCAAATCTCAGCCCTTGGTTACCTGAGCCTCAGGAAGCCCTGGGTGGCTGGGCAGCCACCATTCAAGGCTTTTCTGCACCTTGGGATGGTCCTGGGTGGCTGGGTGTCTAAGAGAACTGGGGACGCTGGAGGCAGGAGTGTGGGGTGAGCCCAGCCTTGTCATGTGCTGTCGCTCTGGCAGGATTGAGGGATCTGGATGCCACCATCTTTGAGCATATTCCATTTTTTTTTTTATTAAGGTTTTATATGTGTAAATATCTTATGACGCACACCGCATTGCCCAGCCAGCCTCTCATACCCCCGCTCATTTGTTTTCTACAACTGCCCCATAAAGGGCAGGACTATGGGCAGAACTGGCATTTTACCTTGAGTTGAAATATTTCCCAAAGAACTACTCTACATACACTTTTAAAAAGCTCCTTCAACTCTTAAATATCAGTGCTAATAAATCTATAAAAGAAAATAAGGAATCCAGAAGAGAGGAAAAAAGATGTTGAATGAATGTATAATTTCTCTTTGTGATACTGGAGGGCACATTATTTTTCTTTGTAGGGCAGGAAGTGAAAAATGAGACTGATATGACTTCCTGTGCCTGCTGAAAATGTGTTATTCTTAAAATCAAATCAGAACTTGAGGAAAAATTCAAATAATAGCACTAAATAATTATAAGTGCAATTGTTAGGGAGTAGGATAAGCTATGGAAACTTGCCTTTCATTTAACACTTCCGTGAAACGAAAGCTTCATTATCTGCCTCAGCAGTTGGCAGTGACTCAGCTCTATTTCAATATTTTCTTTTTAGGAATCATAAAAATCATGAAAGTAGCTTTCACCCATACACATGCTGTTAACATATTAATAACAGAAAGTAACTCAAAGTTTAAAAATATAACAATGAATATAAAAATAAATAACTCTATAACTAACCGGTTATTAAAATATCTATGTTTAAATAGTGAGCATCTGTTTATCAAATAACTATTTTGCAATTCAGCTATTCATCTCATATAACTTCACTGGGGCATGTACCAACATAGTAATAACAGTCTCAAATATACACCTTTGTGAGAGTGAGCATTTGACAGTGCTCTAATTTGTGTGGGGAGACTTACCATGGATATGGAAGTGGTATGTTGAACATGCACAGCTCAGAGAGTCTGATAATCATGCAGTGTTGCTTTTTATTCTCCCATCCGTTGCATTCAGTAATGCCAGTTTTTCTACTGATATGAAATGAAATTGTGACAGAATTCATGTATTTATTGTTTAATCTTAGAATAACCAATCAGACATTAAGTCTAAAATCACAGTTTATTGTAGGATATACAACTGTTCATTCTGTTTTATTTCGATGTGATAGCAACAAATTAAAAAAGAAAAAAACCTCAAATGATCACTTATAATAGAATCAATAAGCAAGAAAAAACTATTAAATTTACCAAATAGTGTGGATGACATATACCCTAACTATTTAACAGTGGAGGCCCAGTGCATGAATTCGTGCATGGGTGGGTTCCCTTGGCCTGGCCAGCTATCAAAGGGCCAGGGCCAGCTGGCCATGGGAGGGGAAGTAATGGAGAGGGGTTTGGGGAGGTTGGCTGCATTGAGCGTCTGCCACCTGTTGGTCAGTGCACATCACAGCAACTGGTCAACTGGCTTTTATAAGTAATAGTCACTTAGGTTTATATAGATAGATAGATAGATAGATAGATAGATAGATAGATAGATAGATTATAGAGAGAAATTTAAACAACCCATTTAGATCAGATAGATATGCACCATACTGCTGAACTAAATGTTAAATGCTTAATTCTCTATAACTTACTCTTCAGATTCAATGCAATTCTAAATAAAATCACAGCAGGTAACATTATTGAAATTGACAGTCAAGTCAATAAATAAATTAATTATAAAGTTCACATGGAAATGCAAATGGCAAAAAGAACAAGCATGGATGGAATATTTAAAGACTTAAAAAGATTCAATAATTAAGACAGTGTAAACAAATAGAATGGGAACAAATAAGAGTGCAGAGAAGCATGTGGAATGGACTGTAAAGTCCAGAAGAGACCTACACATACACATGCAATGGACTCATACAAGGTGCCATTAAATGCAGTGAGGCAACAATGTTCTTTTCAACAGAACATTCTGGATCTAGTAGAGCTTCAAATTGGGAAAAAGGTAAACATTTATCTTTATCTCACTTCATACATATAAATCCCAGGTACAGCATAGCCATAAATAGGAAAGTAAAATTATTAAACTATTAAAGATAACAAAAGAAATGTCTTCATGAACTAGAGATGGGAAGATATTTCTGTAACTGGACACAAAAAACAACAACATAATATAAAAACTGATAAATTGGACATTATTAATTTTTAAAAATTGTTCATTAAAAGATCTCTTTAAATAGTGAAAATATTCACAGATTGTGAGAACGTATTGGAATACATATAGGGTCTCCCAAAAAAAGTATACATGCTTTCACAGGTGATAGATCCATTTTAAAAATGAAATATAGTTTAACAAATACTGCCTTTAAAATCATTCAGAGAGGGTGTATATATTTTGGAGATACCATATATAGCTGCAAAAGAACCCATATCTAGAATATATAATTTTTCAATAAATTAATTGAAAAAGGGTAAATTTTCCCTTCATGCAAGAAAAAAATGAGAATATTTGAAGAGACACTTTACAAGAGAGGGGATCTAAATGCCCTATGAGAATACCAAAAAATGCTTAATCTCTTTATTCAGAAGAAAAATAAAAAATAAAAGTACAGCCTGGCTGGCATGGCTCAGTGTTTGAGTATTGACCTATGAGCCAGGAGGTAACAGTTCGATTCCCTGTCAAGGCACATGCCTGGGATTTGGGCTTATTTCCAGTGTGGAAAATGCAAGAGGCAGCTGATTAATGGCTCTTTGTCATCATTGACTTTTCTATTTCTCTCTCCTTTCCCCTAGAAATCAATAAAAATATATTTTGAAAAAAATTAAAGGACAATGTGATGATACTATAACTATAAGAGTGGCTACAAAAAGGAAAAATACTGTTAATACCACATAAGGTTGGGGTGTGTACAGCTGCAACTTCCAAGTATAGTAGTTATTTTAATTGTTAAAATCCTTTTGGAAAACTAGTGGGTATTGGTTACCAAATGTAAATATATGCAAAACTAACATTCCAGCCATTTTAGCTCTAACTATTCTACTACTCCAAAGTAATGTCGCAGGATGTTTACCAAAACACTTGCAAAAGATTTTTATATCAATATTATTTACACTAGCAAAAAACTGAAAATATTGTATTTGGTTATTAAAAATAGATCGATAAATATATTGTAGTGTATTCATATGATTAATTCAATGCATAAATAGTAAAACAACTTATTACTACATGCAATAAAAGTAATAAATCACATTGATAAATAACATTTCTGTCATTTATGAATCCATTTATGAAGTGATAAACTATGTACTTAGTAAATAGTCAATATTATGATAGCACCCTCATTATTTTTCCTGATATTTTAAATTAAAAAAAAATATATTTTATTGATTTTAGAGAGGAAGGGAGAGGTAAAGAGAAATAGAAGCATCAATGATGAGAAAGAATCATTGATTGGGTTCCTACAGCATGACCTCTACTAGGGGTCAAGCCCTCAACCTACGTTTGTGCCCTACCGGAATCAGACCTGGGCCCCTTCACATCCTCAGGCAGATGCTCTATCCACTGAGCCAAACCTGTTAGGGCCTGATATTTTTATTTTTGTTAAATGTTTTCTAAAAACCAGTTTTTGTCACTATAAAACATGATTTTACATTGAACTTTTGGTATTGTGTTGATACCACAATAATTAGGGACTATAAATACATCATTGTATTTTTTATTATTAATACCTCTGTAAGCCAACACATCAAATTCATAGACAGTTAGTTATGTGTAGCAGTGTAACTTCTGAGATACTTCTTGTGTCTTGTGATTCTGCTCCAACAACCAATGTGTGTCTTGAGCATAACAAGCAAGATGACTGACATCTTAATGTTTTATGCAGAGAAATAGAATTTATTGATAATATATATGTTGTCAAAAAGATGCATAAGACGAATTATAGTATGAGATGAAAGTCCTTGTTTTCAAGGTTTCTACAAAAATGAGGGATCAGTTACTTTATTATCATGACACTTTCTGTTAATGGCAACATGGTTCAATAAATAAAAATATTCTCTAGTGAGTTATACATCCATTATGTTAATACAGGTATAGAAGCATAATCACAAAAGGCACAACCTTTGGAGTACTAACTTGATAAATGCAAAGATAATTTTATAGACTACTTAATTTTAACTGACTTTTCAGTGTATGTTGATTACATGGTTCATTTTAATATAGAAATAAAATAGTAAAGTAAGACATCATTAAATCGAATGATATAAATGTAAACTTCCTTAGCACTCTACTGAAATCAAATAAAAGAAAACATTCAAGATCAGTAATTATTGTGAGTGATTTGTAATTTAACAACATAAAGCAAAGTGCTTAAGTACAGTTTAAAAAACAAATTGTAATTATCAAATTACTCATTAAATTTAGGTACATGTAAAATACTTGTCTTTGTTTATATAGACATATCCATATAAATTTATGTGCACATGCATTTAAAACAAATATCTACATCAGTGATGCCACGAATTATTTTTCCATGTACTTCTTAATTGCTTCAACTGTACATTTCATTTAAACCAGGGGCCCACTGCACGAATTCATGCACCTTGAAAGGAACTGTGGGCCACCAGGCTGTGGTGGGCACAGGGGTGGGTCTTGGCTCATTCTTTGTGCCCCGGCCTGGCCCCTCCCACCATGGCCCCCGGTGCCCTGTCTGCTGGCAGCCCCACTCCCACTGCTGCTGAGGATTGGGGCCAGTGCCAGAAGAATGGAAAAAGCAGCAGCTGCTGGCCCTGATCTCCCCTCAGGAAGAGGGGGAGGTAGAGAAGCCCTGATGGCACCCACCATTAGCACCCACCTTTAGCACCCACTGATGGCACCAAGTGATCAAGTCTGAGTGGGGCTGGCGCCAGCAGCAAGTGAAAGCACCAGAAGGTACCTCAGTGCATGGGAGCAAAGAATTTCAGTAACCACCAGAGGCTCACCCCAATGGCAGCGACTGGTGCTCAGCCTTGGTCTGGAGCGCCCCCCACC
This sequence comes from Pipistrellus kuhlii, assembly GCF_014108245.1. Taxonomy (NCBI): domain Eukaryota; kingdom Metazoa; phylum Chordata; class Mammalia; order Chiroptera; family Vespertilionidae; genus Pipistrellus; species Pipistrellus kuhlii. Next base: position 173,398,105 of record NW_023425404.1, read on the forward strand.
CCCACTTGCTCCACCATCCCTCCACGATTGACACCCCACCATGTTCTGTGCACGCCCCCTGGTGATCTATGCAAGTCATAGTGACCAGTTGTTCGGTTGTTCCAGTTGTTCGGTCTATTTGCCTTTTATTATATAGGATGTACATCTTAAAAATCAAGACATGTTTTAAGAATTCAAGTATCTTTGATGAGAGATTTAGATTTAACAAGTCAACAAAGCAATCTTATTATCAAAATATCAAGGGAATCTCACCAGGTCCGCGTTTAATTTTGTTCCTATTCTTCCACAGAGACAATAATTGCTCCATTTTCTACTGAAGGACACATTAGCTGTTTCTGAATTATGATTACATTTTACTGCTTAAATCCAGAAAAACAACATTGTTTTTAAAAAAGTTGTATTACTTTGCGTTTCTCTGTGAAGGAAATTCTGAGAAGAAATGAAAATGATTTTAGCTACCCTAACACTGCCCATATCAAACTGAAATGATAATTATGCCGCAGTTGACAAACTACTCAAGGTACCTGCAGAATGCAGATAAAGTGGTTCATTGGCCATCCATTTCCCAGGTGCTTTAGTTTAATCTGCAGAGTATGTATGATGCATATTAATCCAAAAAGCCCTGATCTACTGCCATTTTAGAGAAAGCACAACTGAACCTTTCTTTAAGAATAGGTTTGTAACAAAGTACGTTTTTTTTCTGGTTCCAATCATTATTACTAGGTATTTTAGAAAAACTATCTGGAAATCCATATTGTTACTCTAAAATCCTTATCCCAATTTTCACCCTTTTGAGATCACCTTACAACAAAAGGAATAATTGGTGCCTTAAATGTGTGTCAAGTTAGAAGATGTTCAAGGTATCAAATCATAGCTAAAAGCATGTAAACTCAGTTCTGCATAATTACAGCAGGTAGAAAGCTCAAGTTAAGTGGAAAATTCCCAAAGCAGGAAACATTGCATCTTTCTTTTTAAAAAGACATTATCAAATATAAAAGCACAGCTTGCCCATAGGTACAAAAGCATTTGTGGTCTACATACTGAACTTTAACATATACTGGTATAAGTGACATATTTTAATATGTCTATTGATTTCAAAGAGAGGAAGGAAGATTGAGAGACAGAAACATCAATGATGAAAGAGCATCATCGATAGGCTTCCTCCTGCATGCCTCCTGCTTGGGATCCAGCCCATAATCTGGGCATGTGTCCTGACTGGAAATCAAACCATGGGTCGACACTTAACCACTAAAGCACACCAACCTGGCACTTTCACATATAGTTTAAGTCGCTGTGACATTATGTCATTTGGGCTTGTTTTTTTGCTTTGTTGATTATATACCATATATGATGAAATGAAAAGCAGCTTGTGGCTTACAACTCCAATAACTAACAACAAGCGAATATGATGCCAACTACCACTTATAAATCAAAGGTCACTATAATTCATTGATATTTACAGATTGGCAAAATAGTTTTCACAATTCAGCTGATTACCCCTATGTGTTTAAGGTAAAATATCTACAAAGTTTGCGTAATGCCCCACATCAGTCTCAATACTTAAATTGAACATTTCTTGAATTAAGTTATGTAACAAAATAAAGTCTTCAATAAATTAATTATATATTTACTAGAGGCCCGATGCACCACATTCGTGAAAGGGGATCAGCCTTGCAGGCCTGACTTTGTCCACAAGGTCGTCCAGATGGTTGTTCTGCTGTTTGGTCTAATTAGCATATTAGCTCTTTGTTATATAGGATCATGAAGAGAATTCTGATTAAAAATAATTTAAAATATTTATCTGGAGAGAATCCAAGATGGCTGCTCGGGTAGGCAACTAGCCGCAGCCGCACACAACAATTTCAACAAAATACAACTAAAATATAAAATGGACATTACCCAGAACTACAGGAAAGTCGACTGACTGGAAATTCTACAACAAGAAGCAAGGAGAAAACCAGAAGGAAGCGCGGAGGAGCTGTAAAAGCCCAAGGTACAGAGACACGCGGCGCGCATGGAGAGGACAGAGCCGGAGAGGAGGGAGGCCGAGTGCCTGGCTGGCCGTCCCAAGCGGGAAGGAGAGAAAAGTTCCAACTGTGCTGGGCCCAGCTCCAACTGCTCTGAACCCCAATTCTAGGCCAGACCTCGGGGACCCAGGCTCATCCATAGGGAGCCGGGCTGTAAGGCGGGACTCCGGGGAAGGGGCGAAAGGAGGTCCCCGGAGGCGCGCACACTGTGCGCAGAGAAGGGCCGGCCGGCTGTGCCGCGGGATTGCCCTGACGGGAAGGAGACAGGGGCTCCAGACTGCTCTGAACGCCACCTCCAATCCCACTACCAACTGAACTGAACCCCAATACCGGACTCATTGGGGGAGAGCATAGATAGTTTGGCAGCAGGCGAAAATCGAGGGCACCTTTCTCTCAGAGGCGCTTGCAACAAGTACTGAAGGACCCTGAGTCTCAGGAGTCGCATAGGGCGGGGCTGACGGAAGCCAAGGCTGTAGGCTCCACCCTGAAACCCCACCCCATCAGGAAAGCTGCCTGCGAAAATGCCTAAACCAAATAGATCACAAACGAAAGAAATGGAGGACAAAAAGCGACTGGATATAGAGTTCAAAACCACACTTATAAGGTTATTCAAGAATCTTCTAGAAAAGGCCGATAAAATAAACAAGACCTATGAGGATATGAAAAGGGATCAACTAGAAATAATAAGGGATCAACAAGAAATAAAGAATACATTGTCTGAAATAAAAAAATATTTTATGGAGTCCTAAAAACAGAATGGAAGATAGCAAGAATCAAGTCAAAGATTTGGAACATAAAGAGCCAGAAGACACTCCTCCGCAGACCCAAGAAGGCCAGAGAATCCAGAAAGTTGAAGATAATGTAAGAAACCTCTGGGACAACTTCAAGCGAACCAACATCAGAATTATGGGTGTCCCAGAAGAAGAGAGAGAGCAAGATATCGAAAACATACTGAAAGAAATAGTGACAGAAAACTTTCCCCACCTGGTGAAAGAATTAGACTTACAAGTCCAGGAAGCGCACAGAACTCCAAACAAAAGGAATCCAAAGAGGACCACACCAAGACAAATCATAATTAAGATTCCAAGAGCAAAAGACAAAGAGAGAATATTAAAAGAAGCAAGAGCAAAGAAGGTAGTTACCTATAAAGGAGCACCTATACGATTGTCAGCTGATTTCTCAACAGAAACCATGCAGGCCAGGCGGGAATGGCAAGAAATATTCAAGGTGATGAATAGCAAGAACCTACAGCCAAAGATAATCTATCCAGCAAAGCTATCACTCAGATTCGAAGGTCAGATAAAGAGCTTCACTAATAAAAAAAAGCTAAAGGAGTTCATCACCACCAAACCAGAATTATATGAATTGCTGAAGGGGGTTCTTTCAGAAGAGAAAGTAAATAAAGATAAAAATTATGAACAACAAATATGTAACTATCAACAAGTGAATCTAAAAACCAAGGAAACTAAAAAAAAAAAATCTGAGGAACAATATTAACTGTTGAATATAATAGAATCAGAGGTATGGAAGGGGAGTGAACTGTTTATTCTTGGGGAAAAGGGGAGAGGGGGATGTGGGAAGAGACTGAACATAAACTGTGCACCTATGAGGACAATGAGGGGTGGGGAAAGGGCAGAGGGCGGGGTGAGAAGGGGGGGAAAGGAACATTTGTAATAATATGAACAATAAAAATTTATTTTAAAAAAATAAAAATAAAAAATATTTATCTGTAAATATCACATAATACTTTATGGTTTATTTGAGTTTATTTGAGCAAACTATTTGAGTTAGATATAGATAAATAAATTTTCTTACATCAGATTTGAAAATTTTGTTAAAAATATAGCAATGTTTTATATAACTCAAAAAATTCCCATGAATCTCACCAATAATACAAGTAACACTTTTGGCTGAGATTAGTCATTTCTATTTTCTACACAAGGATCTTATATTAGGAAGGAAAGATTACTTTAATTAAGGTTTATAATAAAATGTCATTAATCAATAAATTATAAATGTCAAACAGTTAAATATTAAAAGGAAATCAAAGGAAACTATTTTTTTTTTTCAGTTGACTTACGTCAACATTATTAAGCTCATCTAATTACTTTTAGTTCCTGCACTTTCAGACTTATTTTCTTTGCTGGTATAAATCTTTACCCAGATAATCAATCATACAGAAATGTAATGCTTTATCTAAGCTCTTTGCTTTTTTTTTTTTTTTTTTTTTTACTGTTTTTTCTTAAGTTTTAAAAAAACTAGAACAGTCTCACTTTGTTCAATATTGCAATATTTCAAGGATAAAATTTCTATAATAAATCTAAATATATAATATTTAAGGAAATTTAAAAGGTATTAGCTTAATTCTTATTTTTGTTCTAATTTAATTTGAGAACTAGAACACAAAAATAATTTTATGACTAAATTCAGGAAAGCAATGTTGCATATGAATTAGCTAAGCACCTGCTCTGATGTACAACTTCTACTTTCATACTTGAATAATATAAAGAAAAATCTCTCCAAAGTAGTCAGTGAGAATTTTTGTGGCTTTCATTTTTTGCTGCACAGTTTTGAGTGTTTGAGTGAATTGGTCCCCTATTTCTCCATCTAATAGGTAACTAATTAAAAATTAAACTCTATTACCTATAGTCATACGGCATTAACTATTCAAACTGTAATCAGTCAAATTTCTAGAGTAGAAGTTCTCAATGGATTTTGTTTAGAAACAAAATTCCAAATGACAGAATTTTGTGACTATTATGAAGGACTTTAGTATTAGTATTAAAAATACTAAAGTCAGCAAGAATTGTATTGAAAGCATTATTTTCAGTATGTGTCATGGTTTTTACAGTTGTCACTTTCTCTATTCATTTGGCCATCTTTCAACCCTGGCACTAAATGTCTGGGTTTTATCCCTGATTCTTTCCCATTCAATCACAAGGAAGAAATTTGTAAATTCATTTTTAAACTCTTGCCTTTTACTATCAGTAAGGTAAGTCCAATCTAGAAAAACCATTGGCGGACATCTCTATCGCATCAAATATAATGAGTTGAGACAAAAATACATTTCAAATACTTATTAATATTTGGCATCTGGGACAATTTCAGAATATCATTATCCAGAACACGGTGCCTAAAACTGTAGCTCCAGGTTCACCAATGAATGACAAGCAAACACAGAAGACCCATCAGAATGATCATTTCTAATGTTATTCTTTCTATCCTTTCTATAGGTATGATCCCTATCATTAAATATTATCAAAAAGAACATTTAATATTACTTTTGTGTTTCCTATCTGTATAGCCATCATTGGCTCCATATAGATGGGAGTAAAAGTGGTAAATATTTTTATAGGATTTCATTGTCATTGATTCAGTACATCCATTAAAATGTAGATAGTGTTTATTACCTTTAATGCATTATGTTGATAGAATATCATGCTAGGTATTATTCAGTGTGTTGAGGATGATGTTGCTTATTTTCCTCACTTTGAAAATAGAAAAAATAGATAACGTTGAGATAGTAACATATTTTTTCTCATGGGTTCATTGCATGCATAATTATAAAGTTGGCATGTGATATTTAATTCATGAGCTTTGGCAATGTATGTCACATGGAATACAGTGATACACACTTTGGCCTGCAAATCAATCTTCACAAAAAACTCAGAAAAATCCTAAGGCTTCCACACTGATCTCATATGGGATGCAACAATCACTTTTGAAAGATTGTTCTGCTACAGGACAAAACATATTGTACCTAACACCAAAACAGGACTTCAGAAAAGGAAGTATGAAGGTATGTAAATAAGTACAGAACAATTTCATGGATTTTGCATGTGCTTTAAATATTTGTATATAACATTAGGATGTGACCTTAAATTGTTAAAATGTGTTAGTTCACCTCATTTCTGCATTTCGGCATATGACCCACAGCAAATATATGTCAGCTTTGTGATTTTAATTACTTAGTCTCTGGTTTTCATGCAATAATTATTTTTATATTGTACAGTAGAGGCCTCGTGCATGGATTTGTGCACCTGTAGGGTCCTCTCAACCTGACCTGTGAGGATCGGGCCAAACTGACTCTCTAACATACTCCAAGGGGTCCTGGGTTGTGAGAAGGTACAGGCTAGGCCAAGGGACCCCTCTGATGCACAATTAGGGCTGGGGAGGGACCACAGAAGGACTCCGGGGCATGTCTTCCATTTCAACCCAGTCCCAATCAGCCAGACCCCAACAGCAAGCTAACCTACCAGTTGGAGCATCTGCCCCTTGGTGGTCAATGTACATCATAGCGACTGGCCGAACAGTCAAATGAACAGCCAGAGACACTTAGCATATTAGGCTTTATTATATAGGATTATGCTATCCTGAGTTATACTATATTTGCATATACTTAACTTAAATCATAGATATATAATTGTAGGACTCTCTTTCACAGCCTGCATAGAAAGAGTTCCAATTCAGGGTTCAGGTTTTGGAGAAGGGCCGCACACAAATGAAGAGACTTGAGACTTGAAGAAATTCAACTTGGCGATATGGGGGGCCAGGCCGTAGTCCAATTCTAGTGGGAGAACTTCTCCTGCTCTGGCCCTACCATCACCTTTTAATGAGGCTTTGGGAAAAACATCTTAGGTAACAAACAGAAATTTAAATGTAGCCCTTAGGCAGGAAATAACAGAAATTTACATGGGACAAACAAGGTGGAGGCTGCTTCAGCTAACAATATCTCAACTAAAGGTTAGTGCAATTAAGATTGTTGACCAGCCTTCCTGGCTTCCTTTCAACATCTCTTTTTTAGTGAAACTGATTTGTTTTCTAACATATAATCCTTAAAATGTTATTACATCCCAGTAGCAGGTAAATTTGAATTTCCATTAATATACCTATCAGTTAGAATATTTGCACTTATAAATGACAGCACTAAATTTCAAACTAGCTTACCCAAAGCCATTAATTTCTCTATATATTATAACAGAAATGTTACCAAAAACATTTACACTTATAATGCTATTTTAGATCATAATTATTAGGTCTGATCAAGTAATTTAATCGATATCCACTCCTCTGGGAACTGACCTTTAGGCCACTTCACAATGGACATTCCACTTGCTAAGACCATTATCTCTTTCCTTCGGATTTCCCCAGAATCCAGACCTGCATAGAGAATTCTCCACCCAGAAAAAGCCCACCAAGAGTCCTTTAAAAACCTCTGATCCCCAACTTCGAGTGCTGGTGCCATTTTGGGGCTCAGCTCATCTGGGTATCCAGATGGCCTAATAAATTCATAATTCTTCACCCATTTTGGCCTCATGCATTCCTCCTTCAGCGACCTTAACAATAATTAATTCGGGGATGTCTGACTCACAATCCTGGACCACTGGCTCCTAATACTCATTTGCCTGCCTGCCTGGTCTCCCTTAACTGGCTCCCCTTCCCTGTGCCAGCCTGATCACCCCTTACTCCTCCCTCAGTATCAATCTTAATTGTCGCCAATATCCCTGCTCCTGCTTCATTCATATGTCTACCTCTGAGTAGACCAATCTGGACTTCAGTTCTTCTCTCTACAAATGAGAGATAAAAGTTGCATACCAAGTGAGTATGTGGCTCATTCTGAAATGAGATTGCTTAAATGAGATTGAAAGAAATGTAATGTGCAGAATGCTGGTCTTTGAACAAATTTACCACTTGATGACATATAGCCTATATTATTTCTGCTTCTTAGCATGCTTCCATTATGTCAGAGGCTTCCTTGACTTTTTCAACAAACATATTGTAAAACATTTTGTATTAGGGTTGAGAGAGATTTAACTAAAATCACTCTTATTCTTATTCACAAAGCTTATCTCCTAGATGTCAATAATGAACACACTTTGGATGAAAAAGAGGCAGAAACAGTGCTTTACTATATAAATAAAAGGTTAAAATGAATTAGCAAAAGAAAAGATAGCTGAATAAAATTATCAATTCATGTAAACTAATTTGCATAGTACAAGTGTTTGTGTGTTTTGTTTTGTTTTTATAAACTTTTATAAGTTAAATCACAGATTTTTTTCTAAGGCTTTATATACATCATCTTATTACTATAGAAATGAAAAGAAAAATTAGATATGGTGGCCTAATGAGAACCGCAACCAGAGTTTAATATAATCTGTAATAACTCTAGGACCACTTATTTCTTTAAAAGCAATTAATTTTCTACAATTTAAACAAAAATAAAAATTACATATATATACATTATGTTGTTGTTAATGTGATTTGCATTTACATTCAATGGTTAATCTAAAATAACACAATTTACTTTAAATTGTATATGAAAAACCAAACGTTAATATAAAATAATCTTTTTAAAACCATCTACTCATTGCAAAATAATGCCCATGAATATCTCAACATGCTACATAATTTTCTCTTTGCCTGTTTACCAAGCATGGTATTGACTATAATGACAGAGTGCATAAAGATGATTGCAATAATCAGAGGTAATGTGGCTAGTTTGGAAACCAGGCATAGATACAGCAATAATCAGAGTCAAGAAGACTTAATCTAACATTAAAATATCCTAAGCCTTCTCATTTAATCTAAATTGAATTTATATGGTTAAAGTATACACACATGGAGTTTCATGCATTAAAGTCATTAACCTTTATTTTTTAAATTCATTTTTATTGATTTTAGAGAGGAAGGGAGAGGGGGAGAGAGACAGAAAGATCAATGATGAAAGAGGATAATCGATTGGCTATCTCCTCCACATCCCATACCGGGAATCCAGACTTCCACCTAGACATGTGACTTCCCGGTTCCTGGATAGATGCTCAACTACTGAGCCACACTGGCTGGGCTTAACCTTAATTTTTAAAGATTTCCCCTTTATAAGTCAAGAGGTATTTACTTACAGACTTCTTCTGTAAACCAATATTCACACTACTGTCAGAATTTATAATTACAGTGCTCCAAATTAAATTATTATAATTGCACTGCACTTGACAGTGTCAATGTGATTAGAGTTGAGAAGGGCTAGTGTACATTCTGTGTTGCTGCTTAAGCATAGTTCTTTGGGAAGAGAGACAAAAATAAGAAAAGTGAAATGAGGAGAATACAACAGAAGGTAATGATGGAAAGAATTTGGAATAAGAAATCTTCAATGACTTAGGACAAGGAAAACCAAGTATATGATTTATGGAGCTCACAGTCTGGTTGCTGCCATAAAGCTGCATGGGTTACATTAGTTGTATTTGTTACAGGTTTTATTATTTTAAGTTGGATTACAAATAAATGGGAGGTATTTGAGTAGACTTAGACAATGACAATATTAAAGAAGAAAACAAAAATAACATTTTTTTCAACCTTTACCATGTGCCTTTGAGATGGCTTAAGTGGTGCTCTCAAACATGATCTTTAGTAGTAAAATCAATATGAAGAAAACTTTATCAAGGCAACCCAAGTTTTATATTGAAATGTTTACATCACAAACATTTTATAATTTGATAACATTATATTGTATTATATTTAGTACTAGAGGCCTGGTGCATACAATTCGTGCACGGGGGATGGGGGATCCCCTCAGCCCAGCCTGCACCCTCTCCAATCTGGGACCCATTCGGGGATGTCTGACTCACAATCCTGGACCACTGGCTCCTAATACTCATTTGCCTGCCTTCCTGGTCTCCCTTAACTGGCTCCCCTTCCCTGTGCCAGCCTGATCATCCCTTACTGCCTCTGTGTGCTGGCCTGATTGCCCCTAACTGCCCTCCCCTGCCAGCCTGGTCCCTTCCAACTGCCCTCCCCTGATGGCCATCTTATGGTGGTCATCTTTGACCACAGGGGAGCAGCCATCTTATGTGTTGGAGTGATAGTTAATTTGCATATTACTGCTTTATTATTTAGAATTCCTCTTCCCATTTTCATCCATTCCCCCACCCTCACCCTTCTGGTAGCCACCTCTTTAGTCTCTGTTTGTAGAGTCCGTTTTTTGTTTTGTTTTTTTTTGCTTTGTTTGTTTTTGCTTTTTTTTTTTTTTTTTTTTTTTTTAGATTTTACACATGTGGAACCATAGGATATTTGTCTTTCTCTGTCTGACTTATTTCACTTAGCATAATAATACCCACTAAATCCATCTAAGTTGTCTCAAATTGCAAGATTTTATTATTTTTATTCCAGTATGGATATTCTTCAAAAAATTAAAATTATATGTACCATATGACTCAAGAATTTTCTTTCTTGGTATTTATCCAAAGAAAATAAAAACACTGGTTCTCAAAGATATATGCACCTCTATGTTCATTCCAGAATTATTTACAATAGGCAAGATATGGAAAAAACCTAGGAGGTGTCTATAGATAGATGAATGGATAAAAAAGAATATATATGTATGTTTTATATCTATTCTATATTAGTTTTAGACTGCAATAAAATATCTGATTAAAAACTTTGACAGATTTAATTTTCATATTAAAAACACTGTATTTAGAGTATAAAACAAATCCTGAAAAATATTAGAAAAGGTTTTTGTTCAAATCTTTGTGAATCCTATGACTATCTCCATAGTGATAAAATTTTGGAGTAGGATAATCTGTTTTTTAAACCAATCCTATCAAATAAGAGTAATATGCAAATTGACCATACCTCCACTACACCCGCAAGTCATACCCACCAGCCAATCAGAATTGAGTATGCAAATTAACTCAACCAAGATGGCTACAGCCATGGAGTGAATAGGAGGCTAGGGTTTTCCTGATAATGGAGGAAGCCAAACTTCCTGCACACCCTGGCCAGCCCAGGCCTCCCTCCGCTTAAGGCTACAAAATTTCAATTATAGAAGATCAATAAATCCCAACAAAATTGGCGACAGCCATATAGCTGGAGAGAGCAGAAAGCTTAAGTTGCTCTGGCAATGGAGGAAGCCAAGCTTTCCACCTGCTCTGGCTAGCCCAGGCCTCTGCTGAAGGTTACAAAGTTTCAATTATAGAAGATAAATAAATCCCATATCCTAGGGCCTTTGTTTGGGTCACTGAGAGGGTGTGGCCAGCATGAAAACCACCAAAGGCCCCTCACCCAGGCCACCCCATACTCTTAGGGAACCATCACCCTGATCCAGGACACCCTTCAAGGCAAACCAGCTGGCCCCCATCCATGCACCAGGCCTCTATCCTATCTAATAAAAAAGTAATGTGCAAATTGACCATCACTTTAATACACAAGATGGCTGCCACAAGATGGCCAGCAGAGAAGGACAGTTGGGAGGGATCAGACCTGCAGTTAGGGGCAATCAAGCCTGCAGGAGAGGACAGTTAGGAGAGATTAGGCTGGCAGAGGAGGGAAGTTGGGGACAACCGGGCCTGCAGGAAAGGGCAGATGGGGGGAACTCAGGTCTGCAGGAGACTGCAGTTGGGGGGCAGGGGAGGACCAGGCCTGCAGGGGAGGGAAGTTAGGGGTAATCAAACTGGCAGGGGAGCAGTTCTACATGAATCAAGCTGGCAAGGGAGTGGTTAGGGGGTGATCAGGCTGGCTGACAGAAGCGGTTAGGAGCAATCAGGAAGGCAGGCAGGCAAGCAGATGGGAGCCAGCAGTTTTGGATTGTGAGAGGGATATCTGACTTCTGGTTTAGGCCCAATCCTAAAAGGACAGTCGGACATCCGTTGAGGGGTCCCAGATTGGAGAGGGTGCAGCTGGGCTGAGGGACACACCCCCTGTGCACAAATTTTGTGCATGGGGCCTCCCGTATTTAATAATATGGAACCACAATGAATTAAAAATGGGTTGTACCTTTGCTGTTTTACTAAAACAGTTTCCAACTTTAAGTAATTATTGTGTATTTCTTTCTTTAAGTAAAACAAATATGTAAAGTAGGTAAAAGAGACCAGCTTTTGTAGGTAGGACCAACAAAAACAGAAACAAGTGCCCACCCTCTTATTCCTCCTTCTTGCTAGTGTGATAAGAGTAGTTCAAAATCTACCCAACTTGTACTAAAACATGTTATACACAAATGCACTGCACACTGGGTATTCACGGAAATGTAAAACAACTGAGCAATTCTATGATGTATGTATGTTTCTGTGCACATGTGTATTTCTTAACAATAACTAATGTGTGGTATGAAGATGGGCACAGGACTATGTGATTCTGGGTGTGCACGTACTTTAAGCAGAAGCTAGAAGCCATTAAAAATGTTTCCACGTAACCACCAGTATGGAAGGTACTGGCACAGCATTTGAAGCAACCAATTTTTATGAGCAAAGATTAGTTCAAGAATTTTAAAAAGCATTTTCATTTGCATAATGTGAAGTTAATAGGATAAGATGCATCAGTTGAATGCATAACTGAGAAAGTATTCCCCAGGAAAGCAGAAAACACAGAGAGGAGCCACAGGCAGAATACATTTCAGCTAGAACTAAGCCATTCCATAATGGAGGAAAATCTGTTCCTACATATACATCTGTGTTGTCTGCAGTGAGCACACACAGGATACAGCGGCAATTACAATTATTTACTGCTATTGTTTTACCTTTGTCAATTCAGCTTAAGTTCATAATTAAAATTATTATTATAATGATACATTTAATTGTAAAATACAATTTGTTTTATTAGAAAACAAACAAATTAATTCAATATGAAATTAAATCAGTTAAGATTAGTGGTTTCCATCCTGCCTTTTTGAAACTTTTTAAGTGTTCAGCAAAATAATATGATATTTTTTTCCGAAGGGGTTTATTTATGTTAGTCATTTTTCACAAATTTGGAAATCTGCAAAGGTCTTGTAAATAGTTGCTCACAAATGTCCAATTTGAAGGTCTTCTCTTAGCAAACTTGACTTGTAGACATTGTTGGTTGTTCATTTTTTTTAAGGTACTAAATAAAATAGCAGACTTCTTTAAATAGTATGTCATTTTATGTGACAGTTTATACATAAAGAAAGGTGATTTCCAGAAGGATATAAGAAGCTGTTTGTTTCAGAATTGCGTTATGTATGAAGGCTTTTCTTTAACTTTTTCCACCGAAGAACTTCACCAATTTGATGACTATTTGAAGCATGTAGCTCAAGTTAATTTCTTTACACAAAACTCAAAAGCCTATGTGCCTATTCTTGCTCCGAGAAGGTTGTTTTAATGGTATTATACTCAATACCATTGAAACAACCTCTAAACTCTAAATACCAATGTAGACTGAATCTATGCTGCAGTACCAAATACCCTTTATACCCAGTGATTAGCGAAAGCAAAAGTGTATTTTTTTTTCTTCTCATTTTAACTTCACTGTGGTTTCAGGTATTTCTCAACAAAATGATAGCTCCCAGGTGAAAACTCAGCTATTCAAGCCATCCTTACCTGGTAACTCCTTTCTTGGGAAGTAAAGCATCCCCCGTTGTTGTTCTGACAGGCATAGAGTGAGAGAATGGAACTCTCTAATGACTTATTTTCTGTCTTAGCCATTTCTTCCATTCATATTTTAATGACCAGAAATGCTCACATGATGCTGCCTAATTAAAATAAATGATGTTGCAGTCTCTTTCATACAGACAAGGAAAAATAGATAGAATGATGATTACCAGTAATCTCTACTTCAAAAATTTAGCGCAGATCCACAATGTCTTTGTTTAAGGTAGTAAAATCCATCCATCAAATACTAGGGCAATGGCATTATGAGTTAGATAAAAGTATTATTTGTAAGTTCATTTAGTTTATTTACCCAAATGAACCTAAAACTTCTGCAAAACAAGTAGGGGAAATATTTAAAAAATAAATTGGACAGCATGAATGGCTTCTAAATATTAATATGAAGTTTTTCCACACAAACTCCAAATAAATAAAGCCATCTGCAACCTATGTATAGAACATAATTAATATATAAAGCTTGCTAAGACTTTCATTTCCCTGTATAAGGAGTAAAACATCATCTAAAATCAGTTTAGAACTTTCCTAGGTAGAGCAACCAAGTGCTAACAGTAGCAGATAGAGATTATCATCCTTGAAGCAAACAGTCTGATCCTGAGTGACAAGAATTGGAACATACCTAATGTGTGTGGGTCAGAACAATAGCTATTAGGAAAAAAAAGTTTTTATTAGATGTCAGTATTTGACTAATTATACTCAATACCATTGGCAAAGTGACTCAACCACACTTTTAAACAAAGAAAAATGTACTAATATATATTCCAATATATTTGATTGCTTATCTAATGTTAAAAATCAAAGAAACCTTTGAGGTAAATATAATGTCATAAATCAAAGAAATATTGATTTTAATATAGCTAATGTAATTTTAACATGTTGAGAATAAAAAGTCATCTATTATGAAAAGTAATTATTATACATAAAATTTTCAAACAATTAGTGTAAAAAAACTACTTTTAGGTCAAACTACTTGTACTGAAAACAAACATAATTTTATTTGGTATTAAAATGTAACACCAGCTAGAGAGAATATTCAACAGAACTCTGTTAAAATACCAGCAATGAGAATAATGTAATCACACCAAAACCTTGTCAGATAAATAAATGTTTCTTAAAAAAAAAAAGTGTGTACAATAATGGCTGTGTGCATTTAATATAATAACGAAATTCTGTACAAGAAAAAAAGAGAAAAAAGAACTATGGCTGTTAAGAACCAAAAGGAAAGGACTGGAACATGTATGGAGTTAGAAGAAGTGAAAAAGCAAGATTATAGAGGTCACAAGAAGAGAAGCATCATTTGAAGGTTGGTGGTAAAAAGAGAGGCTAAAATAAAATATTATTCCCCCCCCCAAAAAAAAGAAAGTATAGCAAACACAATTATTATGTGCAGTACATAATACTTGGTAATAATAATAAGTGACTACATTACTGGTTTATTTATTTACTATGCTATACTTTTATGATTATTTTAGAGTGTACCCATTAAAAGGTTTAAAAAGAAAAGAAAAGGAGAGAAGGTAAAAAGCAGTGAAAAATATGAAACCTTCAGAAACAAAATATCTCAGTATAAGAAGAAACTTTACATCTCCCTTTTCCCTGCCTCCACATACTCACTGGGACAAGGCAGTCAAGAAAGTTCCATGTTCCATCAGAATATAAGCTTAAATTGAAAATCTTAATAAGCCATTCAAACCACGCAGTCTCATTACATATAATTAACTATAATTAATGTTTCAGAAAAATAAAAGGTACTTATAAGTACACAGAGAAATTTACATAGCATCCACTTCAGATCTACTCCAAGAAGACAGCAGAAAGTACTTTTTAAAACCTTTTAGCAGATGAAAATGTCCATCAACAACAGTTACGAAGCAGAGGAAAGTCGTAATAGAACATGCTAATATAAATTTAATAGCATTTTAAAAGCAATGGTAAAAATGGAAGAATACAATGAATCAGAAAAGTCAATGACTCAGAATATAAATGGATCATAAATAAAGCTTTAACAAACCTGGAAAAGTGAATTAACCTTCAAAACAACATGCCAAGTGAAAGAGGGCAGTCGCAAAAGACAGCATATTGTGTTTTCATTTATATGACATGTATAAAATAAACAAATCTTTAGATACAGAAAGTAGACTAATGGTTGTCTAGGGACGGGAGATGAATAGGAAGTAACTACTAATGGGCACAGGTTTCCTTTTCTTGGCGATGAAAATGTTCTGAACTTTAAATTGTATTGATGGTTGCAGAAGTCTGTGAATATCTGAAAACCATTGAATTGTATACTATACAGACTATTTCTTCATGAAGCTGTAAAGCACAGAAAGATTTGAAATCAAATTGTTGGAACTGCCTAAACTGGTTTGGCTCAGCGGATAGAGCCTTGGCCGGCGGACTGAAAGGTCCTAGGTTCAATTCTGGTTGTGGGCACATCCCCAGTGTGGGGTGTGCAGGAGGCAGCTGATTGATTTTTCTAACTCTCTATCCTCCTCCCTTCCTTTCTGTAAAAAAATCAATAAAATGTATTTTTTAAAAATTGTTGGAACTGAGAGAAAAAGTCAAAAAACCAAACAACAACAACAAAAAGCAAAAACAAAAAACAAAAGAAGACCCTTAATTTAAAAATTCTCAAGGAAGAATTTTAAAGATTTTTCTCCTATGAGAAAATTGTCAGTATGAAACTCAGTTCCTTCGTTGTTTTTTGCAAATTCTTTTGCCCTTTTTTGTTCTCTGTGTACATTTTAAGTGGAGCAGAACTCTGATTATTGCCAGTTGTCTGTTTATGCTATAAGCTCCATAAAGGTTTCATTCGTTG
This sequence comes from Pipistrellus kuhlii, assembly GCF_014108245.1. Classification (NCBI taxonomy): domain Eukaryota; kingdom Metazoa; phylum Chordata; class Mammalia; order Chiroptera; family Vespertilionidae; genus Pipistrellus; species Pipistrellus kuhlii. The sequence continues at coordinate 173,414,343 of NW_023425404.1, forward strand.
CTGTAAGTTGATATATATGATATAGTAAGAAATTCACTCTATTTGAATGAATAAATAAGTAGTACATTAACTAATATATATAATATTCTAAAAGTTAAATAGTATTTGATTAGAGCACTTGAATTATGTACGAATTTGAATCTTTTTGTGTGAAACATGAAAGCCTACATACATATCCCTCTCCTACTTTCACCCAAAAGCCACCTGTATTTTATTTTTATGTCACCAGATTGTATGCCTCTGTGATATTTGTCACAACCACATCATCTATGTTTGTGTGGAGATGTTGGTGCAAATATTTGATTAATGTTTACTTCTCCCATCAGGCTACAAGATTCATAAGGATATATGTTGAATGAATCAAAAATTAAAGATACACAAAATAGACAATATCAGGAAAAAATCATAAATTATACATGATTTATATTTCAAATATTACCAAAAAATTAGGCATCCTATTTGAAAGCAGGGTTTTAAAAATTCAGTTCAATCTCATCGTTGTATGAGAGAGGAAATTAAGGACAGGAGAAAGTAAAGGACTCTTCCCAAGTCACAGAATTCATTAGCGGCCAAGCCTGGCAGAGAAACTAGATCTCCTGGTTCTAAATCCATTGATCTCTTGCTTCCGATTACCTAAGAAAAATACTTTAGACATTGGCTTATGGATGTAAAAATGCCCATGTTTAGAAACAGGGAGAAAGAAAGATAGACTTCTCAAATATGTCTCATCTGCGATATCCAAACAGATGGCCATGTTGCATCCACACTCTCGGGGAAGCTGTATTCAGAAAAGGCAACACATTACCAGGTCTTCTCAATACAAGTAACTGATTTTACAGTGTATCCGGCAGCACAGTAACCAACTTTTCAATATTTCCTTCATTTTCCTTCGGAAGGGAATATGCATGCAAGATAGCTTTACCTTCATGCTCTAGCTGGTAATTTCTTTACTGTGTATAACATTGGTAGGAAAAAAAAAAAAAAAAAAAAAAAAAAAAAAAAAAAAGGAAAGAAGGGCAAGAATAGCGTCGGCCAACCATTCTAGATATCCATAAGCTCAGAAAAATCTAAAGTTTCTGCTATATCAATAACAATAAGAGCTAATGATATCAGTTTATAGTGAACTGAATGCAACACAAATTGATTATTATCTAAATAGTTAAAAACCCTCCATCACAATCATAAAACACCAAGAGGTCTTTTTAAAACTATGTGATGAAAAACCCAGGCTTAGAGAGTGTAACGAGCTCAGAGGGCTACGATGTGGTAGGGCTTTGAAATTAAGTTATTCAGTTACTATGTAGAGTGAGGTCATTCACATATAGAATGTAAAAAGTAATCAGCTTATTGAACTCCAGAATATTATTCAGACACCTTTGTTACAATAGTTTCTTGATTGTTATGGTGAAGGCCTGAACTGACTCTTATGAGAAGAAATAAATTGTTAATTTTTAAAGAAACCATTTCCTAAGAAACTTTATCATGGTTTTTCAAAGCCCCATCTCTATCAGCTTTGTCCAATGAAATATAATTAAGGGTACCTATTTAGTTTTACCTGTTTTGTTAGCCACATATTTAACAATAAAAACACATAAAAATTAAATTGTGTAATATATTTTATTTAACCTGATGATATATCAAAGATATTTTCAATCCAACATGTAATCAAAAAGGGACTATAAATATGCTTTACATTTTTGCATGTCTTTGAAACCTATTGTGTATTATTTTGTAATTATCTCATTGTTTGGTTTCCCAAGTTATTTTTCCTAATATATCAATATTATCCCCACTAATGTATGTTGCTTTTGTATTGTAAATATTATTATAAAAACAATAGTGCCTTTAAAAATAAGGTGACCAGACGTACCGCTTTTGGCTGGACAGTCCCAATTTTTAACAATTTGTCCCATGTCCTGCGGCATTTTAAAAAAGTCCTGATTTTTGGAAAGAATCTTTAAAATCTTTTGGACTTTTTTTTAAAACGCCACGGGACAGGGGACAGATTGTTAAAAATCTGGACTGTTCCGCCAAAAGCGGGATGTCTGGTCATCTTTCTTTAAAATGCAGACATTTGGGAGAATTTTTTAAATATATTCTTTAAAATATTTACGTTATGAGATTTTCCAACAAAACCTGTTTGAATTGTGTTTGGTCTGAATATTTCATTTTTCACTGCTATTGTATGTTTCTGGAATAAATTCCATCTTTTCCTGCTTTTCCTTTCTTATATATTTTATAATTAAAAACCAAAACCTGATTTCAAATGTGTTTCTCCCCCATTCAAGTACATAGCAGCTCACACCTACGCTGCTGTCTGCTGGCAAGTATGATTGTTATTTCCATTAGCTGCTGTCTGAGTTATTTTCTGTGTCACTATTCACTATGAACTGTGAATACTGCCTTTATTTCCATCTGTTTTGCTTCTCAGCCTGATACATTTTTTTGATTGTATAGCATATTTATTTCCAGATTGTGAACGTTTTTTTCTGTATTACTATTTACTTTGACAATATTTTTCCCCCAATTGGTGATAATTCTTTCATGAAATTCATCATTAATTATCTTTTGAAATCTACTTTTCAGTTGTTCATAATATTTTTTGCCTTCAAATGAATCAATATTTTCAGTTAATCATGCAATACTATAATATTACTTGAATATATTTTTGTCATATTCATATATCATATTAAACTTCACTTAAAAAAAGTTGAATTTCTATAATCAGTGAAGAACCATATCTTTCAACGTTCTGGAATGCAGTTTTTGCCAAATAATAAACACTCAAGAAGAATCATAAATCATAAATAAATACTCCTCATAATATAGTTTATCTTATGCCAGATAAATATTTTTAAAACACATAATATTTATAATTGTTAAAAGTATTTCATAGCAACAAATAAGACATGTTAGGTAGAAACTGTAATATTGCTTAGTAGTAACTGTGTTAGAATGCTGAAACTGTCTATTCAAGTGTCCCTCAAAAGCAAATGAAAATCAGTTCAATGATTTTAAAAAAATCTATTTCTTTACCATTTCATGCATCTTACAAGTAAGTAGTTTACCTTCTGCAATGGTTGCTGCATGTTTCAGAATTAGGAATTCTGAATCTATAAGGCTGTACTCCATTAAATTATTCATTTAATTCCATGCCTTTCTTTTCCCATCTGAGCATTTATTTTCTGTTCACTTTTCTCTTTGGCTAGTTTCTCTGTCTCTCAATCTCTGATTCTAATTTCAAAAATCCTAAATTTATCTACTTCCATACTCTTCAAGAGAGAGAAGTGGAAATAAATGACTAAGAGAAAGAATAGGATATTGGGGGGAGGGGGGGAAGACAAAAAGGAGAGAGGGGAGAAAAGAGAGATGGGCAAAGATCTAGGTTCCAGATGGAACATTCCCATTTCCTGGATATTTCCTATTTGCTACACCAGCAGGTAACACTCATAGTATGATAGCTATAGGCCAGACACTATTTAAAGTTTATACTGTGTGGCCAGATTATTATCATCTCTGAATGCATAATAAGCTGGTCACTCACTATATATATCTTATCTAATAATAGGAAAACATGTAAATTGACCATACCTCTGCTATGCCCACAGCCAATCAGAATGAGTATGCAAAAATTAACCCAACAAAGATGGAGGTTAATTTGCATACATACCTGGGTCCCAGGAAACTCCTTCGCACTCAGGACCCAGGTCACTCCCAGCCAGCCATTGGAGGGGCCTAGCCTGTGATCAGAGGGGAAGGGCAGGGGGGTTGGGGGGAGGTGGTTCCCAAGTCTAAAGCCTGGGGCTTGAGAAGGGGCAGAGCCTTAGACCAAACACAGACCATCTGAAAGTCAGTGCTGGATTGCCCAGCTGCAACCTGGTGATCCAATACTGACTGCTCAGGTGGCTGGGACCCAGAAAGTGAGTCAGGGTCTGAATTGCAGCCTTAGTGGAAGCTGTTGATCAGTGTACTTAACTCTCTCTTTCTCTCCCTCTTTCTTTCTGATCTTTGCCAGCAGCCATGCTTTTCTTTCTCTCCCAGCTTGGGAGGGGGCTGCTGTTAAGCCCCTCCTCTTTGTTAAGGCCCAGAGATAGGCCTAGAGGTGCTGATTGGCATAGGAACCAGCCAATCAGAACCAAAGGTAGGTGCTATGGGGAACCAATGGCTGTTTAGAAGGTGGAACTTTTGATGCTGACTAGCATAGGAACCGACCAATGAGAACCAAAGGTGGGTGCTGTGGCGAGCCAATGGCTGCCTAGGAGGCAGAGCTTCTGACACTGGCATAGGAACCAACCAATTAGAATCAAATTGGCCAACAAAGGAGGGCAGAAGAGGACAGCTAGGGGGCAATCAGGCAGGCAGGCAGGTGAGCAGTTAGGAACTCATTGTCCCAGATTGTGAGAAGGATGTCTGACTACCAATTTAGGCCTAATCTCTGGGATCAGGCCTAAAATGGCAGTCAGACATCTTGCAAGAGGTCCCAATTGGAGAGGGTGCAGGCTGAGTTGAGGGAATCCTTCCTCTGTGTATGAATTTTGGTCGGGGGGAGGATTTGGGCAATTGACTGTCCTGCCTGCTGGTCGAACTTCTGGTTGAGTGGACAATTTGTATATTAGCCTTGTATTATATAGAATTATTATATAGGATATACACTGAGTGGCCAGATTATTATGCAGTAAGAGATCATAATAATCTGGCCACTCAGTGTATTTTGCAGGTGTTAAGAGGCATAATCTCAAAAGTCTATGGTATCTCAAGTTATTATTTCCAACTTATACATATTAAGGCCTAGAAAGACTAAGAAATATTTCCAAAGATACATGGCTAGTAAGGCCCAGAGCCAAGATTAGGCTTCAGAGTGAGGCCATCCCAGAGCCTGAGCACTTAATAACAATGATCTCCTTCTGAACCTCTCTAGAGCTGGTCATTTGTTTACACAACAAAGTATTATTAGTGACAATCAACTTCTGGGAAATTAAATCCCTTTTAAGTAATTAAGTGTGTGGCTGCTAACTGTAGATATATAATATTATGTTGTAACAACAAAATATTATTTCCTTAAAGAAATAGTTCAAATAACACCTTTTTATCCATAATCCTATCATTTTCACTTGTATTTCCTCATGATCAATAAATATCATTGATATTCATTTAATCATTTTTTTTAGACTTGAGATAAGGAGGGGCCAAGCTTTACATTCTAGAACAATTCTGAAATGTGGTGCTTATGTCTGACATTTGAAGGGCTGAGTCAGTTTTTATTAAGAACTGATTTAAATTTAGAGAATAGGTTAAGAAAAAGTGTTAAAAGAAACACTCAGTGATACTATTATACTAAGAAAAAATTGGCTAGAGATGAATTTGTATTGCATTTAGGATGGACAAAATAAATACTACTGTAATTAGAAATTTTGTTTTCTTTTCCTAGCACATGTTTGGATTGTGTGGTTTACATATTACACATGTATCAAATGAGGAGCAAAAAAGCCAACATTTCATTTGTTTATTTTTTTATGAGGTTTGTTTATTTGCTCTTGTTATAATTCAAAATGATAATCTGAAAATTGCCCTGCATTTCCTAATTTATGGCCTTAGAAGTCTGTATTTTTTGTGATTATGTCTTTTTCTTCAAATTCATGGCACCTTGAAATAGCAACAATTATAAAAAAGACAAAAACAAAAACACCCTATGAATCCATTTTACAAACATAATTTATAAAATTGGCCTGAAGTTAGCCTCTGTTTAAATCTTTCTGGGTCCCTGATGAGAGCAATGCAATTTGGGGCTTTTTTTGCAAATATTAGGTTGCAATTTGCCCTAAATGAAGCCATAGCAGTGAATGCACATGGAAAGCATAAGATGTAATATTCTCTCTTGGCTGATCCTACTTCTTACTTGTTACTTATGATATTTTTACAAAATGTTACTTGTCAACACTTCCTATGGCTAGCGGCCAGATGTTAGCATTAATTTTCTTTTTAAAACTGAGATGTTTGTCTTTTGAGATATTAGCGCTAAATCGAAAGGAAATGGCATTCAGATTACTGAGAAGGCAGTTTCCACTGAGACCTAGGTCAGACTCTTGTTAGCCCAGAATACTTCCCACCGAAAGCAGCTGCTGGGGAAAGCCTAAATGTGAGCACATGGCATTTCGTTTCAATACCCTGAGCAAGATGTGGGTATGGGTAAAGCATGACGTGTAAGTGGGATGGCATGGCAGAGGCGCCCACCTGGGACTCAGGCACCAGCAGTGGCAAGGGCTGTTCTGCCTGGCTACGTCCAAAGGCAGCTGCTGCGGCTGCTTTCACAATGGGTGTGAGCTTTCCCTCTGGTTACAGAAATGATGTCTGCCCTCTGTTGCTAGACCTGGGTCATTTTCACTTGTCCTACAGATGCTGAGTTCTGCTATTGCTTCATTTAGGGCGAATTGTTTCCTAATGCTTAGCAAAAAAAGTCCCAAATTGCATTGCTCTAATCAGGGACCCAGAAAGATTTAAACAGAGGGTAACTTTAGTCCAGTTTTATAAATTGTGTTTGTAAAATGAATTCACAGGGTTTTTTTGTTTTGTTTTGTTTTGTTTTTTATAATTGTTGCTATTTCAAGGTGCCATGAATTTGAACAAAAATACATAATCACAAAAAGTACGGACTTCTAAGGCCAGTTATTTGTTTAATTGTTTTAATGGAGAAAAATACTTCCTGAGAAAACCCCAATGAAAAGCTGCAGCAAGCCTTGGTAATGGAACCCCGGCGTTGCCTGCACATATTCTTTTTCCAAAACTCATCCTTATTTGTATTCCCAATATGAGGAATGACAATAGTTCCAAGCTCATAATGTCACTGTTCTTATCATGCCATCGTCTCTTATAAATGTCATCCTGTGGTGAGGTGACCTATTACAACCCTCTGTGCTCTCCAATTATTTTCTTCTAAAGACTGATAAGGTATATAGGCCCCTGCAATTTTTCTTTCCAAGAACAGCTACTACCCCCACCCCCAATTTTTTGTTTGTTTGTTTTTACAAATACTGTGAAACTCAGGGTGTTTCTATCATGCCAAATGGAACACTTGCTAATATGTTAACTTCTAAAAGGGAGATTGCTAGAGTCTGTGTACATGCAGCTTAAATATCTATATGGTGAAGTGTGTGCACACTATAGAGCCAGTGAATCTGGTTGGAGTTTCTATGTTGTCATTTTGTATCTGATGATTGGGGCAATATGCATAGGATTTCAGACTCTCAATGTAGTCACCTGAAAATATTGAGCTAACACATGTTAGAAGACACAATTTACAGATATGTTTTAAAATTTCTACAAAGAGAAAATATGTGTATTAATCAGCTGACATTTGCCATATTCTTGGAGACAGGACACTAGAGATGTACCTCTGACTACCATGTAATGGATATTGCATCTAAATGCTGTGTGTTTTAGACCACATTTTCTCTCAACTTACTTTATTCCAGTTATCTTAAAAAATGATGTGCAGAAAAATTATCTGCTGAAATATTTTCTTTTCTTTAGATTTTAAAATTTATGTAGCAAAAGGGAAAATCATATTACAATATACAAAGACCTGGTGCAGAGATTCATGCACTAGCTGGGTCCCTCAGACTGGCCTGTGGGGATCACTGCTCTCTGACATCCCCTGAGAGATCCCAGATTGTGAGAGGGTGCAGGCCATGCAAGGGACCCGCCAGTGCACGAAGCCATGCACCGAGCCTCTAGTATGCACATAAGATCTTTGGTTAATCTCTTCCTGCTCTCCCCTCTCAATGTTTCAACATGTCTGTTCCATGTTTCCATGTGTGTGCATTGAGCGTGTGCCTCCTGGTAGTCAATGCACATCATAGCTACTGGTTAGACAGTCGGACAGTCAGAGGGTTGGAGGTTAGACAGTCGAACTGTCATTTAGGCATATAAATATTTTTTCATGCCTGCCCCGACCTACATTCTCTCCATCTTTTACTAGGGCAGAAAAGTTGGAGAAATGAAAGATTCCCAAAGATATCTATATTCTGTGGCCTGTGTTAGTCCTGATATATGTTCCTTTCAATCAACAATGGAGTGAATGTATTTTGTTACTAGGACAACTGTCTGCTTTTAGTTATTTCTACTATCTCTGATTTTCATTAAAGACTTTATTTTAGTAATTTCCTACTAAATTGAACTTGCCATATTTTGCATATTCCAAATTTGGGTCCTCTTAATCCTTAAACCTGCTGCTTTCTTCTTTTAAACAAGTCTAAGGACAATTTCACCTAGGTAATTCAAGGAGTTTGTAAACAAATTGTAGCATTTTGTCAAAAAGCCAAATTCACTCTGCAGTGGTAAAAAAGTAGTTGTTAAAAAACTATGCAATCAATGTTTTATGGGAAATGAAAATGACCAAAATGTGCCTTGCTTGGTTTTATTAAGTACTTCTACCAACTCCTACCCCAATTTTAAAGTAACATTAGTCACTCCTTTAAGTGATATAACTAGATTTATTGGATATTTATTGTTAGTGACTGAAAATTTCCAAGTGGTTCTCAGAGTATTAATTTGATTCTTCATGGAAAGCACAAACAGGAGTTAGCCAAGTAAAAATTAGTGAATAACAAGTTATGTCCAATGTAAATATTTGATAGTATAAATAAGCTGTATATTTAAAATGTAAATAAACAAATTATGCATGTAACTGTTTTCTGTTTGAATGAATAATGGAAAAAAAGCAAAAGATAATAATAAATATGCCTGGGCATTGTGGCTCAGTGGTTGAGCACTGACCTATGAACCAGGAGGTCATGGATTAATTCCCACTCAGGACACTTGCCCCAGTTGTGGGTCCCATCCCCACTGTGGGGTTTACAGAAGGAAGCCAATCAATAGCTCTCTTTCATCATTGATGCTTTTATCTCCCCCTTCATCTTTCACATCAATAAATATATATTTTAAGAAGATAATAATAAATGCATCTTATTACCTTTAATCTTTTTTACAAAATATTTTTTTTTTTTATTGATTTCAGAGAGGAAGAGAAAGGGAGAAGAGATAGAAACATCAATGATGAAATAGAATCAGAGAATCATTGATTGGCTGACTCCTGCAAGCCCCACACTGGGAATCAAGCCTGAATTTCAGGCAAGTGTTCTGACCAGGAATCAAACCAGTGACCTCTTGGTTCCTGAGTTGACACTCAACTGCTGAGCCACATCTGGCTAGACTACATTTAGTCTTTATAAAATTGAGTTACCTGGAACCTTCATTTTCTTTAATCTCAAGGATTGATATATATGAAATGATCAAAATCCCTCCTTTTTTGTTAGCAAAAATTATAATAATTTTTTAAATAACAAGGCTTTGTTATTTAATGACTAGAATTCAAAATTTCCAACTCTTTATGAATACCTACTTTTTAAAGTTAAATTCAGTAAGTGTATTTTATTAGAGTGGGAAAGAGATCAGCTGAGTCATGCAAGTTTGGGGATACATCCTTTATTTAAAAGTTTGATCCTTAGCTCATCATTGTTTTCTTTTATTTTTTTATTTTTTTTGCATTAAATCTCATTTTAAAAAACATTGCTTTAAACTATTTATCATGAATACTGATTTATTTGTTACATCCTATATTCTAGACCTGATGTGAATGCTTATCTTATCTCACTGTAATCACAGGCCTGTTTGTTATCAAGATTCTTTAAGAAATTAATGTAAAGTTTTGTTGCAAAAAGTGCTAAAAAATACTTATAATGCCATGAAAATATGGCCTTAATTTTAAAGAACATTTTTATTCAATGGTGGATAATATCAAACTCTTCATAATAATATGTTGTTGTTGTTTTTGTATTTTTCTTAGAATTTCTTAAAAAATGTAAAATCAGAGTAAGCAGATAAAAAGTTAATCATCTTTGTGAGCAGATCATTATAAATATAAAATTGACATTATTTCTGATGTATTTTCTTAAAAATAGGAACTGTTTACTTATGTAAAAGATGCATTTTCATATAAGATGGACTTTTCAAAATGAACTAATGTTTATACAGCAAGTCAATTTTATGTTATAATACAGATATTCATAGGAGAAATACTTTTAATACTATTTACGCTAATTAAACTATAATATATTCCAGTGTTCTCTCCCTCATTTTAAAAAGAACACTGCCACATTGAGCTGCATACTTGACTTGCCTTCTCAAAAGTGAGAATAAGATAAGTACTGAATTATACTGAATTATGTGTTAGATTGGTCTTTTTTGCAGGAGTGACATGGATAATGAAAAGAACAATACCTGTAAGGATATATTCCTCCCTCAGATTTGAAGCTTTATATTTGTGGTAAAAAATAATTATGAAAGACCATAATGCTCTTGTTGGATTTTATGAGTCTAAATATAATGGGACTTAATTTTAATAATAGTTGATGTCTTGCTTGGTCTTACTGGGTAATTGCTATGTACATTGATATGTTTTTAGCATGTTTAATTCTTGGATATCTGTAATAAAATATTTTGCATTTTTACCTAGAAATATGACATGAGCAAAAGTCAATGAGAAAAAAAACCAATTTATTTAATAAAAGATTATTGAATTCTGTTTCTCTTAGGCAGTGTTTGAGATATTTGACTCAGTGTAAGAAATAACTTAAGTGAGCTATGTAAGTGAAAGCAATTGCTTTAGCTTCTGGCTCTTATAGTTCTCATATGAAATTATGTGTTCTGTGCTTTTCTTCAATGTTAACACGAATAGAAGGAATTAATCCATGTGAATGTACTTCCCAGCATGGTATGCTACAGAAAATAATGCCAAATACATAACACGTAGAATTAGTCATTAAAGTTAGTCATATACTAATTATCACAGTTTGAATAAACAGCATCTACATTTTTACTAAAAATCATACTTGAAGACAACACTGAGAATAAGTAAAAAGTATATCATAATTCAAGACAAATGTAGTCTTTGCTGAGGACCTCAATAACAACTGACTTTGCCGTGTGTGTGTGTGTGTGTGTGTGTGTGTGTGTGTGTGTGTTGCTTTTCAGAAAGGACAACAGTGAAAGTAGTTACCTGGTTATGCTAATTTATGATGACCCTGAGGACAAATCCTTTACACAAAATAAGTCTTGGATTCAGAAAATATTGTCACTGTATGTTCATTTGCTGACTAAATGGCAACTGTTACCACACCATCTCCTGGCATTTACAAGTGCAATTAGTGTCTCAGCAAAACTGCCAGTAACTGTAGAATTAGTGACTTAGGAGTTTCTCAGAATAATCAAATCAATTGAATATTAATTAGCCAATTCCACAAGTATCTTCTATCATCATCTTTTTGACACTGTTTTTTTTTTTAAAAAAAAACATAGTAGATATCATGTGATACACACATACACACACATGTGAGAGAGAATAATAATAAATAAAAGTTCAATAATCATTACAATCATCATTCTTTAGGTGACAGATTCAGCCAACTCTCCAGACAAATTCCTCTTTAACCTATCAATAAATATTTGTTGAATATCTATGTTGTAGAACTAAAAAAAATATATATATCACTTTGTTCCTCTTAGGTATTTTCCTCCAATAAATATTAACTGAGAAATTATCCTGAGCCTTCAGGAGGCAATATGTATGGGAATCTTGGAAAAATATCTGAGAACGTTTGAAAGGCAAACTGGCAGGAGTATTTATTTATTTGATCTACACAGACGCACATGCAGACACACCCCTCCATAAACACACATCAGTATTGACACTTTGCACTTTCTGTATCACTTGAGATTTATAAAGGGTCCCCATTACTGTCATACATCTGACTTTGCCACCTGGTCTTGCTCTCTCAGTGGACGATTTCTGATTTCTATTTGAAAAGGAGAGTGAGAATTTCTAGTCATAGACTGAACTCTTCAGTGGGAGTGCATCCTAAGTTTGCACACTGCAGAAAGGAAAGAGTTTCCGAGAAACCATGCACACACAGGGAAGAAAACAGAAAAAAACATTCCTTTCTGTAGGCCACAGTAGTATTGCTAACATAACTTTTCTGCCAGCAGGAACCAGTTTAAAATGCAACAGAAATAAAATTTAACATTCAATATTAGCAGTATAGAAATGCCTAATAAGAAAATATCAAGTGCTTAAATGATACCTAAAAAATTTCATACAGAACAGAAAAATACCTATAAATGCCAAAAAAAAAGCAAGTACATGATGCTTAAAGGATAAATCTGTAACTTTACTACAATCTCAACAACAAAGGTATTTTTATTTATGTTTTCCAAAATTAATTTGGTGGGATACATACATGAAAAAAACCCTCAAAATCTGTGGTAAAAGAAAATGATGAAATGTTTTTTCAAATAGTAATATACTTTCTATTTCAATGTTAATCAATAAGTGATTATTTCACTATTAAGATATTTGATGAAATTAATAAACAAGCAGGAATTCTAGCAATAAGATCCAGGACATGTTTAAATGTAAATAAGGTATATTCTTAAAATATATAGTATTTATAGCAGAAATTAATACTCAAAATATATCCCTGCATTGTTTTATGGTGTATGTTACTAAAAATGTATATTAACATGGTTACAATGAACATCTGGTTGCTACATTTACTACGTTTCGTTCAGACTTTATACCTTTCCCACAACAGTTGACAGGACTGAGCAGCACTGCATCATAATATGCCTCCCACCTTCCCAGCATCTTGCAGTCTTTGATGTCTTTCTATTAAATATTTACTCTGATCTCTTTTATCACATTTCTTTGTTCCTATTTTCCACCTGAAACTTTAAAAACGAATGTTCCATGAGATTTCAACATACACTTTTCTATTTTCACTCAATAAACCCACACTTGCAACTGCTCTACTTTCATAACTTTTTAATCCCCTTTAATATTGAACTTATTTCTTTGCTCTAAACTTTCTAGTGAGAATCCATTTAAGTGTTTCTAACTACTAACTTGTAATATCCAACTCAAATATTTTTACTCTGAGTAGCCTGACCCCTATTTTCCATGTCTTATAATCTTTGTTTTTCTTCTGATATCCTATGATACTTTGATCATAGATTCTCATATACTTTGAAAATGACTTGTTTGCACATATATTTTCAAATGATGCAGAATGACACTATTGTAGAAAATAACTTTTTTTTCTTGTACACATGTCCTGTATTAATTAAGTTGTTAATTAAGCACTTAAAACCAAAAGGTCTGCCTTAGTGAAATAATATTAGTGGGTGGCAATCATTCAGAGACAGCATAACTTCATCTAGAAGAAAATGTAAAATAAAATTTTGCCTAGGAATCTGCTTTTTTGACCTGCTAACGGTAAAAAAATAAAAAAAATAAAAAAATAAAAAAGTACCTTCCCAATAAATTATGTTGCAAGAATTTCAAATTTCTGCAAAAACAACTTAATGCTTAGAATATCTGGAGCAAATAATTGAAAAATGCAATAATAAGACAACCATAAAAATAAGAACAAAGGACATTTCTTTGCTAGAAAACTATTTTTAGCACTGAATGAATCTAGCTTAATTGAGTTGCTTTCTGAACACTTAACTCTAATGGAAAATGAATTTTGATGATTGGAGAGGGTGTATCACCCCAGTGATTACTTGCCAGGTCTGTGATAGCTATCATCAACAGGGGTCATGCAGTTCTGAGAAGGTAGGTAGCAAGGAGAGCAATAGGAGGGCACAACGGATGCTTAAAACGAATTCACCATCAGAAATCCAACCTTTGAAAAACATGGCTTTGTCTACCCTGTCAGCAACATTTCAGAAGTCAAAGCAGGCGCTGCTCCTCTTCGGCCAAAGCCACTCCTCTTCCCTCTGCTCTCGCTGGATGAGATGGGAGAACAGGGAGGCTGGAGGCAGTTCTCCATGGATCAAGGGTTGTGTGATGTTAGGAAACAGAGTGAAACCAAATGAATATTAGTGCCTCATGCTTTGTTTTGCTAGTAGCATGTACCAGATGCAATGGTCTATTATTGGCTGACAAGTAAGTATTCTCAAAAAGAGATATGTGGCATTTATAATGGTAATCCTATATAGTAAAGATGTAATATGAAAATGGTTGTTACACCGTGCAGCATAACGATCAACCAAGTAACGACCAGATCACGGATCAGCAGGAGGGTGGGACAGCTAGCTACAAGCAGGTGGTGAAGAGCTACAGGAGGGGGCAGGGCAGCACGCTATGAGAGCGGGTCGGGGAAGTGAATGGGGGGTGGGGAAGCTACAGGAGGATGGGGCAGCAGGCAGTGAGCTACTGGTGAGCTAATGGCACAAGGATTTGTGCACAGGGCTACTAGTTATATGAGAAAATAAGTACCTGGTCAATATGAGTAATCCACTGGAGAATCAATTACCTTCAGGACCCACTGAAAAGCAAACAAAATAGGAGGTAACATAAAAGAGAAAGGAAAAAAGTCAGGACAACATATTTTGTCACTAATATTTTTTGGCTATTCTGATAAATGCCATGTACCTATTCTTCTTGTAGCTAATACACAGATAAAATGAGTGATTAAACTATTGATCCCTGTAATTGTCTTTTTAATTTTATGAACCACTAGAGGCCCAGTGCATGGATTCGTGCATGGGGGCAGGGGTCCCTCAGCCTGAGCTGCACCCTCTCGCAATCTGGGACCCCTCGGCGGATGTCTGACTGCTGTTTTAGACTTGATCCCCGCATGCCAGTGCATCCCCTGAGGGATGCAGCAGTATGCCCAGTGGTTGGCAGCCACGGAGGTGCTCCAGCTAGTGCTGTGCCATTCACGCTCATCCTGGCCCACTGCGCCTGCCTCTGCTGCTCAGTAGTGCTGCCCTGGAGTTGGGAGAGGTTCCTGCCACAGCAGCTGTGCTCGCCAGCTGTAAGCCTGGCTTCCAGTTGAGTGGTGCTCCCGCTGTGGGAGTGTACTGAACACCAGAGGGCAGCTCCTGCATTGAATGTCTGCCTTCCGGTGGTCAGTGAACATCATAGCAACTGGTCAACTGATCGTTCTGATCATTCGGGTAGTTCAGTCATGAAGGTTGCTTAGGCTTTTATATACATAGATTACACACAGTTAAGAATATTCAAGAAAGTAAAACTCAGAGTCAGCATTCTAAAGAGCAATTATGTTCCCAGGCATGATAATAACCTGCTGAAACTGACAAATAGGAAGACTTGCTCACATATGTTCATGAATAAATTTTCAGCATATGGAATGTTAAGGAATTCAGAAACAAAGTCAGCATAGACTTGACTAAGTTTGGTGTCAAATCATCTTAGAGTATTTACTTACAAATCATTATTTTGGAATCATTTTGGATGTGAAATATGGTTTCTATCAGAATTTCAATTATTATTTGTGAAATAATAATTTCACGAAATACTATGCATAAATATTTCAGAACAATTAATGGAGAAAACTATTGTAACATGATCAATTTTTTATAGGTTTTATTTAAAAAGTAAACCCAACTTTGGTAATAAATTAAAATATGCTGGCCTCATCAGGACGCTTATAAAGGTTTAATCAATATATGTAACAAATTTTGGTTTTATAAGTGACAAGTTTCATCTGAAACATATTAAAAAATAATTCAGAATCTTAGTAATAGTAGTAAAATACAATAAATTACAGACCTAAAGATTTTCACTATTAAGACATTTGTAAAAATAATATATTGTAGTTGAATCCATTTAGGAAGTAAAAAAAAAAAAATCAGGACAGAATATTTACTAGTAACTGTTCCATCTCAAAGAGCTGCTCTATAAAGAGACTAAGATTACCATAACTCATCTCATATTAAGTGGGCACAGAGACTATTCACTTATCTTTCAAAGTTACTCTGGCTTTTCACACTTTGCAAAAAACTCTTCTAAACAAACAATGGAATCTCAAAGCTGAATAAACATTGATTCTTGTTCTCACAGAACAAAAGTGGAGTTAAACCCATACCTTTTCAGGGTACTGAATCTGACTTGGAAACCCGCGCATGCATATGTAAGTTACAAAGATGAAAGTTATCCCTTTCCTATTTAATAAATAAAAGAACCTGCAAAAATCACTTTTATGCCTGAACATTTTCAAAGAAGCTCAATCGTGTGGAGATAAAGTGCATTTCAACACTACTTTCCATCTCCCTGCAGTCTATTGGCATGTAGAGAAACTAACAAAAACTTCAACAGCAGAGGAGTATGAACAGGCTTAAGTAGGTGACCAGGAAGAGCCTGATAAGAATAGAATAAATGCTGCATCATGTGAGTTAGTGAAGATTACTGTCCTTGAGAGCTGCCAGGGAGACATGGAGAAACACTGAAGTCCATTAGCACAAGATTGCTTTAAGTTTATGCCGAGTCTATGTTATATCCAGTAAAACCGTGGCGGGAAGGGAGGGAGCTGTGTAGATGTGATAAACCTGGTTCTGGCTGACTTTAGTTCCAAATTCAGTCCCCCATCATTGTACATTTATTATTACCTTATTCTCATTCTGAAGGTTTAGGTACAGTCACTTTTTTATTATCCAGACCAATGGAAAGAAGGCACAGAGGCAGAAAATTCAAGAAATACACACTGTTGCCGAAATCGGTTTGGCTCAGTGGATAGAGTGTCGGCCTGCGGACTGAAGGGTCCCAGGTTCGGTTCCGGGCAAGGGCATGTACCTTGGTTGCGGGCACATTCCCAAGAGGGGGTGTGCAAGAGGCAGCTGATCAATGATTTTCTCATTAATGTTTCTAACTATCTCTTTTCCTCTCTGTAAAAAATCAATAAAATATATTAAAAAAAAAGAAATACACACTTTTTAATATTTAGTTTTAGTATGTATGATTATATTCCAGCCCTAGGTGAACATTTCTTAATTATACTCTGCTTAGACAACATTTAAATTATTTGACATTCACTAGAGACATAGAAATCACCCATGGTAGCCATGAAACCTCCTGCAAGCAGTTATTATTTTAGGGTACTCTAGTTTGATTTTTAATGCAGAAAACAGAGCATTTTCTTTGACCGTTCATGTCAGTGTAGATTTTATTTGTATGGCAGTTGCAAATTTATTGATCAATTACCAGCATTTTTAGATTATTTAAACAGTGGAGTCCTATAGTGTTTACTTTTGCACTTGATCAACCTAACCAGCAGCAGGTAACTTAATGAATGAGCCTGCATCAATAACATAGACCAGTAAGAACTTGTTAGAAACTATGAGAACAATTTATATACATGGATAATGACAAAAACCTGTTAAATACCATTAAGCATAAGTTGAATAATAAAAAATAATATTCAAATATGGCCTCTACTATATACATACTTCTGTGGTGCATATAGGCAAGAATAAAAAGGTGCTTGATAAGAAAAATAAAACTAAGCTTTAGAAGTATTTCTGACATATCAGTTTTTCATTAAATGGTTGCATTTTGGGGTGATATTATACTGCCTGAGATGAGAACTACTGGAAAAATATACAGATATAATTGATCAAGCATTTTATATTCTGAAATATGATATTATAAGTAGTGATTCTTTTATGAACATAATAAGGCCTTATGGCTTAAATTTCAATAATAATAAACATCAATACAGATATTAATGGAATGATATACGTGATTTTATATAAATTGAAAACTATCCAGAGATAAACAAAGAAATTTAATATACTTGAGTAACTATATAGTACAATTTTGGTCAAAGGAAATACAAATGAGGTATGACTAACACAATTTTTTATTATTCTTCTTGTGTTTGACACTAAATTTTGGATAGGACATTCTTTGGTGAAATTCAATCTCTTGGGTATTTCTAAGATGAGTTAAAATGCAGGAACTTTTTTTTAGTTATGGTTACAATGCAAAATTAATCATTCATTCATTCATTCAATTATTCCTTTTATTCTTCCATCCATTTATCCATGAATTATTTGACCCTCTATTTATTCAACTGGTTTAGCTGAACAAAAAAGCTAGTGTATTAGAATTATATCCAAGTGTAAGTAAACTTTCATATGAACAAAGTTGCTGGTGTATATTTAACAATATAACCTGAGATATCAAAAAATGTCCATGTAACTATTGTATTCTAAATAACAGTATATTTTAAATTATCCAGGGAAATTCTTTACTTAAAAGTATCATGAGGAAAAGCATATTTTGTAATGTTAAATAGAACTTCTTAATTTATCAACATAGAATATGCATATGTGGTATTTTTAAAATATAGGACATTTATTTTTATTGCCAAGAATGTCAGAAAAAAGAGGAACACTTACCCTTGGAAATGTTTTTCTTTAAGCAGGTGCATCATCACAAACTTAGTGCCTTAAACACAGAGTTTATTACATTCTGTATGTCAGAAGTGTGACCGGGGTCTCACTGGAGTAAAAACCCCCTTTCTGCTGAAGATATGGCTTCATAATCTAGGAACAAAGAAAGTAGGCTGATACATAAAACATATTAAAATAAATGACTTATCTCTCTCTTTCTCTCTCTTTTCTCTCTCTCTTTCTCTCTCTCTCTCCCCCCAGGAGGTTTATTAATCATTTATCGTATATCACTTCTGCTTAACTGGGTTTTGTCTATAGTTCGTCCACACATCTTTTTTTCTACTAATGGGGATGATCACCCTGGTCTCTTTGTGACACCTCTTTTCTCTATTGACCTGAGGAGGAATAACCCATTGTGTGTTCAGATAGTGTTAATCTATTAAAAATCTTCAATGTGGTAAATTTGCTTTCTTTTTTGTTACTGCTTCACTGTGACAAGGAAGTGGGGAGACATAGACAGAGACAGAGACACCCAAACTTTCTATTCAATGGGATCTTACACTGTCTAACTGGTAGGATAAGAGAAAACAAGCCTATTTTAGATATTAGAATACCTATGTTTTCTAACCTAGCTTTCACCTATAAACTCAAAATCTTCTACCTCATTACATAATTTAGCATTTAGTTGCTGGGAAATCAATAAAATCTATTAAAAAGACAAACAAACAAAAAATGGCAGAATGACCAGATTGACCAGTTGACTAGTTGGTATGACACACACCGACCACAAGGGGGAAGACGCTCAGGGCAGGATATTCCCCCTGGTGGTCAGTGTGCTCTCACAGTGGGAGAGGCGCTTGGCTGACCAGAATAAGCAGCATTCCCACAGCAGCCTGATCCTCACAGGCCACGCCCCCCACCAGTGCATAAATATGTGCACCAGGTCTCTAGTACTATAATAAGATGCCACTACACATCTATTAGAATAGATAAATTAATACAGTGTGACAATATTAATTGTCATCAAGGATACAGAGCAACTGCAAGTCTCATACTTTGGAATGAAAAAATGCAACCACCAGAGGGGTGAGAGCATGAGTTGTGGTAGGAGGGGCAATGGGGGGATAAGAACACATATGTAATACCTTAATCAAGAAAAATGCTACAACTGCTCTAGAAAAGTCTGAGAAATTCTTTTTTTAAATATATTTTATTGATTTTTTACAGAGAGGAAGAGAGGGAGAGAGAGTTAGAAACATCGATGAGAGAGAATCATTGATCAGCTGCCTCTTGCACACCCCCTACTGGGGATGTGCGTGCAACCAAGGTACATGCCCTTGACCAGAATTGAACCTGAGACCTTTCAGTCCACAGGCTGACGCTCTATCCACTGAGCCAAACCGGTTTTGGCGAGAAATTCTTATAAAATTGCACATGCACCTACCATATGACCCAGCAATGTTACTTCTATATAAAGTAGTGTTCATGCAATGAAAAGTTATGTTCACACAGAAGACTGTAAACAAGGTTTATACCATCTTTATTCATAACCCACACACAAAAAACCTGGCAACCATCACAGTGTCCTTTAGTTAGTGAATCAATAAAGCAATTGGGACATTCATACAATTGAAGACAGTGCACATGAAAAGGAATCTAAATGACATTATGCTGAGTGAATAAATCAGTGTCCACATGTTATATACATGTATGGTTTCATTTTAATGACTTTCTAGAAAAGATTAAAAAAAAAACACAACTTACAGGAACAGAACTGTCAGGGGTTAGGGCAGAGAGTGACTACACAATGAAAGCAAGAGGGAATTTCTGGATGTGATGGATATGTTCTACATCCTGATTGTGCTGGCGTTTATACAAATCTATATAAACTCATATACCTGCACACCCCCAAGCTGTCAGTTTTATGGCATGATACATGATAAGGTGCTCTGTATATCACATTACTCTGTCCATATTGAAAGAAGAACCACCCTCTCTTACATTACCAGTCACCATGTCTAGGGGAAGAGGTTTGAAAACACACACACACACACACACACACACACACACACACACACAAAAAAAAGAAAACCTACATGTTGCTTAACTGTTTCACTCTAAAATTTAGAAAACCCCTAGCAGAGTTGTTTTAAGACCATTGGAAAACACAGATATTTACATTATGATTTATAACAATAGCAAAATTACAGTTATGAAGGAGCAACAAAAATAATTTTATGGTTGGGGGTCACCACAACATGAGGAACTCTATTAAAGGGTCATGGCATTAGGAAGGTTGAGAACCACCTCATGGTCTCCCCATCCTTTCTGCTTAAATGTTCTTAAGAAAGAAAGCCACATGGCCATGTCTAACTCCAAGGCCCTGGGAAGTTTTGAAATACTTACCAATAAATATTACCTCAGCTCACACCGGCATGGAAAAGGAGGCATTTCTATTTTGGGACATGTGCCCCCACTGTGACTGCTGGACCACAGTGACATTTTCGGTTTGCTGGAATTAGTTTTAGTTCAGACCCCATGTCCAGTAGTCCCTGAACAATCTGATTCTTTCCTTTTCTCCCAGGCACAGTTAAGTGTTAAGCAAACAAACAAACAAACAAACAAACAAACAAACTGTAGGTCCCTTTGGGAAAGGCTGGGAGAAAGACTAATGGTATAAATGTTTCAGCACTGTTCCAGAGAACTTCCTCAAGGGGATCTGGCCTTCCCTTAATTCAAGGAGATCTGGATCTCTTTCCAGAAACACATAGAAATGTTCAGGTTCTTTTCATGCTTGAGCAGGGAATTCAAATCCTCAAGCTTCTCTCTTTCTTACTTCACATTAGGAATAACCAACCAATCTTCTTCAACTCATTAGTTTCCACAGATGTTCAAAAGTGTGTACACAGTCACCCAGTTCCTTGCTTCTTATAAGTGCTTGAGACCAGTGGAGACATACCGTGAATTTCTACTGCCAGATTATACCATCGGGTGTCAGTGCCCTCTACTACTGTAAGTAGAGCCCTTAGTGTATTTAAATCTAATCAACATTATAGAGTTAATAGCCAAAAAGCCCTGCCATAATTAGTGTATTGCTTCATAAAATAGATTCATATCATTTTATACTCTAGAACTCAATATAAAAATCTATATTAGTTTGGGTTCTCCAGAGATATAAAACCAATAGGATCTCTCTCCACCCCCCTGGTGTGTGTGTGTGTGTGTGTGTGTGTGTGTGTGTGTGTATGACGGAAATATTTCAAATCTACAGCCAGCAAGAAGGAGCGACTCAGGAGAGGCCACATTATAATTCCAGTCTAAATCCGAAGGCAGGAGAGGTTCAATGCTCATCAGGTAGATGGAATGGGAGAGAATGGAAAATACCAGGAAAAGAGGATTTCTTCTTATTTTCTGGGAGACCAGTCTTTGTTTGTTTTAACCAGTTCTTCAATTGGATTAGGGCCCCTCACATTAGAAAGGGCTATATGTTTATCCAGAATATTAATTCAAGTGGTATTCTCATTTTAAAAACACCTCCACAACCTTACCTGGTTTGGCTCAGTGGATAGAGCATTGGCGTGTGGATTAAAGTGTCATAGGTTTGATTTAGGTCAAGGATGCATGCCTGTGTTGCAGGCTAGATCCCCAGTAGTGGGTGTGCAGGAGGCAGCCGATCAATGATTCTCATCATTGATGTTTCTATCTTTCTCTTCCTCTTCCTTCCTCTCTGAAATCAATAAAAAATATATTTAAAAACATAAAAGAAATAAATAAATTAAATAAAAGCACTCCCACAGACACACCAATATTATGTTTGACCAAATATTCTGAAATCCTATTGTCTAGTCAAGCTGACACATAAAATTCAGTATCATAGCTAGCGATTTTTTTGTTTGTTTATTGCATTTTTAAAATAGACCACATCTCTAAAGATGTGTTCCTTTAATAATTGCTTTTAATTTTACTTTATTTCTCTTTTTTCTCTTGGCTAATGATGTGTTTGTTAATCATGATTTCATCCTCCATAATGAAAAGCATTTCAGCATCACAGGTTTTCCCACATGTACAACTTGAACTCAGTTATTTTCTAGATAACATTCTCTTTATTTCTATTTTTAAAATAGTAATGAGCACAACATTAATATTCACTTCAACTATAGTCATTTTTAAAAAGTGTTATTTTTCCCCTTTCCTAGTGGTTAAGAAAAATATTTTATATAGTCTCTTAAGGTCAATTTCAATTATATTGGAAACTGTATCTGATAGTTTTGGGCCCCTCCAGGAAAGAATTGTTTAATCTTTGTCAGGTTCTTGCCTCTATGGTTTGAGTCATTATGAAGTTTTGGAGTTGGAAGAAATCTATCACCAGAGTCTATGTTGACATCTAAACCTTTGTAGTAAGAAAGATAGGTGGAAGCTGTGGGTTTATCTTTCAGGCCCATGAATTATAACGGCTAAGGAACCATTTGGCAAGAAAAAGGATGAGTTTTAGAGCATTCTGTGGGTTTGATGCTGTAAATAGTTTCTGAAGTGTGCTTGGTATAAAGTGGTAGATGTTACAGTAGGCAAATCTAACTGATAAAATCAGGATGAAATAACCTCAGACTCAGAGGAATTGGCCAAGGTGATAATTGGAGAATGCCAAGGAAAAGGAAATTTAGCAAACACTACAATTATTTCATGGTTATTACTGATATATATTCTGAAAACTAGATTTCTACATAACTGTGCCCTGTTCACAGAGGGAGAAAGTATAATTACTTGCAAAGGAACTCAACTAAAACCTTTAAGCATCCCACATATAGGTAACTAGAGCCATGATCAAAAGACCCTGAAATCCACATTGTATTTTGTTAAATAGCTGAGGCATTTGGCATAGAAACTAGAAGATGCCTAATAAATCTCTGCTAGCATGAGTCTTAAGAATAAATTATCAATGATCTGGAGGGTACAGTATTAATTTTAAATACTGCCAAATAGTATGTTGTTTGTATAGAGTGTATTAGTCAGGGTCTTCCAGAGAAACAGAACCAATAGAATATATATATATATATATATATATATATATATATATATGAGAGATTAAGAGAGGAGAGGATAAGAGAAAGATATATATATTAATATAGAAAGAGAGAAGAGAGAATATTATATATGAGATAATAGATAGAATATGATAAGGAATACTAATATTATAATTAGTATCTATTATGACTAGATATTATATAGTATATATTATATATAATTGAGATATTAATATATATTATTAATTATATATTATATATTATATATATATATTATCTTATAGATATTATATATTCTATATATAAATTATATATTATCTATTATATATTATATATATTATATTATCTATATATATATATATTATATAATATATATATATATATATATATATATATATTATATATTATATATTATATATATATATTTAAATTTATTAGTTTTCCACAGGCTAGCAACCAAGGAAAGAGTTGCATAATTCATGCCAGCAGAATTTCATCATACTTCGAAGATATCAGTCTTTGTCCTGTTGAGTCCTTCAACTGATTAACTCAGTACACACCCCAGCTCCATCATGAAATGTAATTTCTTCTGTTAATTTTATATATGGTCTCTAGAATATCGTTAATCCATGGCTACTAAGAAAATCCATACTTACCTTTAAGAAAGACCTCTATGGCCTTAATTCTATCTTACCCAGTATATATTAGGAGAGGTTCATTTCCAATTTCAAGTATTCATCCTAATGTTTAGACACCTCTCCATTGGAGAGCATGCCAAATGTTTAGAAAGCATAGTGGTGAAGTGGTTAATATCCCAGGTTCAAAGGTGGGTTCACTGAGTTCAAATTCAGGGTATATTCTTTACTAGCTCTTTGAGGTACATTCCTTGAACCCATGTACCTAAGTTTCCTTATCAGAAACTATGCATAATAATAGACTAAGGAAAAAATATGACATATAATGTGCTTATAAATATCTGACACCATATCTTCAATAAATGTCACATATTTTTATTATCTCCAAGATAAGTCTTCAGAAATAGATTTATCATTTTTTTGCATAAATTATGAAATCAACATTTTAATTAAGTATCCACAGTGATATCAGCACTTTATTAGGCATCATGAGCTCATGAAAAGCTCATAAATTAGCACATGCCATGTGCCAAGCTTTCCATTAATAACCTGCCAGGATCAGCTAGAATGGTTTCTTAGAATGAATTCAGTTCAACCATATTGCACCTCCGCAGGCTGCCGCACAGACCCTCCGGGCAGGACATGTGTGAAGGTTCAGCACCAGCAAGGTGGCCCCTCACTCCTGTGTGCTGGACTGAAGCAGAATCGCTGTTGGCAGGGAAGATGGATGAAGCATTCTCAAGATTCTCAGTGGACGAATTTCAAACAGGGCTGCGTAGGCATTGACGGCTGGGAAACTGTATCTTTGGCAGACCAATGGAGCAGGCAATTGCCATTTGGAGCCAAGTGTCTCAACGCTGATGAAAGAAGAAGCAGAGCCTGCAACAATAATAGCTTGGATCAGGCTTGATTCTCCAGAGGCCAGTGGATGGATGAGCACAACCAGGGAGGGGACCATTGCGAGGGCTGCAGGCACAAAGGTCGTATGGACAGAACCCGTTATTAAACATAATATTACCACAGGCTTTGCAATCAGGCGGCCTGTTGTAATTAACAAAGCAATTTCCTGAGAGTTATCCCAGTAGACCCTTACAATAACACTGCAAGGTAGGCGGGCAGTTCTCATTTGCAAACTGGGAAACTGAACAAAGAGAGTTCCAGTTAGTTGCCCAATTAAGAGCTAATTAAGCAGCCAAAGTATATCTAAATGCTAGGTTTTCATAATTCTACTTCAAGACTCTTGTTATTGCATCAATATTTATTTCTTGTAAGGAAACAACTGTAAATGCATCCTTAAGGAGTGACACAAATAAAGGAAAGTAATAAAGATAAACATTTTACAGAGGATATCAAGATACCACAGAAAGCATGACTATTGAAAGTGCTTCAGAGTGAATGTTTAGGTGCATTCTGCTCAGTCAATAAAGGTATTTTTATTCTAGCAAATAAAAGAAAATATATCCACAATAAAAATTTCTCCCCTGCTATCACATATGCAATTTTAAGAGCAGTCATTAAATGGTAATTAGAATGGTTCAGTAGAGTTTATCTGTGTAATTTCTGCATCTGTTGGTTAACATAAGAAGAACATTTTTTAGCCCTTCCATGTGATACAATGAATATATTTATTCATATCGAAGACATCATTTATAGCTGCTCTGTTTGCTAGATCTCTGAATGCATGTAGGGTTGGTTATATACTCACCAATAAATCTTCACCAAAATAAACGGTCCCACGTGTATTCTGTACTATCTATTTGCCTTGTTTTTATGATTAAAAATCATTGAGGCTGGTTTATTGAAGGAAAATACTTCAGCATACTAATAAGTGCCAGATATGACAAACCCTCAACTAATATACTCAATTGTGAAAAATGGAAAGTTTTTTCTCTAAAATCAGGGAAAAGACAAAAATGTCCACTCTGGCCACTCCTATTCAACATAGTTCTGGGAGTCCTACCCAGAGCCATAAGTCAAGAGAGAGAAATAAAAGCCATCCAAAATTGGGAATAAAAACTACAAGTGTCACTTGTTGCAGATGACATGATTCTCTACATAATTAGAGAGCTTTTCAGTAGTTTTCTGAACCATCTCATTTAATTGCTAGAAAGAAAAATGGCACAACTTGGATTTAGCTTAAAGAAATCGACTTAATTGCATTACTAACATATCTCACCAGCAACGGAAGAGCAGTTTTTCTTGTATTTCTTCTCGGCATGGAGAGAGCTGCATCACACGGAGCAGAATTTTCTCCTCTCCTCCTGTCCCATCATCAATAGGACCTGGCCTTGCTCTTTTGCAAACCAGGGCTGCAGTTTGCCTTCCTGGATAATACAAACAAAAGTTTGAATGCAAGTTGTAGGCTTTAAGCATAGATTTTCAAGTTAAATAATCTTTAAAGATTTAGAAAAATAGTATCTAACCCAAATTTTTTTATTAAGATTTTAATATCAATTCAATTAAGTGAATTACACTGTATTTATCCCAGTTTTCTTTATAGCCATGACATTTCTCATCACTAAAAAAATTCTCAAAGGACATACCTATAGATTCCTAAACATCTTAACAAAGCTTAACCTTGATTGCATTTGAGTATAAAATGGCTACATTATCCCTAATATCTCCAGTAATACAGGAAGTAAATGTCAACTTTCTTTTCAGCAACACCTCCCTATATACTTTATTTTCTCTATGCCATATCCTTTTACTCGTGTATGTGTATTTCTATATAATTACTGCTGCCTTGAACATGAGACACTTATTTCAGAATAATAACTAATTTTGAATATCAATATAATGGTTTTCCTTGCTTTATATGCACAAATTATGGAAAGTCTTTGCACTCTTATTTCCCTCTACTGAAGTGTAAGCTTATACTGTAGGTTTTACATTTTATTTTATTAATATATATATATTAGAGAGGAAGAGAGAGAGAGAAATATTAATGATGAGAGAGAATCATTGATCGGCTGCTTCCTACATGCCTCACACTGGGGATCGAGCCCATAACCCAAGCATATTGCTCTGACCAGGAATCCAACCCTGACCTCCCTCCAGGTTCAGAGATTGATGCTCAACCACTGAACCACACCAGTTGGACTGTTCTATTTTCTTTTTAAAATTTCTTGATATCTAAATTTGTTATACAGACTGACTTAACATCATTTGCATTTTTTAAAAATTGATTTGGAAATAAAAAATTTGTTATACTCATCAGTTCTCTCATAGAGGAATAAAATGCATCTCTGACTTTATAACAATGTCTTATATTCTTAAGATTTTCCCCAAATTTTCCTTAACGTATGCTATGATACTATTTTTTA
Organism: Pipistrellus kuhlii; assembly: GCF_014108245.1. Lineage (NCBI taxonomy): Eukaryota > Metazoa > Chordata > Mammalia > Chiroptera > Vespertilionidae > Pipistrellus > Pipistrellus kuhlii. The sequence goes on from NW_023425404.1 coordinate 173,441,574, forward strand.
GAACATGTTAAAATATGTTCTAATATTTTTTTCAAACTTTAAAGGTCTATTCTTATTAGAGCTTATTTTAAAATTTAAATTATTTTCTATTTTTCAATTATACTTGACATACAATATTATGTTAGTTTCAGGTGTATACTCCAGTGATTAGTAGAAGTTACTAAGCGCTCACCCCGATAAATCATACTTAGTTATTAGAATATTATTGACTATATTTCCTATGTATGCTTTATATTCCCATGATTGTTCTGTAACAAGCAATTTGTACTTCTTAATCCATTCACCTTTTTAACCCACTCCCACACCCCTCCCATCTGATAGTCATTAATTAGCTCTAGGTATCTAGGAGTTTGTTTGTTCATTTATTTTGAATTTTAGATTACACATATAAGTGAATTATATAGTACTTATTTCTCTGTCTGACATGTCACTTAGCATAATATCCTCTGGGTCCATCCATGCTGTCACAAATGGCAAGCTCTCATTCTTTTTTGGTTAATATTCCATCATATACATGTACCATCTTTCCTTTATCCATTTGTATATTGACAGAAATTAGTCTTTTGGTTAGGGCATTTAAATTATTTACATTTAAAGGAATGATTGATAGGTAAGCAAGCCTGGTAGGGGGAGGGTCAACAAAAGCACAATGGCTTCTGTCCCCACTTCTGTCTGGGAGAAAGCTGCTCCTCCAGCACTAAAATAAGCCAGCCTCCAAGGACAAGTACTGTATGATTCAACGAGAATCATAGTGACAGAAAGTACAATGATCATTGCTAAGGGTCAGAGAAGGGGAGAACGGGAGTTATTGTTTGCTAGAAACCAAATTTCAGTTTTGCAAGATGAAAAGAATTCTACAGACTTTTGCTCCTGATGGTAACCACACAACAATGTGAATGTACCTAATGTCTTCGAACTGGATGCTTATATGTGATTAAAATGGCAAAATGTATGTATGTGTATAGGCTTATTATATTCCTGATGTAGAGTAATAGTTGGATTAATAGATGTTTGCATGTCCACAGAGTAGTGATGTGATTTTTAATCCCCACTGCTCAGATGTTCTCAAATTCTGAAAATAGATTGAAAAAAAATTATTTGTTATCAGTGTAAACAACTCTGAAAGTTAAAGACTCCAGACAAACCAATATAGGAGGGCCCCCACAATACTGTGTGATTTAAGTGTAGGTGCTGAAGCAGTTTCCTACAATAAGTATCAGAGGAAAATCCCCTTGGGCCTCTGGCAGGAGGAAAGAAATGAAACCATTTTGAAATACATCATAACACTGTGTTTTTCGTAACCAGGCCTTCCCTTGGAAGACTCTAGTTTACCAGAGTCTAACCAGCTAGGATATTATAAGACCTAACTAACCTGTGGAAGGGAGATACCAAATTCCAGCTAACTGTAACCTTCCACTTGCAAAAAAGAGAAATACTCAACTCCAGACCACTCTAGCCATACCAAGGGGAGATAAAAAACAAACAAACAAACAAAAACAAATACAAAACAAAACAAAACAAAACAAAACAAAAAACTTATCAACACGAGAATTTTACAGTCCAAATGTATATGCTTATTAAAAGAATGTGCCCTAATCATAAGACTATAGAACAATTTGCTCTCCTCACACCTCATCACCACATTACTAAAGATCTTTTTATGGCAATTTCTTTCATCTGGTGCATCATGTCTGGCTATGGAAGCAGAGAGATGGAGAGATGGAAACCCTAAGCAACAACCAAAAAGAAATTCCAAAGACAAAAAACCCACTGTAACATAGTTGAAAATTGCCTTTGATGGGCTTGTTAGTAGACTGGATATTTTAAAGGACAGAATCTCTGAGCTAGAGGACAAATCAATAGACTTCTTAAAACCTCCAAACAAACAAGCAAATAATAATGACAACAAAACAAAGAGAAGAAAGAAAAAACAAAAACAGAACAGAATACTTAAAGAATGTAGGATAACTACAAAACTAACTATTCCCTGGGAATACAGGTAATAAGAGACAAAGGAATAAAAGAAATATCTGAAATAGTAATGACTGAGAATTTCCCCAAAATAAATATCAGACAATGAGCCACAGATCCAGGAAGCTCAGAGATACCATGCACGGTAAATGCAGAAGAAATTAAATTTGGCATAACATTTTTAAAGTAGGGAATCAAACATAAAGAAGAAATCCTGAAAGAAAGGAGAATAAAAACACATCTATAGAGGAATAAAGATACAAATTATAGCCAATTTCTCCTTAGAATCAATGTAAGCACCAAGAATGTTTATATATAAGTGAAGTGAGTGATAGCAATATAGGGCATGGGAGGAAGGAACTAAAATTAGTTGGTTATTATAAGGTATTATTCCTACATGGGGAGTAGTATAATGTTATTTGACAGTGCATTTGGGGTAGTTGTAAATATACAGTGCAACCACTAAAAAAAGAAATAAAAGAAGGATAACCTATATAATAAAAAAGGAGAAAAAATGGAATATAAAATGTTGAATTAAAAACACGAAAGGCAGAACTGTGGGAGACAGAAAATAAGACCAAATTACAAGGGCAACAAATAGCAAAAATGATAGCTATTAATCCAACCATATAAAAAAATCACTTTTAGTCAATGGGCTAAAAGCACAAATTAGAAAACAGAGATTGTCAGAGTAGGTCTAAAAAACATTCCCCCAATTATATGTTGTCTACAAGAAACTCACTAAAAGGATAAAGACATATATGATTTAAAAATAAATACATGAAAAAATGTACCATTCTAGAAAAAAAATCAATGGCTATATTAATTTCAGACAAAGCAGACTTCAAAGCAAGGAAAAATATGAGAGGTAAATAATGATAAAGAGTCAGCACTCCAAGAAGAGATAACAATCCTTAATATGTATGTGCCAAACATCAGAGCATAAAACCACGAGGCAAAAATAGAAGTGCAAGGCTACCCATGAAAAAGAGAGAGAACGCACACAAACTAGAAAAGGAAATGAAATATATATATATATAGATGGGGAAGGAAGACAAAAAAAATGCTTTTGTCTATGTAGTAAAAATTTGTCTATTTAGTAAATGTAGTAAAAATTTGTCTATTTAGTAAAAAAAGAAAACATCGACAAATATACTACTTGAAACTAATAAGCTATTATAAAATGTAAACTTGGATTGTTTTCATATAAACCAAAAATGAACAAGTGCAATTTTAAGTTTAAAACATATTATTTACATTATCACCCATAAAAATGAAATACTTAGGTGTAACTATTTATGAGAAAAACTGTAAAACCTTGATGACAAAAATCAAAGAACTAAATAAATGGAGAGATAGTTTATGTTCATGGATAGAAAGACTCAACCATGTCAAATGTCAATTCTTCCCCATTTAATTTATGGGTTCACTATAATCCTAATCAAAATACCAACAAATTTTGTGAATGTTGACAAATCTATTCTAAAGTTTATATGGAGAGGCACAGAAACCAAAACAGGCAACACAATATTGAATAGGAAGATCAAAGTTGGATGATGGATAGTACTAATGTGAAGATTTTCTATAAATTTATAGAAATCAAGATAGCATGGTACTGGCAAAAGAAAAGAGATCAGTGGAACAAAATAGAGAGTCCAGAATAGATACCCATAAATATAGTCAACTGATCTTTGACAAAAGAATAAAGACAATATAATGGAGCAAAGATATTCTCTGCAACAAATAATGCTGAAACAAAGGGATATCCACATACAAAGGGATGAGTCCTGATGCAGAATTTACACTCTTTACAAAGATTAACTCAAAGTCAAGCACAGACCTAACTATACACACAAAATTGTAAAACTCCTAGAAGATAACATTGGAGGAAACCTGGATGAGTTTGGGAATACTGATGTCTTTTTAGATACAAAAGATACAACCTATAAAACAAATAATTTATAACCTGGAATTTGTTAAAATTTAAAAATTTTGATCTGTGAAAACCTAGGGCAAGAAAATGAGAAAACAAACCACAGAATAGGATAAATTATTTACAAAAAACACAGCATAAAAGACTGCTATGCAGAATACAAAATAAACTATTAAAACACAACAGTAAGCAAAGAAAGAACCCAATTAAAAAATTCCCAAAGACAACTGATACCTCACCAAAGAAAATATACAGCCAGCAAATAAGCATATAAAAAGATGCTCCACTTAATAAGCCTTCAGGAAAAATAAAATTAAAATGACAACAAGGTACCATTACACGTCTATTAGGATAGCCAAAATCCAAAATACTGAGAACCCCAAATGCTGGCCTGGATGCGGAGCAGCAGGAACCCTCATACATTCCTGGTGGAATACAAAATGGCCCAGCCACATAGGAAGACAGCTTGGTGGTTTCTTACAGAACTAGACATACTCTGATTCTATCATCCAGCAATTGTGCTTTTTGGTAAATGCCCAGAAAATTTATGTCCACACACAAATCTGCACAAAGATGACCACCCATTCACATGTTTATTCATAATGTCAAAACTTGGAAGCAACCAAGATATCCCTACATTAAAGTTTAAATAAACTGTGTTCTCCAGACAGTAAATTATTATTCGGTGCTTAAAAATACGAGCATCAAGTCATAATAAGAAATGGAAGAACTTTAGTACTAAGAAGCCAATCTGAAGAGGCTCTGTGCTATATGATAGCAATTAAGGAACATTCTGAAGAGGTAAATGTATGGAAACAATACAAAGTTCAGTGGTTGACAGGGATGGGAGAGGGAAGAGAGAGAAATAAGCAGAGAACAGAGGATTTTTAGGGCAATGAAAATTCTCTGTAAAACACTATATTAATGGATACATGTCCATTATACATTTGTCCAAATCCATAGAATGTACATCAAGAATGAACCTCATGTATTTTGGATAAAAATGATGTGTCAAGATAGGTTTATCCTTGGTAAAAATAAATAAATAAATAAATAAACAAACAAACAAACAAACAAATAAATTATATATATATATATATAGATAGATAGATAGATAGATAGATATAGATATAGATATATAGCCACTCTGGTGGGTGATATTGATAAAAGTTTGGGCTATTTGTTTAAATCTAAAATTGTTCTATGAAAGATTTTTTTTAAAAAAAATACTAAAGAATGTTTTATTAGAAAAGTGGACTATATGTCTATGGCCATACCACCCTGAAAGCGCCCGATCTCGTCTGATCTCGGAAGCTAAGCAGGGTCGGGCCTGGTTAGTACTTGGATGGGAGAAAAGTGGACTATGCCAACTTTAATTAATATTTTCAGATATAGCAGATTATGTTACACTAGTGTACACAATTATATGCCCCCCACTCAAAGTCTTAGCCTTCTGTTCTTATATATTTGACCTCCTTTACCCACTTCATCCTCCTCCACCCTCAATTCCTTCTGGTAGCTACCATTCTAATGTCTGTATTTATGAGTTTGTCTTTGTTGTTCTTTTGTTAGTTACTTTTTGTATTCCACATGTAAGTGAAATCATGCTGTTTTGTTCTTTTCCTTCTGACTTATTCACTTACTAGTAGCATAATACTCTCCATGAAATACATATGGCCATATTTCATCTTTTCTTATGGACTGAATTCTTTCCTTAAAAAATATATTTTATTGATTTTTTACAGAGAGGAAGGGAGATGGACACAGAGTCAGAAACATCAATGAGAGAGAAATGTCAATCGGCTAGCTGCCTTCTGTACACCCCTTACTAGGGATAAGCCTGCAACCATGGTACATGCCTTAACCGGAATGTATCCTGGGACCCTTCAGTTCGCAGACCAATGCTCTATCCATTAAGCCAAACAGGTTAGGGATGGACTGAATTCTTAATTGGGCTGTTCCATTTGGTAAATTAGTTTAGAGCAACTATTTCTGAATTTCCATCCCAGATTCTCTTCCGTTGTCACTTGTTTCTCCCTGAGTATGCTGCTTCTGTTAGTTTTAATTATACGCTTACTGGTAATGACTCCATTGTTGTATAGAGCATCAGCATTCCTCTTTTCTGACCAACAATTTTCCTGTCAACACAGGCTTGTCTTTACGGTGGTTACTGCCACATATTTAATTTCTGTTAACTCTCCAAGGAAGCTGTGAATATTGGAAATAAAAAAAAAAGAATGCAATGAAAAAGAAAATGAGAGCAAAGAAACTATTTCATAGGATAAGTAATCTTGTCAATCCTGATTAAATAAGGCAACAAAAATAATTCTCTGTGGAATATTTTCCGTTCTATTCTTTTTGCTATTGGTTTTTGTTTTATTTTTTAGGGATAGTGCAAGAGAGAGGGAAAGACAAAGTTAAACATCGATGTGAGAGGCAATTGGTTGCCTCTTGCATGAGCCTGGACCAGGGCCAGGGCCACAGAGGAGCCTGCAAACAAGGTACATGCCCTGGACTAGAATCGAACCTGGGACCTTTGATCCACAAGCCAAAGCTCTATCCACTGAGCCAAACTGGCTAGGGCATTCTATTCTTTTTTTTTTTTTTTTTTTTTTTTTTTTTTTTTTTTTAAGGAAAACTACCTTCCTACAGTGTGTTTATTTAATAGGTCTATATTCATGACTGATTTAGACCCACTCCTCTAAGCTTTTCTGAAATTATAAATTATATAGAACAGAATAATTGTAATTCTTAGTTATCTATAGATTGTACAAGTAAATAGAGAACATATATAAATGGTCCATGCAGAAGAAGAAAAATGCTTAATCAGAAAACTTCATCCAGTGGGTCACACTTCTAATAAAAGTATAAACATTACTAAAACAGCATATACAAATTTTTTATCCTGAAGTCTACAAATTTGTTAAGTCATCCACATTATCTTCACTACTTCTTTCAATTAAAATAATTTTCCTGGATAATACTACTGTATTTCCGTATCGTGGACCAATACCTTTAAGCCTACATTGTGTGACATGTTGGGGATTTCCTGGGATAGGAACAGAGTCCTTTTATTATCCCAGTTCTCTTAGGGGAAAAAGCAAAGCAAAGTCATTCTGCCAAAGAAATCCAGATACTCCTTCCCATCCAGGGTCATTTCCATTACCATATCTTTAAAATTTCCTTCTAGAAAGAGCAATTAAGGGTAAATCTGTCTTCTGGAACTTTTCCCTTGTGTCATATCTGCTTACATCTGTTTTATGAACACATGCATACAAATTAGGAAAGAGAAACCGTATGCACAGAAATAATATAATATAAGTGGAATTGGCATAAATGAAAATATTAACATGATTTAAATGTGTATAAAGTCAGAAAAGTAGCATGATATTCTGGAAAAACACACACATTGATCCATGCAGCATATAGGCCTCTCGATTCTCAGCACAATTACCAAAAGTACCACCAATAAATGCTTTGAAATTACTCATGACTATAGTGAGGAGAATTTATTTATATTTATATTCCTTGAAAAACTATGTGACTAGCTAGCTATTCCATAATCTAAAAATCTAATTAAAATAAATCTTACAAAACTGTTTGTTCTTGATTTTTCTACAATTGGAAATGTGTATTTCTTAATTAGATTTATCATTGAACTTTATCTTATTTTTTTATACACCTTTTGGAAATATCTGTATGCTAAAATGAGGCTACTTTGACATTTAGGATATTTGTTTGCTTGTGTGTTTTTTCTCCAAAAGCCATATGCTAAATGATTTCTTTTTACTGGTAACATGTGGCCCATAAAGAAAATTGTTGTGACATTTTTAATCCTAAATTTCTCAGTTAGGTCAAAAAACAAACAAACAAAAAAACAATTGCATACTAAGAAAGCATTTTCTCTCTTAGCTGAATAATAGCAAAAGTAGAAAAGTAGATGTTGCATTAAATAGTTTAATTTTATTAACAATAGAAATCCTAATTTCCAAATTAGCAGAACCCATTCTATCACTGGTGCTGAGGACAGGATTAATAATTGTAGATCATTAATATTATTTCTGGCATTATAATGTGAAATAATTTATGTTATACGTTAATCCACAGAAAGATGGAACCTTATTATAACACTATCAAGCTATGAAAGTCAGCAGGTCTATTGAATTACCTTCATATCTGAAAAAAACTGCTGACATTTGTTATTGAATCCTATATTTAGGAGACTTAGAAATTAGTTCCCTACTTAGAAATCAGTCTATGACGCCTGCACTTTGTTTCCTGTGGCTGCTGTAAGAAATTGCTACACGCTGTGTTACTTTCAACATAAATTTATTCTCCTGCAATTCTTGAGGCCAGGCAGGTAAAATCCAAGTGCTGGTGTCAGGAGGGCTGTCCCTGCCTCCCCCCATTGTGGGCATGTTTTTCTCTTCTTCTGTCTCCTATCAGGATACTTGTCATTGGATTTAGGATTTCCCCAGATAATCCAAAATGATCTTACCCCAAGACCTGTAATGTCATTACATCTGCAGAGTCCCCTTTTCCAAATAAGGTCACATTCATAGGTTCTGGAAATTAGGATGTGGACTATATCTACTTCTCAGGGAGGCCCTAATGCAATTCACTAAACAACCTATACATGAATCTACTTGGCTATTATATTTATCTAAAATCTGTTATTTTTATTGAATGTATTGGGTGATATCCTACCTAATTAAGAGAGAATATGCTAATTGACCATCATGCCCTCACAAGATGGTGGCAGCCACACCCAATAAAGAGGGAATATGCTAATTGACTACCATACCCTCACCGTCTTGCCTCTGGTAATCACCGTACTATTTGTTATCTGTGTTCATGAATCTTAGTCATTTTGATATTCAAACTCACACTTTGGCAGATGACTTAAGGACAATGATAAAATAGTATGACCTGAGTCTTGCATGTTAATAACAATTTGCCAGTGCCTTTATGCATAAAAGTTAGTTTTGCTGGAAAAAAAAAAAAGTTGCTCATTCACACTTTATCTCTTTAACTATCTTAAATATGTTACTCCATTTTCTTTTCTTTTAAAAAAATATATTTTATTGATTTTTTTACAGAGAGGAAGGGAGAGATATAGAGAGCTAGAAACATAGATGAGAGAGAAACATAGACCAGCTACCTCCTGCACACCCCCCACCGGGGATGTGCCCGCAACCAATGTACATGCCCCTGACCGGAATCGAACCGGGACCCTTCAGTCCGCAGACAGACACTCTACCACTGAGCCAAACCGGTTTCGGCTGTTACTCCATTTTCATATGGCCTCAGTATTGTTGAAAAATGTTAACCATAATCTCATTTTAGTATATGCCCAAAGAATTTTTCTTTTCTTTTGAGATCAACAAAAAGTTTTGATGTCTTGGTGTTGGCTATTTTAAGTAAACATTTTTAGGTACACTATCTCTCTTTAAAAATGTAGATCTGCCCCACCAGCATGGCTCAGTGGTTGAGTGTTGACCTATGAAACACGAGGTCACAGTTGGATTCCAGATCAAGGCACATGCCTAATTTGTGTGTGGGCTCAATCCTCAGTGTGGGGCATGCAGGAGGCAGCTTATCAATGATTCTCTCATCATTAATGTTTCTCTCTCTTTTCTCTCTCTCTCTCTCTCTCTCTCTCTCTCTCTCTCTCTCTCTCTCTCTCTTTTCCTTCATCTCTGAAATCAATAAAAATATATTTTTTACAAAGTAGATCCAATTTAAATGTATTTCCAGAAGAATTTTTTTAATTATAGGTTTTAGTATAATTTGGTTCCCTTAGTTTGGTTTTGGTCTCTTCTCTGCCTAGCTTCAATATTTGTCACTATCTTTAAAATATAAGCATATCTTTTATTTCCTTATAAATGTCTCCTCTCTTTCACTCTCTATGCTTCTTAAGACATTTTTGTCTTGTTTGTTCACTTACGTGTTCCTTATCCCTCTTTCATGAAATTATGTTTCTTTTATTTTTATTTATTTCCTGAGATTTATTACTTCTTATATAATACTAATTACATAATTTTTAAATATCCTTTAGGTCATTTAAAAAATAATAGCTTACAGTTTTAATATGTCTTGGGCACTCCTTTCATTCTAGCTGAAGATATTATTCTGCTCACCATTCTCATTACTATCATAACGTTGCATAGGATTTAATTTGATCCTCAATTTTATAAGAAAATAGCTTATCCCAAGATTTAGAATAATGCAAGATTAGGATAGCTTGGATATCTCCAATAAATTCTAGGTTTTTTTTGTTTTGTTTTGTTTTGTTTTGTTTATTGTGGTGTTGAAATATTTGTCAGTTTGTTCCATGAGACTTTAAGATCCTGAACCTCTCCCAATGTTGGTTTAGATCTTCTCTTTTGTTTTATTCTGTTACCCTCATTCTTCTAAATTTTTCCCACTCCTGGCCATGTCCCATCACCGTTACCCTGTGCTGCGGGAAGTCCTCGCAGTCAGTTTTACATGTTCACAGGGAATAGTTGGTTTCAGCCCATTCAATCTTTTACCACAGACCTCTCGCATTTCCCAACACTGGACACGGCAAAACCCCTCCAAGTCCCAGCTGCTTTTCTTCAAGGGCCTGCACTATGTTTTTGAGTCGATGCATCTTGTTTACATGGGGTTCTGTTTTCCTCAGGTCTGACAGGCACCAGTGCTTGCTGCCTCCTTCCTTCCACAGAGACAACCCTGTGAAGGTCTTGTGGCCTTTGGTGGTGTGTCCCCTCCTGCTTTTATTTGGGAGTTTGTAAGAATACCTTGCTAACTAGTAACATTTTTATTGCTATTTTTCCTGTGTTGTCTATTTGTTCTTTCCGGGTTTTTTTTCCTTTTAAAAAAAATATACTTTATTGATTTTTTAGAAAGGAAGAGAGAGGGATAAAGAGTTAGAAACATCAATAAGAGACAATCATCAATCAGCTGCCTCCTGCACACCCCCTACTGGGGATGTGCCTATAACCAAGGTACATGCCCTTGACCAGAATCAAACCTAGGACCGTTCAGTCCACAGGCTGATGCTCTATCCACTGAGCCAAACCGGTTTCGGCTCTTTCTGTTTTTAATGTCAGGATCTGTAGAGATTGAACAGTTATGCTGCTGCACGACCATCTTTTCAGAATCCCAGGATGACGTGCACTTTTCACTTCACATTATGTTTTTACAATGAAGCCTCATGAATAAAGGGAGCTGTGGTAGCTACGCCTTCTTTTCTCTGATACAGAGTATTCAGCTCTACAAATATGCAAACCATGTACTTATCCATTTCTCAGGTTAACTCCTCTTAAAAAGCTTTGTTGTTGTTACAAACAACGCCTTTATAAATATTCCTTTATGTCTCTACTAAGTATGCACATGGAACAGCCTCTCTAAGGCAGAGCAGAAAAAAAATCAGAGGGAATGAAATACTAAAAAATATAACAGGCTGAGTATTTTTTCCAGGTACATCTGAATATTGTCTAAAAGGGGCTCTTCTCATTGCTGGATTCGACTCATTTAAAAAATTTTTAAACTGAGCTTATTTTTCCTGGTTATTTGCAATAGGGGATTGTGACACACATAAGTTTTGGAAAGTTTTAAAGAGCCATATTCTCTGCCCATCTGAGTTGTACCATGAATAAATGTGGTGACAATTCTATGCATCGTTCCATCATCTCTATCATACCCTTTAGAGGTAAACATCCCTGATACTGTTTTTACACATGTGGCCCATGACTTCAGCGACATTTTTTTTCTTCCTCGTTTGTTTGAGGAAAAGTTCCAGCCATGTCTGAGGATAACGGGACTAGAGGGAGGAAAGACCACCTACCATGGGCATGGCAAAGCACATGTTCTGTCTACACTGCGGACATTATGTTTTCTGACCCAGAATGGAAAAGGCAGAAGCTGCACAGAGGCCTACCAGGAGGAAGGTGAAAGACATACTCAGTTACGTGAACTCAGAAGAATGTTCCTTCAGTAACTACCAAATGTTTGGCAGAGGGCGTTGTCAGTAACACCTGGGTGATCCAGGAAATAGGCCAATTTAACATGTGGTGATAGATGACTGGAAAACACCTACTTTTTTAAAATTATAGTTGACAAGTCACATTGGATTACTTCCAGGTGTATAACATACCGAGTTGATGTTTGTATTGCTTACCATGTGATCACCACAATAACTTTAATAATCATGTCACTACACAAAGTTCAGATAATATTGACATTTTCCCTAGTCTATATGTTACTCATGATTTTGAAAATGTTTTAATAACTGGAGGTCTGAATCTCTTATTCCCCTTTACCTTTTTTACCTAACTCTCCACCTCCTTCCCTCTGGGAACAATCAGTTTGTATCTATGAATCTTTCTGTGTTTTGTGTTTTTTTTAATTTCTATGTATTTATCTACATTTACACTCTTTCGCTTCCCTGTAAGAGGGCCTCCCCTTCCATTGCCACGTGACTTCCCTGGTGTCCTGTGGAAAGGAAATACATGTCTGCCTCATTGATCTGAGCTTGCCCATGTGACATCTTGACCAGAGGAATGTGAGCAGATATGATACACAACATGTCTAGTGGGAAATTTAAGATCCACCACTAAAAGAGCATAGTCAACAGGAGCCACTCCTTCCAGGTTTCAGAATGAGAAGGCCCCTGCCCCCAGGGATGCAGCCTCTCACTGCGCCACAGCCCACTTCCAGCTAAGAAACTACAGTTGGCTAATGTGAGTCACTGTACTAGATCCTTATCTTCAAACTCCAAACTCCATATTATTTCATGAAAAAAAGATGTCAGAGCAACTTCATCTTTTTCTTTTCCTCCTCAAACTGGCTTATTAAAGCACTGCCTGTTAAACTAATTCATAAACATTGATTTCTAGCACCCTAGATAACTGTAAAACTTATTCATCTAGAATAGAAACTCAGGTTAGCCTAAACTACAAACATATGAGTAAGGAGTGATTACTAAGGCATCATTAGAGTGGAAGAAGCAGAGAGAACAGAAGTTGAAATTAATTTTAGTACCATTAAACTTTTAGATAATTCCATCCTGTTTTATGCCTTTAAAATTCACATTCAATGGATCTGATCCCTCTCAAAATGATGTCTAGTCCCTGCCAGTCTAATGACGATGCATGCACTTACCATGGAGAGCATTTGCTAGGCTGTGTACTTTGATTCACGATTTTGGGAAATGTTCCACATGAGCTCAGACAGGTATATTGTAGAACTATTTAGTTTTCAACTAGATGGCCTGTAGTTTCAGAAGATCACTGAGAGCTTTGGACCTTACATTCCTCTCACCAGTGTTTGGAGGAGAGTTTTCAGAAGGCCATCCTTTCTATTGAATAAAAAGGTTTTGTTAAATTGAAAATAGGCACTCTGCAGAAAAGAAACAACACTGGGTTCCCTAAGGGTTAGTTTAATTATATTAAGCTGCTCTGAATCCTACATTTACTATCTTGACTTTTTGTTGAATCCATTCTGACTGATAATCAGTAGGAAATGAACATATCTTTAGGCCCAGGGAAACAGAAACAGCTATAAGTGTTTCTTTTAAAGTTAGAGTATCATAGAGCATCTTCTTGATTACTTTTTAAATTTTATTAATACTTCTGTGCCTTAGTTTAGTCCAAGTGTTTACTTTGGAAGTAAATACAGTGATGATTAAAGTAATATAAAACCTAGAAAGTAAGAATAATGTAAGAGAGGGAAATGCATACTGCATGAGAGTAGTGGTAATTCTGTATAAATCTGTTTGCTAAAGTATACTTATATATGACTTTTGGGTAGTCTAATTTGCATTACAGTATAGTCATATCATAATCATATTTCACTTAGGAAATTTAACTCTGTGTGCCTTTCAAAAATAAATAAATAAGAGAGAGAGAGAGAGAGAGAGAGAGAGAGAGAGAGAGAGAGAGAGAGAGAGAGAGAGAAAACAGAGAGAAATGAGAACTTTCCTGAGAGTAAGTGTGATAAAGGTGGTATGAATCTTATTCCTAAATTAAGCTGTAGTTTCAAGTATCTAAATTATCTATCATAATGTATCTCATTATGTTGATTATTTATTGTTAAAATAAACCTTGACTACTTCCTCTGGTTTTTAATCAGAGAAACAGCTATTCATCCCAATAGTGAAGAAAAACATTGCCTGTATTAGCTTCAAAGAGGACTCAGATTCTGCTTTCAAATGATTTCCTCATAAGGAAATGTTGCAGGAATGTTTGGCCATTTGTGGAGTTTGCTTTCTCTGGTCTCTTTCGAACACAGTCTATGCAGGTGCTCCTCCTCCCCACGGGCTGAGTTTCGTGACAACAAGAAAGTCTTCGCAAGCCTGCCACCAGCTACTCACCTGTGTGCTTCTCGGGTATTCCCCTCTTACTGCATCATCCAAGGAAAGATTAATTTATGTCCAAATGCATTTTAAAATTGTTTGCAATTTAATTTAAAATTAGCAAACAAGGTTACGACATACTGAGTTTCTATTTGCCATCTCTTGTGACCCTGATGTAGTTACAACGTCTTGACTAAGTATAGTTTACTTTTAAATAAAAATTCCAGTTACAATATAATGTCAAATGTGCTTTGGCATTTTTGTTTTTTAGTATTTATTACAATGACTGGCATGTATAATACAATCTACATACACACACACACACACACACACACACACACGCTCACAAATGTTTTCTTTATATAGATAGAAAACATTTTGCTGACTAAATTAGATATATTTGCTATAGAAAAAAAAATGACTGTCTGCCCTCAAAAATTGCTGTGTTGAAATGAATCCACAATGCGATGACATGTGTAGGTGGGGCCTTTGGGACATGATGAGGGCATGAGGGCAGAGTCCTGGCAAATGGAAGTAGTGATTTTCCAAAAGGAATCTCAGAGGCCTCTCCTCCCCCTTCAGCCTTGTGAGGACACATGGAGACAATGGCCAGCAGTGACCCTGAATCAAGTTCTTAACCAAGACCAAGGTGCTGAGACTGCTCACCCTCCAGAATTGTGAGAGATAAGTGTGTGCTGTTTATAAGCCACCGGGCTATGGTATTTTTGTTACAGTTGTCTGAAGGGACCAAGGCACAATTTCAATAACATTTTGAACAAAATCGATATTTCTTACACACATAAACATGCAAGAATAAAAGTTCACCAGTTACCTTCAGTGCTCATGAGTTTTAGGGCCTAAAGCCAAACCAGACTGCTGAGGTAGCGGAAGGAAGATGATAAAATAATGGGAGCTCCCTTTGGGGCACATGAAGTTTTAATTTTCTACTATAAGTGCAAAGGTGATTAGTTATCTATACAAGCCTATACAACTATATAAGAAATTCTGGTATTGATCTAAAATATTGATATAAATTTGAGTCAAACTTATTCATAATATTTAAAGTGAGAGATTGGATTAGATCACATGGAATAATAGGCACAGAAAAGGGAAGCTGGCCAAGTATTGAGCTCTAGAGCATTTATAAAATTTGAAGTGAAACATTGGAGAACCAGCAATAATAACTGATTCTATATAAATTTTACTTTAAGAAAAATGTTTGAGTTTCTTTAGTTTGTAAAGAGACTCAAACATTCTGTCAAATCAATTTAAAAATGTATTGTGTATGTTTTTAAAACACAGTATTTAAGTCTATATTATAGCTTCAAAAAGAAATATACAGCCCAGTCAGCATGGCTCAGTAATTGAGCACTGACCTATAAAACAGGAGGTCATGGTTTAATTACTGGTCAGGGCACTTGCCTGGGTTTCAGGCTTGATCCCCGGTGATGTAGAGGTAGCATATCAATGATTCTCTCTCATCATTGAAGTTTCTATCTCCTCTCCCTCTCTTCCTCTCTCAAATCAATAAAAATATATTTAAATAATAATAATATTCATAAGTATATATTGCTTTCCTAAAAAAAAAAAAAGTGAGAAGGGGAAACCTGAGAAATAGGATGAAAGCAAGCCAAAAGTAGTGCCTTGGAGTTCAAATGAAGGAACTATTTAAGAAGCAGAGAATGAACAACTAATGAAATTTCACTGACAGGTTGACTAAGAAGAATGTTAAAAATTTGTTGTATTTTTATGTACTTATTTATGTTTGCATATGTAAACATTTATAAGGCTAGATATTGCAATACATTTAATGAAAGCATCAAGTCATTATAATATCAGTGTTTTTTAATGCTATGCATTTATTAATTTAATTTTCTACCAATCATTTGATGTAAATTGACTTATTTCCATCTTATAAATGAATACTCTAATACACATACATACCATAAGTAAGTGACCCAGGGACATACATAAAGTAAGTGGTACAACTAAGGTTTAAATCCAGGCAGCCTGTATAAACTTCCACAACCAGAAAATAGTAGTTCTAAATCTTTATTTTGAAACTCTATAAAATAATCCTATCTAATATGCAAATTGACCTTCACTCCAATAGGCAGGATGGCTGCCCCCATGTGGACACAAGATGGCCACCACAAGATGGCCAGCAGAGGAAGGGAGTTGAGAGGGACCAGGCCTGCAAGGGAGGGCAGTTGGGGGCAATTAAGCCTGCAGGGGAGGGCAGTTAGGAGTGACCAGGCCAGCAGAGAAGGGAAGTTGTGGGTGACTGAGAGTGCAGGGAAGGGCATTTGGGGGGACCCAGGCCTGCAAGGGAGAGCAGTTAGGCATCAATCAGGGGAGCAGTTAGGCATCCATCAGGCTGGCAGGAGAGTGGTTAGGGGGTGATCAGGCTGGCAGGCAGAAGCGGTTAGGGGCAATCAGGAAAGCAGGCAGGCGAGCAGTTGGGAGCCAGCAGTCCTGGATTGTGAGAGGGATGTCCAACTGCCTGTTTAGGCCTGATCCCAGTAGGATTGGGCCTAAACGGGCAGTCAGACATCCCTTGAGGGATCACAGGTTGGAGAGGGTGCAGGCTGGGCTGAGGCACACACAACCCTGTGCATGAATTTAGTGCACTGGGCCTCTAGTTACTAATATTTTCTTATCATTGTTTGTGGCAGTGTAGTAGACTTATGAAGAGAAAGTTATAAAAACCAGTTTTCTTTCAAGATTTTTCAAGGTAAGCAGTTACTAGATCATGAAAGACTATTTTTTGGCTTTAGGTTAATGGAGAGTTTATTTTTAAAATTTAAGCAAATGTATATGGCACAATGAAATGTTTACTTTTAAATGTGTGGTGAATTCCAAGTGGAGAATGATTTGAAGTAAACCTCCAGGCAGGAAGTACAATTAGAAAGCTCCCTAGCAATCCAAGCAAGGGATGTGATGGAACTAGTAATTGATGATGAAAACAAGTGAATAGATTTTAGGACTATTTAAGAATAGAATTACATACTTAGTGATTGATTGAATACATAAGTCAAAGAAGAAGTCGTCAATAATAATCTCCAGATAATCGATTTGAATAACCAAGTGGATAATGATGCCATTTATTAACATAGGAAAGACTGAGAAAGGAGTGAGTATAATGGGCAATTTTATTTTTTATCTGATCAGTTTGAGACAACTGTAGAACTTTAAAATGGAGACTTCAGAAGGAGCGTTACCATGGGCACTAAGATCAGGAGATGGATTTGTATTGGAGGTACTGCTTTAAAAATCTCTCTAAAAAATTACTTCAGGCAAATCTTTCCTCACCATATTTCCATTGTTGAGGGGTCCTTGTTAAAGGATCATGTGTCAGGTGCAAAGGGCGCAGACACCATACAAGTTATTTAAACAAAACCTGACCCATTGTTATAAACTTAATGTACAACTGAAAAAGATTGACAGGAACAATGATGTAATACAGAGAGTACAGTGGTGCCTCGCATAAAGAACGCCTCGCACAGCGAACGCTGCACACAACGAACTTCATTTCATGATTCATACAACGAACTTCGTTTCACACAACGAAGTCGCCCGAGCTTCCATGACCGCTTTGCCCGAGCTTCCACGACTGCTTCGCCTGAGCTTCCACGATCGCTGCCGATGTATTGCATCCTTCCGCGCAGGCACTGCAGGCAGTCGTTAGTCACTGCGCTTAACTTAAGCATGTATCGCGGCAATCGTTCTTCATTACGAATTAAATCACGCACGTATCACGGCAGTCGTCCTTTTAAGTTAAACTCAATATTTTTTTTATATCATGGCTTCTAAAAAAAGCAGGAAGGTGATTTCTGTTGAAATGAAACAGGAAATAATTAGAAGGAGTGAATGTGGGGTAAAACAGTGTGACCTCGTCAAAGAGTTTGGCCTCAGCAAGACCACCATTTTCACCATTTTGACAAATAAGGATGCAATCAAATCAGCCAAAGTAGCCAAAGGAGTATCAAAACTATTTCATGAAAAACATAGGTCTTCAATTCACGAGGAAATGGAGAGGCTATTAGCGATTTGGATTAAGGACAGGCAGGTGAAAGGTGACGTAACAACTCAAGATATTATCTGTCACAAAGCCAAGAGAATTTATGATGATCTAAAGAAAAACGTCCCTGGAAGCAGCAGCAATCAAGATAATGAAGAAGAATTCAAAGCCAGCAGGGAGTGGTTTTTTAGATTTAAGAAAAGGTGTGGAATCCACAGCGTTACTATGCATGGTGAGGCTGGCAGTGCTGACAAGAAAGAAGCAGAAAAGTTCTCTATTAACTTTCAAAAATGTATTAAGGATGAAGGATATTGCCCACAACAAGTGTTCAATGCCGATGAAACGGGTCTTTTCTGGAAAAGAATGCCGAGCAGAACCTTCATTACAAAAGAGGAGAAGAAATTGCCAGGACACAAAGCCATGAAGGACAGACTTACCCTTATGTTTTTGTCTAATGCCAGCGGAGACCTCAAGATCAAACCTCTATTGGTTTATCATTCTGAAAATCCAAGAATTTTCAAGAAAAATAACGTTATTAAGTCCAAACTGCCCGTCCATTGGAAGTCCAATCAAAAAGCCTGGGTGACCCAAGTTATCTTCAACGAATGGATTCTGGAAACCTTTGCTCCTGCCGTGAAGAAATTCTTGCTGGAAAAAGAACTGCCGCTCAAAGCCCTTCTGATACTTGACAATGCCCCTTCTCACCCAAAAGACCTAGAGGAAATATTGCAGGAAAATTATCCTTTTATCAAGGTGCAGTATTTGCCACCAAACACCACATCCATTCTTCAGCCAATGGATCAGCAAGTTATTGCGAACTTTAAAAAACTCTACACTAGAACCCTCTTTAATAAGGTGTTTGAAGAATGCGAGTTTGGTGGAGACAATATGACTGTCCAAAAGTTTTGGAAGGAGAAATTTGATGTCCTTATGGCAATACGACTTATACAGAAGGCCTGGGAAGAAGTGTCACAAAGGACCCTCATTTCTGCTTGGAAGATGCTTGTGCCTTCGTGGACCCAGGAAGAAGCAGTAGTTGATGACACAGAAGTGGTGAAGGACATCATCACAGTGGCCCAAAGGTTGGAATTAGAGGTAGAGGAAGAGGATGTAGAGGAGCTTATTGAGGAACACGAAGAAGAACTCCAAGCACTTCTGGTCCAGCAACAGGACAATGCTCAAAGGGAAGCGTCATCTGATAACGAGGAGCAACAATCAAACAATCAACCAATCCCAACTGCTGACATCAAGAACATCCTGGTCAAATGGAAAGCAGTTCAGGAGTTTACCAATGCCCACTATCCGGATTCAGCTGAAGCAAACAGGATCAACGATCTTTACTCTGATACTCTTGTCCGTTATTTCCGGCAGATGTTGGAGAAAAGAGAAAAACAAACGACTTTGGACAGGTTTTTCATGAAACCATCGGCCAAAAAGCAGAAAATGGATGAAGATGTGCAAGATTCGGTAGACTCTACTTAGTCTGTCTTAAAATTAAAAAAATGTGTTTGTTTTTTTTAAATTATGTTTTTAGATGTATCTAAATAAAAATAATAACAAAAAATTTATCTTTTTTTATGTCATCTTAGCATATTTTATGCTACAGAACGAATTATTTTTTTTAACATGTATTGTTATGGGAAAACGCGTTTCACATAACGAACTTTTCGCATAACAAACTTGCTCCTGGAACGAATTAAGTTCGTTGTGTGAGGCACCACTGTAATGGCAAGAAGCAGCCTCCACGTCCGGGCTGTGCAAAGAGAAGGGGTTAAGTTAGGCTTATCAGACTGCAAAATGGTATCTCTTAGGAAGAAGAGCTGGTGAGGGAGCGCTTCAAAGCTCAAAACCTAGTCTCCATAGGTGTGGGTCTGGGCAGCTGAGGAAATGGCCCTGCCCTGATGCCTAGTGCTCCTGTGTGTTTGATTGAAGCAGCTAAAGAAACTTCAATCCCCAGAATGCTTTCTTCCTGCTTCCGCTTCTTCTGCTTCCTTACTCTAATCTAGAAGACATTCTAAGTGGAATGGCAAGCATTGCTTTATAACCTAGACCAGGCTGTTTCCTTCTAAGTTCTCTCCCAAACTGATAGAGAAAGTGAAAGGCCAAATGGGGAACAAAGGGTTGAACAGGTTGAAGGAATGATCTTGTATAATGAAGACGGACAATCGGGTTTCCTGCTGGATATAGGAACACAGAGGTGAGAGGGCTTTTCTTTATTTTCCTCTTTCCAGTTTGGCTATATACTGCCTTTTCAATTTCTAAGCCTAAATAGTTTATCAACAATTGCTCACTTAGCAAGCAATATTCCATCTTAGGCGTTTTCATGTCATTAATTGTTCTGTAGTTTCGTATATGATAGATATCACTTGTTAACTATCTGTATATATAGAAACCTAAGTGACCCCTATGACTGAACAACCGGAACAACCAGTTGACCCGTCGCTATGATGCACACTGACCATCAGGGAGCAGACACTCAATGCAGGAGCTGCCCCCTGGTGGTCAGTGTACTCCCATAGCCAGCCTCCTGCAGCCCCTCCTCCAGATCAGCCAACCTCCCATGACTCTTCCTCTTAGCAAACTGCCCTCCCACCTCCACCCCACCATAGGCCTGAATCACCGGTCAGACTAAGGGAACCCACCAGTGCATGCACTCGTTACAGGACCTCTATACGTTTTATATTATTTCAAGGTCAAATAAGCTAATTAGAAGCAGTTGATTGGTAAAAATCAAATAAAAGAACTATAATTTATTTACTCAGATTCTGTGTACCAGATTTTCATATTAGTCTGTATATAGAATGGGAAAGTAGTGGTAAAATGTTTGTTTTACTAGCATCATGTGATACAGAGAACTGGTCAAGTATGTTGAAAATTTAGGTTATAAAATCTACTTATGATTCTACTTTGAAGACAAAAATTTACAATTAGAATTTATAACCTTAGACATGCATGTAAATTACTAAGCATAAAGCATAGCTTATGCTAAAAACATTTTTGAGGTTAATACTTCCAATGCCATTACATTATCAGCCAGAAAGTTACACCAAAAAATAAAATTATTTAAATTAATTTTAACTGAAAGCTTTTGTATTATAGAATAAGTGAGGCAACACAGACTTTTCTTCATTTAACTCTCACTCCAGCTAATCTCCTTATTTAATGTCTTCTTCCCCATTTTTAGAAGATAGGTCTTTGGTTAAATGGGGGGAAAAGAAAGTTTTGTGTCAAAAAAAAACACCAAAAAACTTTGTTGACACAAAACACCAGGAAGAAGAGGATGTGGCTATTTCACTCTGCAGAACCAGTGAACCCTGCTAGAGTACAAGAACTGAAGAATTCAAAATCCACTTCCAGTTCCCCCCTTTGAAATCCACAATGGGAAAATATGTTGCTTTCCTCCCCCCACCTTTTAGTCAAAGGTGTCCAATGACACTGTGGACCCTGTACAGCCAGGTGATGGGGATGGGGATAGGAGAATGGGAGTGGAAGGGAAAATCAGCTGTTCAAGAGATTCAGACTTCAATGGTCTAATTATAGATTCAGTGGGCAAAGTGAAAACTTTCTAAAATTATAGTTCTCTCTTTATGAATACTCATAATGATCCAATAATAATTTTTATATTAATGAACCATTCCTTCTTGTCTTTCCAGATACTGCAGGGTGTACTTATGGGAATACGCTAATTCCAGTTTATTTGCTATTGAAATCACATTCATTGTTCTTGTTACTACACAGATGTCCTGTTAAGAATTCTGGATTTGTCTGGGTTTGGCTCTGGGTTGCTAAGACAAGACTTATGAGCCCACCTGGGCCATTATATGAATCAAGGGTGAACCGTGAAACTATTAAATTAATAACCTACTAGTCAATCTAAGAAGATTTAATATTCGTGAAGAGCATTCTCTTCTTGAGAAAGCAAAATTAAAATGAGTTGCTTTAGAAAATGCCCTAAATGTTGCTATGTATTCTTATAAAATATTTTCTTGTATTGCTTATAATAAGTATTGTTATTTGTTAGTGATTTTTGTACCAGGAACTGTGTCAGTCTCTGAAAATACAAAGGTAAATAAACAATTAAGTTTTTTTTCCTCAGGTACTCTTTGCCCAACAAAGGACACAGATATGTACAATGTTAATGCTTTCTGAAAAGAATTGTAGTTAAAGAATAAACTGACAGGGGGAAAAAATTGGTCCTGAATCATGGATGCATAGAACAGACTGACAGAACTCAGAGGGAAGGGGTGTGGGGAGATGGGAAAAAATTAACCAAAGAACTTATATGCATACTAAAGGCCTGGTGCACAAAATTTGTGCACAGGGGAGGGAGGTATCCCTCAGTTCAGCTTGCACCCTCTCCATCTGGGGCCCCTCGGGGGATGTTTGACTGCTGGTTTAGGCCTGATCCTACAAACCGGCAGTCATACATCACTCTCTCAATCTAGTACCACTGGCTCCTAACCACTTACCTGTCTGCCTGCCTAATGCCCCCAACTGCTCTCCCTTGTTGGCCTGGTAAACCCCAACAGCCCTCCTCTGCTGGCCTGATCTTGTGCCCAACTGCTCTCCCCTGCCAGCCTGATCACCCCTAACACCATGCCAGCATGATCTCGCCCTTATCTGCTCAGCCTCAGCCGCACCACCATGGCTTTGTCAGGAAGGAAGTCAGACATCTGGAAGATGGCTGGTTGACCTGGTCTAATTTTACATATTACCCTTTTATTGACATGCATGGCCCATGGGCACAGACAATAGTATGGTGAAGGCCTGGGGTTGGGGAGGGGCTGGGAACAGTAGGGCAAAGGTGGGGAGGGGAGGAAATGGGAGACATCTGTAATATTGTCAACAATAAAATAAATATGTATCCGATCTAATAAAAGAGTAACATGCAAATTGACTGTCACTCCAACACATAAGAAGGCTGCCGTCATGTGGTCAAAGATGGCTGCCCCCATGTGGACACAAGATGGCCACCACAAGAGAGATCAGGCCTGCAAGGGAGGACATTTGGGGGTAATCAAGCCTCAGGGGAGAGCAGTTGGTTGGGGGGACCAGGAATACAGGGGAGGGCAGTTGGAGGGGACCAGGCCTGCAGGGG
This sequence comes from Pipistrellus kuhlii, assembly GCF_014108245.1. Lineage (NCBI taxonomy): Eukaryota > Metazoa > Chordata > Mammalia > Chiroptera > Vespertilionidae > Pipistrellus > Pipistrellus kuhlii. The sequence goes on from NW_023425404.1 coordinate 173,464,936, forward strand.
AGAGCAATTAGGGACAAACAGGCTGGCAGGGGAGCAGTTAGGCATCAATCAGGTTGGCAGGGGATTGGCTAGGAGGTGTTCAGGCTGGCAGGCAGAAACGGTTAGGGGCAATCAGGAAGGCAGGCAGGTGAGCAGTTGGGAACCAGCAGTCCTGGATTGTGAGAGGGATGTCCAGCTGCCTGTTTAGGCCCAATACTACTGAGATCAGGCCTAAATAGGCAGCTGGACATCCCTTGAGGGGTCCCAGATTGGAGAGGGTGCAGGCTGGGCTGAAATACACCCTCCCATACTCATATTTCATGCATTGGGCCTCTAGTATAATAATAAAAAGAATGGGATTGTAGAGAGGAGTGGTTATCTGAGACAAAAATGCATGGCTAATTACTTTTTTATTTTTTTGTACTAATGTTCCATCCACCTACAAACTACCCAGTGAACAGCTAAATGAGCTGATGATTCACTCACCCTCAAAGTGCATCCCAGCTCAAACAGCATGATGCCAGGAGTTCCCAGCCTCACACAACTTCTAGATGGTGGAGGAAACACAGTAGACCACATTGGTTCAGACACCACAGTAGCATTATAAAGTGCTGGATGGTGCCACTTATAAGGGCAGGAACTTACTTTCCCATGAGATGATCTTTGAGCAACAGAAAAGAAAAGAAGGGGATGGAAAATTCCATTTCCTTCCTTTCTCACCACCTTGGATTTCTGCAAAGAATGGTGCTCCATATAGCCTCTCAGGAGAAGTCCTGCACCCTGAGCAAAAAAATCTCTGACCGGCTGTGCATTTAGTGGAATCACAGTGATGCAGTAGCCATCATGGCAACATATAATTCCAAAGTTGACCTTACTTCTCTTTTTACCTCTTAAGACCTGTGTTTACTGCCTGGCCAGTGTGGCTCAGTGGTTGAGCATAGACCTATGCACCAGGAGGTCACAGTTTGATTCCCTATCAGGGCACATGCTCAGGTTGTGGGCTTGATCCCCACTGTAGGATGTACAGGAGTCAGCTGATCAATGATTCTCTCTCATCATTGATGTTTCTATTTTTCCCTTTTTCTTTTTCTCTGAAATCAATAAAAAAAAATATATATATATATTTTTGAAAATATCTGTGTTTATTTGTATAGGATTTGGTATGATATTGCCACATTGCATTATGGCTATTTTATGTGTTTTATGTTTTCCTCACTAGTCTGTGAGCTTGAAAATTTTGTCCAGCTTTACAATTTTACAGCTCTACAAAATCTGAGCTGGGCTTTACCCCTTATTATTTTCCATACTGCCTGTGTATATAAATGCAATGTCAGCTTTCCTCATAACTTTTACTAACACTTTAACCATCTGTAAGTATGCCTATTTATTTTTTATTTCCATGTAACACTGTGATATTATACTGATGTCATTGAATTTATAAGACTGCATTATAATATGGGATTGCATTTTTCTTCCCTACAAATCACTGGGCTGAAACAGAAGCAGGCCTTACTTGATTAAGAAGCATATAGTACCTGGTGTATAATAGAAAATAAAGTACAGAGGCATAATATAAGCAATACTGAAATGCTTGATGAAAAGGCTAATGGGAGTATAATATATAACAGTTTGTCTTTCACATTGTGCATTAGGACAGTATACAGTGTTTATTAGATATCTTTCATATAAACAGCCTTATTGAGGCATTTTAGAAAATAAATTTCAGAGCTATAATGGCCTTTAGAATTGCTTATTAGGCAAAAAGTGAAATTGGTAAACCAAGCAGAACAAAACTGTCTTAAAAACCCAAATACATTTCTTTATATTGTTCCATAAAATTTTTTAAAGAATATTTTGTACTTAAGTTTATAGCAAATAGGCTCATTTAGCTTCATCAGTTCATTTATTTTATTGATTTTAAGACCTTGTTAGATGCTGTGTTCTAGTCATACCTTGCTTTGTTTGGGGCAATCTTATTTACTCTGTGTAACTAAGCCTTTGAGTAAGTCACCTGAAAGTCAACCCCAGTTCTCACCACATTCTTCTAGAAATATCTATGGGCTTTAATTCACTTTAAATAAAGGTTGGCACTTTCTTATTTTACTTCTATCTTTACATTTTAATTTGTCAGTTCGTTAAGTAACTAAAATAATTTATCTTACAGTGAACATAGCAATGTACAATTTCTAAGTTTATGTATAAGAGAAGTAATTAAAAATGTAATTAATTTTAATACTTATATATATATTTTTCATTTCACTGATGCCTCACCTTGAGTCTGCAACCTACTGGCTTCAAATAAAACTTTATTACAGAAAAAAATCAATTCACATTAGTGTTCATTTTAAGAAAGCAGCAATAATAAAAAGCAGAATCAATGTCCCATTGTGATTTAGAGCTAGTGACATAAAATTGGATATATCAAAAAGTGACACTTAATTCCAACTTACAACTTTAATTAGGTACTTTATTTTAAATGAGAATGTGTACTTTGTCCACATATTGGGAAATTCTATAAAAGTTAATCAATTCTTTAGTCTGCATAGGACATTGCATGTTAAATGTCTAAAAAATGCTTATGGCAGTTGAAAAAGGAACATTATATATTAACTCAATTGAAATATAAAACACATAGTACTTTAAACTGAATAGAAAGGTTTTAATGCTCAATCCAATTCATTGTTAGAAAAATGTAACCTTACAAAATGTAATATTAGTATCAAAGATATGAATAGTTTCTACAAAGAGGAAAATAAAAGCATATCACATTTCACAGACATTAATATAAGTAATGAAAATCAACTTATAGTCAGGTTCTATACATACTGGTGATGCTCCAATTCTATATTCACCTGTAATAATAAAAAGTCTGCTCTTTTAACCTTTTGTCAGTGAGGAGAAACAGGAAAACCCACAAGTTCAACTGTATGTATGCATGTGTGTGAGTGTATATACACATATTACACATGATCACATGGGAAAACAGGTATGCTAAGAAACTAACATAAGAAGGTGGAAATATCATTCAGGGTTGCTTTGGACACTTAATCCTGTAACTTTCCCTGAAAAAGGATGTATCTCAAGTGATGCCAAGACTATATAAGAATCATGCACAGGCTAAGTTTTATAAAATACTAGAGGCCTGGTGCATGAAATTCATCCATGGGGGTGGGGGGGGGTCCATCAGCTCAGCCTATACTCTCTCCAATCTGGGACCCCTCGAAGGACGTCCGACTGCTCATTTAGGCCTGATCAGGAAGTCGAACATCCCTTTCATAATCCAGGACTGCTGACTTTCAACTGCTTGCCTGCCTGCCTTCCTGATTGCCCCTAACTGCTTCTACCTGCCAGCCTGATCACCCCCTAACCCTGCCAGCCTGATCACCCCCTAACCCTGCCAGCCTGATTGCCCCTAATTGCCCTCTCCTGAAGGCCTGGTTACCCCTCACTGCCCTTCCCTGAAGGTCTGGTCATCTCTAACTGTCCTCCCCTGCACACGAGGTTTCCCCCAACTGCTCTCCCCTGCAGGCCAGATCCCCTCCAACTGCCCTTCCCTGCAGGCCCAGTCACCCCCAACTTCCCCTCTGCCAGCCTGGTCACCCCTAACTGCCCTCCCCTGCAGACTTGATTGCCCCCAACTGCTCTCCCCTGCAGGCCTGTGTCTCCCCCACACATACACAACTGCCCTTTCTTGCTGGCCATCTTGTGTCCATATGGGGGCAGCTATCTTTGACCACATGGAGGAGCCATCCTGTGTGTTGGAGTGACAGTCAATTTGCATATTACTCTTTTATTAGATAGGATTTTTAAATGGAAGCATGTAGATAGATAATTGAAATTGTTCATGAACATAGTGGAAGCATGACTATAAAAGACCTGAGGTGTAGCAAGAATTTGGCTCTATCAACTAATTAACATCTTATACCACGACATGGTTAATCTGTAGCAACTGTGTTTTATCTGGGACACAAATCATGTAAAAGGCTGTTAAATCATATATCTTTAAATAAATCAGGAACATGTAGCAAATGGATGAGCATGCTTGTGTATGTACGTGTGTGTGGTCATCCTTAGTAACCTGTGGACTGTCCCATAACAATGCAGACAGAAATCAGTATACTCATTCAAAGATATGTAACATACAAAAACAAATTGAAATGCCAATTTAGGAAGTATAATAAAAAATATCTTTACTTAGCTCTATTATAATCCTAAGGCACCACCATAGTATATTTGTCTGTTGTTGACTGAAATTTAAGTGTATGTGAGTGTGTGTGTGTGTGAGTGTGTGTGTGTGTCTGAGTGTGTGTGTGTGAGTGTGCATGACTCTACTGTTTTACTGATCAGATGGCTGTAATTTTGATATTTCACATCACAGAGTTTGCTTCACCTCAGATATATTCCAAGGAAAATATATATGAAGTCTGGCTGAAATATATACTTGGCAATGTAATAAGGGTTTTGAAATTTCTTAAAATATCCTCATCAAACCCAAATGCCCTCACTATTCTCTTTAATAAATAATGGGGTTGGGGTGGAAATAGAGAGTGGTATTATCCATAACTCCAGAGCTGATGCTATCAGAGTAAACAATTTAAGAGGGTAAATGAAAATAGCTATTTGTTTGTCACGGGACTAGACTTCTGTAAAGTTATTTTGCCTGAGTTTAAATTTCTTCTGCACTTGGCCTTTCTAAATCTATATTCTTAAATTGAGTGCCATTACATCATATTTCAAACCCAATTGGGAAGTGAATACATTTCCAATAGTCCATGGCTATCACCAATTCCCTTACATTTACTTAAGCACTAAATTCCTGCACCTGCAACTCAGATATGCACAGCAGGACAACTTTTTGCTTAATTTAGCATGGAGATTGGCAGCCAGAATCACTGAAAAAAATGAATCTCATACAAACATGTATATAAATTACCCATGGGGGGGAAAGGAGTTCAAAGGATTAGAAGAGGTTTCATTTCCCTTTTTTCATTTTAATTAAATATGGTAGGGAGTGAAAAATCTGAGTTGGGGTATTTTGAAGAAGATGGGCAAATGTTCTTTAATAAATATAATTAATTTCAATAAATAATTTTGACTGGCATGTGCAGTGCACTTTGCTTGGAAATGTACATTTTTAAAAAATATTTACAGTATAGTGCATGCATTCAGACAGCAGACAGTCTATAATCAGGGTTGAAAAGGCAAGGCTATAAAATAGGAAGCAGAGAGGCAGCATGAAGCAATCACATCTGGATTGGAGAATATAAATTCACATTCATAATTGTTTCAGTTGTTTATTCTGGTTTCACTGTTTCCCAAAATAGCACCTTTCTATCCTGCCTGGAGGTTCCTTCCTAAATACAAATGTTCACTGTAGGTTAGGTAGGACATCTTGGGATTGTGATCTTTAAGACAGCCAATGAGCAGACTGGATGGCTCTTCCCCAGGGAAGTGTGGAGGAGCAGAGGTTTGGCACCAGGTAAAGCAAGCCCTGGCTCCTCTTCCTAGAGTGGAAAACCAGCTCTGAGAGCTGTGGGAGATAGTTGGAAAGGATTCTGGCCTAGAATGAAAGGCCTGATTTCCAAAACTTTTTCTCCTTCAAGGTTAATAAATTCCAGCCATTCTACCCTGTTTTGATCTTTAATATTGGATCTTCCCTCATGTTTTTGTCCCTACTTAAAATGAAAATATCAGCCCTAACTGGTTTGGCTCAGTGGATTGAGAGTTGGTCTGCAGACTGAAGGGTCCCAGGTTTGATCCTGGTCAAGGGCATGTACCTTGGTTGTGGGCACATCTCCAGTAGGGGGTGTATAGGAGACAGCTGATTGATTTTTCTCTTTAATTGATGTTTCTAACTCTCTATCCTTCCTCTCTGTAAAAAAATCAATAAAAAATATATTTAAAAAATGAAAATATTATACATGGTGCAGAATTCTCCTTTCAAAAACAATATTTTTTAGTCAATGTGGAAAAGTCACTATGACACCTTAAATTTGTTTACTCCTTTTATTCTCCACTAGAATTTAAGATTCATAACGGCAGAGCCATGACCTGGCATACCATTCCACCCAGAATTTATCACAGACTGGACTGGTGCTTAATAAACCATCCTATATAATAAAGAGGTAATATGCAAATTGACCATCACTCCAATATGCAAGATAGCCATTCCCATGTGGTCAAAGATGGCCACCACAAGATGTCCTGCAAGGAGGGCAGTTAGGAGTGACCGAGCTAGCAGAGAAAAGCAGTTGGGGGCAACCAGGCCAACAGGGGAGGGTAGTAGGGAGGGACAAGGTCTGCAGGGGAGGGCAGTTAGGGGTGACTAGGCCAGCAGAGGAAGCCAGTTGGGGGCAACCAGGCCTATAGGGGAGGGTAGTTTGGGGGGGACCAAGCCTGCAGGGGAGGACAGTTTGGGGTGACCAGGCTTCCAGGGGAGAGAAGTTAGAGGCAATCAGGCCAGCAGCGGAGCAGTTAGGCATCAATCAGGCTGTCAGGGAGAAGCAGTTAGGGGAAATCAGGCAAGCAGGCAGGTGAGCAGTTGGGAGCCAGCAGTCCTGATTGTGAGAGGGATGTCCGACTGCCTGTTTAGGACTAATCCCACTGGGCAGTCAAATACCCCTCGAGGGGTCCTAGATTGGAGAGGGTACAGGCTGGGCTGAGGGACACACACTCCTCCCCCTGTGCACAAAATTTGTGCACAGGTCCTCTAGTTTATATAATAAAAGTATAATGTGCAAATCAACCAAACAGTGGAATGACCATCCAGATGACCTTCTGGGTGAAGCCATAGCTACAAGGGCCAAGGCAGACAGAGCTGCAAAGGTCTACTCTTGCATGAATTTTGTGTATCGGGCCTCTAGTTTTTTAATAAATGAATATAGAAAGCCTCATCTTGCTGGACTCTTTTCATACCTTTGCCAGCACCTCTACATCACCTTAGGTATCTATTCTCAAAACCATGCCCTGGGTCTTCCAGTTGCAAGAATAATTCTCTTATATATCTAAATACCAAAATTAATTCAGTTTCCATTCAATGATAATCACCAATTGCCTACTGTGTGCAAAGAGTTTCTTGGGATAAAATTGTAAACACAAAGTGTCCTTGCCTCATGATTATATTCTAGCAATAGAGACAAACAAAGGCAAATAAATATATAGTATAATTTTTTTTACTTACTAGAATCATACTCTGAAGAAATACTAAAGATGCACAATAACATGTTATTGTCTGAAGAAAAATGAAGCAATGAAAGGGAATAGAATATAATGGAAGTGGTGCCTATTTAAAAGTGGAAGTGGTCAGGGAAGCTTCTTGCACAGGGGGCTTTGGTCAGAGACCTAAAGAAGTGAACAGTAAGCCATCCCCACACCCCAAGAAACAGGCAGAGAAGAGAAGAAGTTCTAGGTCCTGATATAGGAAGAAATTTGGCATGCTTGAGGTTCAGAAGAAAGGCCAGTGTGACTGCAATGGAGTGGACAGCTGTAAGAGTGAAAGCAGCAGAGGCAGCTATAAAGTAGGATCCTTGTGTTAGTTACTAACCCTGGAAGATTTCACAGATAAAACAGAAATGTCCATAACTTAATCCCAGTTTTCTAGTAGGCTGATGTTGTAGGGAGAGGGTGTCATAGCTTCATAAAATCATTAAGGCATCCAGAAATAATATCCATCTTTAACACCCCTGGCTTCCAAGTTTATCATAATAATAAAAGGCTAATATGCAAATGGTTGTCACACCCTCACAAATAATGACCAATCAACGAGAGGTGGGACTTGATGGGGGAACGGAGGCTGCCTCCCCCACCTGGCAGGGCTTGGTGGGAATGGGGCCATCTGGGTCAGGGTCTCGCATGATTTCCAGGAGCACAGGGATGGGCAGGGACTTGACTCTGGGTCCTGCAGCGCACCCCTGACTCTGACAGGAGGGAGATTTTCATATACATTTTACTAATTTTCTTTCATCTTTGACACTTCTATTATAGAGGAAGCACAAATAGTAATATTAAAATATTTCCTCTAATTAATTCCCTTTTAATGTGCATGAATTTCGCACACCAGGCCACTAGTATTGTGATCAAATTCCATCACCTAGAATACAACCATAAGGCCACATGTCTCTAGAGGGAATCTGGGAAGTCTGTCTAATTGCTGCTTACCCATGAAGGAAAGGTGGGATTAGTGAGCAGGTAGATACTCTCTGCCAAAGTTGTGTGGGCCAAGGTACGGAATAGTACTGGTATTAAGCATAGTGAAAAGCTATTGAAGGTGTTTAAATCAGAAAATGATGCTATATTTTGAAAATTCATATACTGTTGTGATAGTATAATATAGGTCAATAAATTTGAAACTTCTTTTCAAAGAAGATGTGATAATGGCTTAAATTACACTAGCGTGCCAGTTCCGAAGGTAGGAAGAAATGTTTAGATTTGGGCTATATTTGTTGATAATTTCATATAGGGTATAATGTCAACTGGGAACTTCCTAAAACTGGGTAATATTTTCCCCTTTTGATTTATAATCCTCTGCTAAATCACTTTTATTGCATTTAAAAATCCCTTTTGTATCATCTGTTTATGTGGCCGTTTCTTCTACTACATCTTGAATTCTCTGAAGGTAAAGACTACATCTCCATAACCCTGGGTTGTAGTACACTGCCCGATGAATTGAAGCACACAATCAATTATTTTTTATGGAATCAAATGAAAAAAACTTGCCTGTGGACACAGCACAATGGCAATGTCAGACACTATTGGAATTCTGATGTGGGGTATTACAAAGCCAAGCCTCTTCACACTACTTTATGTTCCAGCAAATTGTATGCAGCAAAGGGACAAGGCAAATTTTTACTGAATTCTAACTAACTGATGCCCCTGGATATCTAGTCTGGAGGTTAAAATGTGACAACGGAATTTTCAAACTCATAACACTTTATATTAGGTAGATATTTTAGTGTCATTTATTCTGTTCGTAACAAAATTTAAAAATTCAGGTAAAGAGAAATGGGATCTGTCTTCTTTTTTTTTTTTTTTGAAAAAAGCTATTTATCTGAATTAATAAAATTTTAATCAGTGCAGCTCATTCTGTCCTTTCCTGGAGCTGGAATTAAATCGGGCAGGTTGGTTTAAGAGAGACATGGAAAGAGCAGAAATGAATCCCAAGCTGCCTATAAAAGCTAACATTGTCTTCATGCCTGCAATGTCTATATGGCATTAGGTCTGCAATAAGGAGCAACGCAAGATGTGGTGAAATGACAGGACGAAGTATCTCTAAAAATTTAATTTCAAATATATTATTTCAATGTAAATATATATTACTCATATATTCCTAAATATATAATTCATATATTTAGTTAATGCTATTAACTAAAATAACTGCAGTAAATTACAGTTATTCTTCAAACCACTGCAAGTAATTTTTTTTCTGGATATTTTAAAAACAGTGGAAAAATGATTCAATCAGAGATTGGGCATCTAATAATACTGGGCGCAATTTTACATGCTAGAAGAAAGACATCATGAAGGTGATGATTTTTGTTTCTGAGAAGCTAAAAAAAAATTAGTAATAATGATTCTATTACATATACTGGTCTTTAAAAAAAAAAAAAGGAACAGGCAACTATAAGCAAATATAAGTACATGGCTTGCTACCATAATTAGAAATAAGATAAAAACAATTTTTCCACATCTAGTAGGGAGCAACTTTCTCGTGCCCAATGGTCTTCTATAAGTGACTCATTCCCTTCAAATGAAAAGAATAGCATTTTCATTAATAACAATGAAATACATTGGGATGAGTCTTCCGAAGTTATTTTGAGCAAATTATCCTTGTCTTCCTCTGTTAACAAAGCAGTAAAATGGAAATATCTATCTTCCAAGGCGCCTTGTAGCTGGGATTAGCCACATAAAGCCCCCCCATGGAGCGCCTATCTTCCTTTTGTGTTTTTCCTTTTTTCTTAATTGAATTGAGACATTTTCTTCAATGTTTCTCCATAATCCTGTGATCGTGACAAGCTAAAAGTGAAGCAGGCAGATAAGAGATAGCAAGTCACAAGTTCATCGTTATATCACACCACCAGCTCTAAATTACCTTCTTTTGATATTGTTTTACTTGAGAAATATAAACCTATAGCTAGTATAATTTATCGTAAAAGAGCTTTTCGTAAATCACAACCAAATGAAAACATAGTGATAGGGTGACTGTCAGAAGACAATAACTAAGAACCCTTAAAGCGAAGCTTATATTTTTTTTGTTAACTACGAACTTTCTATTCGTTTTGGGAAAAGACAATAAATAGCCAATGTGATTTGTATAAATCGACATTGAAGTTTTCATCTATTTTTTCTGGCATCTTTTTACTTTTCAAAATAAGATTAAATAGAAAGAATGGAAATATGCTCCGTAATATTGCCATGTAAATAAGAACATCCCAGCTTCCCGGGTTGTGTTTTCATGATCTATTTACACACAAAGAAATGTATGCCTGCACGTATCTCCATATTTAATTCACGGAGGAAACAGGTACTCCAAAGCAATTTTGCACAGTGTATGGAAATCAATCAGACTCACTTTGAAATAAGATGCACAACACAAATTCCCAAAGAGAATTTTCTAAAATATAGTATTAGATCAGGGATATGCATTCATAGTACATCTGCTGAGGAATTAGATCCAAATCTTGGTATTTGCCCTATTGTTACTCATTTGAAACATGAGGGATTGTTTTTCCTCTGATGGATTTACTGAAAGTAAATTTGCCAATCTAAGCCATCTGTCACTGAACCAAGAAAAGATTTATTATTTTCACTGCAAAGTTATTTGCAACAAAGTACATATAAGTTACTAAAGATGGGTTCCCAGTATATATTATGTGTTTTTTTAGATTCTTTTATTTTTTATTGTTGACCCTTTTATAGATACCTGCCACTAGCAGTGCTTTCCTATCCTTGCTGCAACCTAAATGGTCTACCAACTTCCAGCAAAATGGCTTGAAGATAGAGTAGAAGCTTGATTCTCTGTGATGCAATAATTGACCAAGAAGAGTGTAACAACACTTTTTCTGTATGGTGCACAATCTCTGATTTTCTGTTAGCCTAAAAATTCCCTCCCCACTTATTCACTGAGAAGTTCCAGAAAGGGACAATGTTGCTTCTTCATCACGCGTAAGCAAGGAAGCTGGGCAAGAGATGAGCAATGGGCTGGATTTGGGGCAGCAGAGAAATTTGTCAGTAATAAGTACTAAGTCACAAGTGTGATGTGACAGATTTGGGTTCACAATAAAAATGCAGGATACCATCTATAGAGCAGAATCTCTTTTAATTATGAATTTGGGCCATGCTCTGGTTTATAAAGATCCACTATTTGAAAAGCTAGACGTTGTGTTATTGCATGTTGTATTATCCTAGATGTTTTTTTTAATATATATTATTGATTTTTTACAGAGAGGAATAGAGAGTCAGAAATATCGATGAGAGAGAATCATCGATCAGCTGCCTCTTGCACACCCTCTCCTGGGGATGTGCTCTCAACCAAGGCACATGACCTTGACCAGAATCAAATCTGGACCTTTCAGTCCGCAGGCCCACATTCTATCCACTGAGCCAAACCTGTTTAGCCATCCTAGATGTTTTTATTGGTTTATATCAAATGTATGTGTGTATGTATATAAACATTATCTACTTTAAACAAGACTCCTCTTTTTAAATATATTATAAAGTAATATGTCAAAGAAAAACTTGTATAGAGAGATAACTTTAGACAAACTTGCAATGATAAGGTTTTAAAGAGCATCTACATATCCCCAGCAGATATCACTGCATTTTTCCCAAATCAATCATTTCAGTTGCATAAATATCTCTAATCATCTACTAGTACAATAGGAATGCACATGGGTTGCAAATTGTTAAATAATAGTTTTAGTGAAGCAGTTTCTTCCTTAAATGTACAGACTGAACTGAAATAGACTGGAGGCAATATTGCTTATGGACAAATATTGACATAAGGATAAAGCAAATTTAGTCCCAAATTTCAGCTCTTCTGGTAGGCCTACCTAATTAATAAACACAAGAAAAATATTTTATCTGTTTTAGTTCCACCATCAGTAAAATATGAATAGTAATGTCTCATAAGATTTATGTGAAGACTAAATGAATAATAAATGTACACTATCCAGTGTAGGCTTAGTGCAAACTGTATGCTCGATAAGTAGTAAATCTGATTATTTTATACTGAGACTCGATGCACAAAATTCATGCATGGGAGTGTGTGTCCCTCAGCCCAGCCTGTACCCTCTCCAATCTGGGATCCCTCAAGAGATGTTCAAATGTCCATTTAGGCCTTATCATGGTGGGATAGGGCATAAACAGGCAGTGGGACATTCCTCACACAATCCAGGACTGCTGGCTTCCAACCATTTGCCTGCCTGCCTGCCTGCCTGATTGCCCCTAACTGCATCTGCCTGCCAACCTGATCACCTCCTAACCACTCCCTGCAAGCCTGATCCACACCTAACTGCTCCCCTGCCAGCCCAATTGCCCCTAATTCCCTTCCCTTGCCAACCTGATTGTCAAAAACTGTCCTCCCCTGCAGGCGTGGTCCTTCCCAATTGCCCTCCCATGCAGGCCTGGTCTCACCCAACTACCCTCCTCTGCTGGCTGGTTCCCCCCTACTGACCTCCCCTGCAGGCCTGGTCCCCACCAAATGCCCTCCCCTGCTCCATTCATCCCTCAAACTCTATAATGATTTCAAATATCCTCCTATCCCTGTGACATATTAGTTTTCATAATGCTCTTATTTCTTTCTATGATATTCTCTTTATGTAATTCCTACTCATCCTTCAGTGTTCATCTAAACTGGCAATTCCCCTGGAAGGTCAAATATAATATTAATGGTTGCAAACCACAGAAGAAAAAAGGTCCTGGAGCAATAGGGATAAAATTAAATTATTAAAGTAGAACCAAAAGGAGATTTATAAAAAGAAAAGTGAGCAGTCAGACTTGAAGTTGCTGAACCTAAAATGTTGTCTTCCATGTAGAAGGCAACATTTGAAGAATTCAGACTGTATTCACTCAAGAAATGTTCATCTACAAAATGCCAATTATTGTCTTATGTTCTGAGAAAGAGCAAAAAAACTAAAATTTCTGCCTGCCTGGCATTGGCATTTTAACATTTTTTGAAGAGGTTCAATATAAAATTATGTTTTATAGGTAAAAATAATGTAATAACATAAATAAACTAAAATTTAAAATAAAAAAACTTTCATATTATCCTCTTACTTTAATAAAGCTGTTATCTTTCTATTGGCATCTGAGTAACTAACTTGTATTAATAGTTTTCTTTAAAAGTTTTTAATATAAATCAACTAATGTGCATGGCAGCATCCATTTTATATAAAAACTTCTGTTTGACATTTGAACCCTAATATTTGGCTTCTGTAAATGCTTGCTTGCTTAAATAATAAGGAAAATAAGACTACTCCCACTTTGGAGAGACCATTAAATCTTCCCTGGACAGTTATCAGTGCTGGCACCAGGCCAGGCCTTTGTTGAGGTCTCAAGGCCCCAGCACATAGGGGTTCTTTAAGAACTTGCAAAAGGGAATTGAAACACCCCATATTTGGGAGACAAAGAAGGTAAAAATATACAAATAGGAAAAGTTCCTCCATGTTGGGGTCCAGAATTTGAGAGATATTTTCCTCTGGACCCACGTGTAATAAATGTAACTCCATCTCTCTAAGTTTGTTTGATTCTTCTTCGGTTTTCTGTAACAGTACTATAGAAGTTTCATTTTAAAAAAAAACTTTAGTTTTATGGTGCTTTCCTAATTACATTTATTGATTTTCAACTTTAGATAGTGAGTATTCATCCTTTGACATTAAAGATCAGATCTTACTTATTATAGACTACCCTGCATAGTACTTATGTAAGCTTTTATTTTAGTTCTAAAATGTTTTATTTTTCCATGTTTGCTATAACATTTGACCCTATACACTGAAAATTGGTAGTTATTAATAATCCTATTTTTTCTTTATTCACATTGCATATCCTAAATTCTGATATTGACATTTTATTTTTATACAATGAAGTGTAATATTTATTTTTTATTTTGTGATAACTACCATGTATGGTCCACTGCATCAAAACCTATTTAAATTAAAAGTATTCAACAATATTTATAGTATTAATGCCAGACAAATACAAAATCTTTCAAATATTAGACTTGATAGACAATATGCTTGGAATAATATGCTAACCTTGAAGAAATAAATGTTCTGGAGAGACCCACCTAGAAAAATGGTCTCTACCAGCTAAGGGCCTCAGTTCTACAACTTTAATAAATTAAGTTCTGGCAACAACAGTGAGAAGAGGAACCCAAGTCTCAGATGAGACTATGGCCCTGGCCAGTACCTTGATCACAGTCCTTTGAACCTGTAGCATAGCATGCAGCATACTGCTCTCCAGGCCCTCAGAAGTTTTGAGATAAAAAATGTGTGCTGTTTTAAGCACTGATCTGTGGTAATCTGCTATCCAGCAGTAGCAAATAATGCTGCTCCTTTGTTTTATAGTATCTGTATGTCTGATTATGTTAGTCAGTCTGAGTCTTTTCCTTCATAAAAGTCTGTTAATAGTTTTTCCTTCCTGAAAACTACTATAATACTCTATTTCTGGTATCCTAAAATCCCACTATGATGTACATAGACATTTAAAAAAATATGTACTGGCAGATTATTATGTGTCACATTCCATTTTCATTTCTGGAGATCAAGTGGTGAACAAATAGCAAATACTCTATCAGTACGGAGCTCATGGAGGCACAAAGTCAATATATAAGGAGTTGAGTATTTTAGTACTTATTTTATTATATAGGTGATGGTACTTTATCTGACAAACATCAAAAGCCTAGGAGTTTAACAAAATATATCACGTGGGGTTTTCATTTAAATTATTACTTTCATTTATTCCAATCTTTCCTTTCCATTTTTAGGGATGTTTTGCTTTTGATTATCTTCATAAGAAAATACATCCTTTTGACTAGATTTCAGTGAGAAGAAAATCTAGTTCATTTGATTTTACAGATCTGATCATTGGAATGATCTTCCATGGAACTTGCATTTGAAACCTGAATTCTCCATCCATATACCACTGACACTGAGTTCCATGGAATAAAGCCATATCCTGATAATTCTGTCCACTCATGTTAGTATGAATAGGCCAAATGGATGATTAACTCTTGAAAGCTATTTACACATCTGGATAACAATCAATTAAATGTAGATGAGGAAAATTCAAACATGATTTTTTTTTTTACCAAAGCTTATTTACATTGATCTTTAACTCAATATTTCTCTTTTCAAATCCCCAAATATTTGCCATGACTCTAATTGCACATAACAAAAGGTGAAATGTGACAGAATTATCATGAAAAGAAACTGATTGCATAAAGGGTTGTAGTTAAAAATATATTTTACAAGAACATGCTAACACAATTCTAGGACCCTCCATGAGTCTTGAAGGAAGCTGGAACAGGAGAGAGATCCCTCAGTATTAACCTTCATTAGTTTCCCTGTAAATCCTGGAGAATATCACAGAGCAGGTTTAGAAGTAATGCACATCATTTCTGATCATGTTCTGCTTGACACAAGTTAATTACATGACCAACTAACTACTAGAAAAGAATAGCTTGGTTGTACATCAAAGGCAGAGCAAAAACAAGTGAACCCTTGACACGCTCTGCCATAGATGATAATGTGAGCTATGCAAGAACACAGAGAGTTGAGAAGGTATGGGGTGAAGTTAGTTAATTAGTAGAGAGTCTGGAAACCTTATATAAATCATAGCAAATATGGTTTAGGGTTTAAGGTCATACTCCACCTTACTAATAATGTGACTTTGGAAAAACTAATATACCTTCCTGTGACTCAGTTTATCTGCAATATTGGGATTAGTATTAGTACCTATAGTGCTTAAAATTATGTCTGATAGATAAGAAATATATATCTATGGCATTTGCTATTGTCATTAGCCTTTATTAATAAGGTTATATTTGAGCAGAGCTATGAATATACAACTCATATGAAAATATGGGAAATATTCTAGATAGTAGAAACAAAATAAAAAGAGGTATTAAACTTTTAAAATCTTGGTAATAACAGGAGAACTAAATATTCATCACTATATTTTATAAGGTGGAGAACATTGGTGCCCTTAACGTGTCTCTCAGGAATGGTAAAGAGAAAGCCTAGTTAAGGAGAATAGGAGAAGAGGAATTACAGGCATTGAATACATATTCCTTTCCAGGTGTTTTGCTGTGAAGTGGATCACTGAAACAGAGGTTGCTGGAGATCGATGTCAAGGTGCTGTTATTGTTGTTGGAGACATCACAGCGTATTCGAATGGTTATGGAAATGAGTCTGTGGAAAGGGCATTGATGTTGAAAAGAAAGCAAGACAATTATATACATGGGCAGACAGAATGAAATCCAAGGCACAAATGTGTCATAGTGAGTGTTCTATAATAACAGGCACATGTTAGAAATGTGGGCAAAAGGGAGCTTAGGAAAGTCAATTTAATTACTTCTTTTTTTCTCAGTAGAATAAAAAGCAAAGGCATTCACAGAGAAGGAAGATGGAGCAGTGTTAGCTATAATTTGTGTCTAAGAAGCAAACATGTAAAATAGATGTGCAGAAGATTGTGAGAATGAAGGTGAAGGACAGTAATTCTGAAACTTGGGCATGCATCAGGTTCACTCAAAGAACTTGTTTAAGCATGGATTTCTGAGCCCTCCTCCAGTATTTTTGAATCAGTACATCTGGGGTGAGGTCTGAAAATTTGCATTTCTAATAAATTCCCAGGTAGTGCTAATCTTAGGGGTACAGTGGCCACAGTTTGAGAACCAATAAACAAACAAACAAACAAAAAAGTAGTACTTCTGGGTAGCAAATTCAGATGCATTGGTAATGAATTTAGTATGAGGGTTGTATATTTTCTGCATCATACACAGTTGGAGATAATTAGAGACTTGTATTTATTCATGATTAGTTCTTCCAATGTCACATAGTAGAAAACAGAAAGGGGACTATGGGTTATTTACAAGAATAACTAGAGGCCCAATGCATGAATTCGTACACGGGTGGGGTCTGGCCAGCCTGCCCTGTTGGGAGTTCATTGGGCCAGGCCAGTGAGGGGCTGCAGGCAGTGATGGCAGGCCCTGCCCCTGATTGAGGTGTTGGGGGCTGACTGGGGGCCAGGCTGCAACGGGGGAGGGCAGTTGGGGGTTATCTGGCCAGTAGGGGAGCTGTTAAGAGGTGATCAGGCTGGCAGGCAGAAGCGGTTAGGGGCAATCAGGCAGGCAAGCTAGTGTTAGGAGCCAGCAGTTCCATATTGTAAGAGGGATGTTCACAAAGATCAGGCCTAAACCGGCAGTCAGACATCCCCAAGGGGTCCCAGATTAAAGACGGTGCAGGCCTGGCTGAGGGACACCCTCCACAGAATGATTTGGGGCACTGGGCCTCTAGTTCCCTTTAAGAATCTACTATGTGTGACCAAACAATATGGTTTATTGTAAACATCTTCTTTCCCTCTCTGACCCTGAAATTTTAGTGTATGTACTAAGCACAGGATGCCTATATGACCATTCTGTGATAAAATCCTTAGGTATGGAGTATCCAATGAGCATCTCAGTTAACATCTTTCAACACTTTTTAATCCACTCCTTGCTGAGGAATGAAGCACATCTTGTGTGACTCCACTTAAGAAGGGACTATTGGAAGTTTCACCTGCTTTCCTTCAAATGTATTCAAGCGTGCCTTTGTTTTTACTAATCCTGCTTGGTTACCTCTAGCTGAATAATGAGTATGACTGTATTTTGACCCCTGTGCATTCTCATAGCAAATTGTTGTCACTGAAGATGGTATTGGAGACCATCCACATAATAGGGTGAATGAATTGCAGGTACATTGTAGGAGTGTGTGTTACAAAGTAGTAGTGACATAGGCAAGCTTAGGGATTTTTTAGAATTGGGGTCCATAGGAAAAGCATGGGGCTGCAGACTGGGAGAAGGTACATTTCCATAACACAAAAAGACAGGTGCAGTTATATCTCCATAAGACAAGGGAACTGGAAGTAGCCAAGAAAGGTCATATTTACAAAATAAAGAGAAGGAAGCCCTTCATTCAGAAGGAGAAGAAAGCCCAAAGGGAATAGGGAAACACTGAGGAAGGAGGGGGTGAGAACCTCACTTGGCCAAAGAGGTTAGACCTTTTAGCCCAGGAGTTACTATGGTAACCATTCTAAGGGAATAGTGACCAAAGGGGATAGTTATCAAGGCACCAGTTCTGCAGCTTATATAAACCATGGGGAAAAAAGAACCCAGTGGGACTTCTTCCCCTCCTCATGTGGGAGTCAGTTTAGGGACCCTTCTACCTCTCCCTACTTGGGAGTCTGTACTTGTTCTTCGATAAATATCCACCTTTGCCATACCACTTTCTGTCTGTGGATTCATTCTTTGATTCCAGCAGACAAAGAATCCAGGTACCAGTCCAAAAATTCGGTATCAGTAGTAACTAAGAAGGTAAGAGACTGTGCTCATAAAACTATTAGGAAAATGCATTTATTATGCATTAATACATTAATGCTATAAACTTAAACATCATGTCTATAATAAAGTTAAGAGATAAATCATTAAAGGAGAGAAACCAAAAAACTGAAAGATCAATTTTTTTTTTGAGAAATTATCTACAGTGGTGCCTCACACAACGAACTTAATTCGTTCCAGGAGCAAGTTTGTTATGCGAAAAGTTCGTTATGTGAAACGCGTTTTCCCATAACAATACATGTTAAAAAAAATAATTCGTTCTGTAGCATAAAATATGCTAAGATGACATAAAAAAAGATAAATTTTTTGTTATTTTTATTTAGATACATCTAAAAACATAATTTAAAAAAAACAAACACACATTTTTTTAATTTTAAGACCGACTAAGTAGAGTCTACCGCATCTTGCACATCTTCATCCATTTTCTGCTTTTTGGCCGATGGTTTCATGAAAAACCTGTCCAAAGTCGTTTGTTTTTCTCTTTTCTCCAACATCTGCCGGAAATAACGGACAAGAGTATCAGAGTAAAGATCGTTGATCCTGTTTGCTTCAGCTGAATCCGGATAGTGGGCATTGGTAAACTCCTGAACTGCTTTCCATTTGACCAGGATGTTCTTGATGTCAGCAGTTGGGATTGGTTGATTGTTTGATTGTTGCTCCTTGTTATCAGATGACGCTTCCCTTTGAGCATTGTCCTGTTTCATTTCAACAGAAATCACCTTCCTGCTTTTTTTAGAAGCCATGATATAAAAAAAATATTGAGTTTAACTTAAAAGGACGACTGCCGTGATACGTGCGTGATTTAATTCGTAATGAAGAACGATTGCCGCGATACATGCTTAAGTTAAGCGCAGTGACTAACGACTGCCTGCAGTGCCTGCGCGGAAGGATGCAATACATTGGCAGCGATCGTGGAAGCTTGGGCGAAGCAGTCGTGGAAGCTCGGGCAAAGCGGTCGTGGAAGCTCGTGCGACTTCGTTGTGTGAAACGAAGTTCGTTGTATGAATCATGAAATGAAGTTCGTTGTGTGCAGCGTTCGCTGTGCGAGGCGTTCTTTATGCGAGGCACCACTGTATTTGAGGTAGAAGAGTCACCATATGTATACTTTAACTTAGTGTTTCCCAACCTTCTCTCATGATGAGAATCACCTGGTGGAGTTGTTAAAACACAGATTCCTGAATCCCAACTAAGAAGTGCTAAACTAGAATTTTTGAGAACATATAGTTAAAATTGCATACCTAACTTAGTGCTCTGTATATAAAATCTGTCTTAGAGCACTAGTTAAGTATAAAATTTTACCTATATGTTCCCAAAAATTCTAGTTTAGCACTTCTTAGTTGGGATTCAGGAATCTGTGTTTTAACAACTCCACCAGGTGATTCTCATCATGAGAGAAGGTTGGGAAACACTGCTTTAACTCATTTTGCTCGGCACCTAGAGTGTCATTCCATCTGCAGACTTAACCTCCATTTATTTGAATAAGTTCTTTTCTATTATTTCATCTCTCTCTCTCTCTCTCTCTCTCTCTCTCTCTCTCTCTCTCTCTCTCTCTCTCTCTCTCTCTTTTTTTACACAATGGAATGCTACGTTCTGGTTTAAAAAAAAATAAGGAACTCTTACCTTTTGCAACAGCATAGATGGAACTAGAGAGCAATTTAACAATATAAACCGATGAACAAAACAGATCTAGAAACAAAGAAGCATCAATCAGACTGTCATCTCTTCCTTTTATCTTTTTTTTTTGAATTGCAGTTATTCAAATGGTTTATATCTTGAATTAATCATTGTGAGCTTTAATATTTTTCTCCTATTAGACCACTTTTCTTTTTACATCATTGTTATTGGCTCTTGCCAAAATTGTTAGGGAATTGCCTTATTTCTAAGAATGCCAAATAGATACCAGATATACCCTACTTTTCTATTTAAAAATTTTCTGAGTCATTACCAAGACCAAAACCACACCAGCAATTTTCATCTTAAATAAGGGAGACATCCGAAACACTATCAACAATAAAGATAAACTTTAAAATCAGAATTAAAGCAGAAACAAATGGAATTAAAAATAGGAAATCAATAAAGAAAATCAATGGAACTAATAGCTATTTTTTTAAATCCATAAAATCAATAAGCTTCTAGCCAGTCTAACTGAATAAAAAGAAGAGAGCAGACAGCCAATCAATGTCTCATACTTCCTTCCCCTCTCTCTAAAATCATCAGAAGCATATCCTCTGGTGAAGATAAAATAAAGAATTTTATAGACCACCTCTAATTATAATTTCCTTAGACCCGTGGTTGGCAAACTGTGGCTTTTGAGCTACATGCAGCTTTTTGGCCCCTTGAGTGTGGCTCTTCTACAAAATACCAAGGCCTGGGCGAGTCTATTTTGAAGAAGGGGCATTAGAAGAAGTTTAAGTTTTAAAAATTTTGCTCTCAAAAGAAATTTGAATCGTTGTACTGTTGATATTTGGCTCTGTTGACTAATGAGTTTGCCGACCACTGCCTTAGACCAATTCCCATAGGTAGGTGTTTATATTTTGAAGACTTTAGTAGGAAAAAACTCATATCTTAGATGGCAAGAATATCACTGATGGAGACATCCAGGGAAATCACAAAGAGATAGTGTATAGATTATACTTAGAGGAGAAAAGAAACTAGGAAATGAGCAGAAAGCCCTCCATATTTAACAGTTATATGGGGAAAATAAAATAAAAAATATTTTAAATTAGGCAAACCTAAAATCTATCACATAAGGAGAAATTGGATTTAATAATTAGATGATAAAGAAAAAATAATTACATAAAGGACACATAGAATCAATTGATTTTTATAAACAATTTAAAAGTCATTTGTGAAATCTCTGGGTTTCCAGGGTGGCTTTAGAATTACCAGAACTCAGAGCTCCAGTGGAGCAATCACATGAGTTGAAACTATTATACATGGAGAGTTAAGCTAATTTCAAGGGGGCGTTAGGAAAGGCCTAAAACAGATGAAACCAAACACTTCTTCTTAGGCAACTAAGTTGTGGTTAAATAGTGTAGCAGGATTAATATAAAGACAGAGAAACCTTACTCATAAAAATTAGAATTGACTGCATATGGAATGATAGACAACATGGACATGCATGATGCTCTCAGGATTAAATTAATCCTTAAGAAACATGCAGAAAGGTAAAGTTAACAGAAGACCCCAAGATAGTCAGGGCGCTAAGTATAATCATTTGAAGATACAATGAGAATTTTTAGTGAGTCCAGGGTTTAAATTCAGAAACTAATAGGTTGCAAATGTGGAATCTTAGAGGGAAGAAAAAAACAAATATATGAGATAGTTTGTATAAGTTTTCTTTGTAAATAATTACGTATTTCCACTTATTTCTATACTAGAGGCCCAGTGAATGAAATTCATGCACTCAGAAGAGTCACTCAGCCTGGCCAGTGCCCTCTTGCAGTCCAGGAGCAATCGGGGGATGTCTGACTGCCAGCTTAGGCCTGCTCCCTATGGGAAGCAGGCCTAAGCTGGCAGTCAGACATCCTTAGTGCTGCTGTGGTTGCCAGCTGATAGCCCAGCCCAGGGCTTCTGGCTGAGCAGCACTTCCCCTGTAGAAACTCACTGACCACCAGGGGGCAGCTCCTGTATTGAACATCTGCTCCCTGGTGGTCAGTGTGCATCATAGCAACTGATTGTTACACCATATGGTCAATTTGCACATTAGCCTTTAATTATATAGGATTTCAAAAAGTATTGCATGTATGGGAATCTTTTTAAGCTGAAGAAGACTATTTCAATTTCAGATTCATAAAGGGATTTTTGTTTTGCTTTGCTTTTCAACAAAATATCATAATCCACTTGCATTCATCTTTAAAATCGTTCACTTTTGGACTTTTCTGACTAATATCATGACAATGGCAACGGTGGCTACTTCCAGATAAGTTGAAGTGTCAAAGCAATCTTGTTGTTCTTTGGAATTCCTTGCTGATTTTCCTACTGAAATGTAATTTGTGTTTGTTTGTTTTTTTCCCCACTGACTTACCACAGCAGGGAATTTTTTCGCCTGAGGAGATTAAGAAAATCATTCTTTATAGGCTTGTTTTTAGGTTTATCACTTGGTTTTTATGTTTTTACATTAGACTTCTGGATCTATATGGTCAGCAGAAAAGGAACAGCTCAACAGCTGTGAGGGGGTTACAGAGGAATAGATTATTCACTATGAAGGTGGTGGATGCTGCTCCTGCTGAGTAGCTTGTCTTATAGTTTCCCACCTAAAGCTAGCTAATTGGCTGAATCTTGTTGCAAAGAGAGGCTGTGGGGCATGTCTCTACAATAGACACTGATACATAAAAGAAATCAACTTTGGAGTTTCATCTAAAGAAAGACGGGATGGTGAAATCCATCTCAGCTCTGGTTTACCGCTCCTATGGGGAGCCCACAACCCATGTCCTCAGCTGGTTTTCTATTAGTTTATAGAGAGAGGAGATGGATTTTTTTTTTCACTTGAGTATCTTTACACATTAAACCGACAGTAGTTTTGACCTTTAGGCCCATGCATCTTTTGGAGTAGGAAATTTCTTTCTAGAACAAACTGAAGATTTACAGAGTTTTGGTTAACACTAAATGTTATGATTATAACATTCATGTGTAAAAGTTATTATGGGCCAGTATCCGTGATATGTGCTGTATTGATTTGCAAATTCAGTTTTCATGATAGTGCTAGGTAATTAATTAGACACTATTATTATCCCAATTTTAAGGATGAGGAAATGAAAAACCAAAGAAATTAACTAATGACCAAGGTGTAGAGCTGAGTGATGGAGCTGAGAAGTTAACCTAGTTCATGCATCACCAAAGACAGAATTTTAAAATATGTATCAGTGATGACTAATTGAGAAAAGTGGTATAATGCTACCTTTCTAATTTACCTAAGAATCTGTTTTACTCTTTGAAAAATTCAGAATGTCTTTCACAGCAATTTCTACTCCATTGTACTCTTTCTTGTTGCAAGTAGGATTACCTGATGGTTATTCTCCTAGAACCTCAGGTGTTGCATGGCTTATGATACCCACTTCTTTGTTTCTGCTGGATGACAGCTAAGGAAGATTAATTTCTTTGGAATTCATGTTCACTACACACATAATACATGTCATGCTCTGTCTATCCTGAATTCCTTTATTTCCCACCCATAAGTTGTCCTTCAAAAACCCATTTCACCTTAGTGGATGAGTGTGTACGAACTTTGAGTTAGGTAATTTATTAGGGCCACAATTTTTTTTTGGCTGAAAATCTGGGATACTAAATGCACTTTCACATGGGTTTGTCATGATGATCCCATGAGACAACAAAAGTAAAATGGTGAAATCAGTGCCTGAAATACACTAGCTAGGAGTCGTATCCACAGCAGAAGAAACAAGTGTAATAATAAGGGTGGTATAAGACATGGTGGTAGTTATAGTAAAGTCCCTAGTAAATTCTCTCTGATTCTAATTTAAAAAGACAAGAAAGGATCAATAGGCAAAAAAGGAAGGAAGGAAGGAAGGAAGGAAGGAAGGAAGGAAGGAAGGAAGGAAGGAAGGAAGGAAGGAAGGAAAGAAGGAAAGAAGGAAGAAAGGAAGGAAGGAAAGAAGGAGGAAGGAAGAAGGAAAAAGAAGGAAGGAAGAAGAAGGAAGGAAGGAAGAAAGAAGGAATGAGAAAGTAAGCAGGAATAATAAAACGAAGTAAAGAACGAAAAAAGACGAAAGAAGAAAAGAAAGAAAGAAGCCAGAACGAAAAACGGAGGAGCAATGGCGATTTGAAGGGAGGGAATGGGTGTTCATGAAACAGTTTATTATAAATTTCATACAGCTTGATCCTCTTATTCAATGTGTTTGCCCAGGATGCCTTCAGATACAGAAGTAGGATTATAAACAGCTCAAAAGTAGGAGTGAGGAAATGAGCGAAGCCCTGTTCAAAACAAGGGGTTGGTTACAAAAGCAAAGTAATGTGGCTGGTCAACATAGAATTTAGGTGAACGTAGGCATAACAAGAAGATAATTTTAAATTCATGGATTACACTGTTGAGTTGCAATTTGTCTTGATTTTCAATTTTGAAAGTTCTTTTTCATATAGCATCTCCTTTGCTCTTTGCAACACAAATGATAGTCTCAGGAAAGATTGCATATCTATTTTACATCAAGAAATTGAGGCTTAATTCAGAGAGTCACTTACCTAACAAAAAAGAGGAAGAACAAATCAGAACCAGGACTACAATATTTTTTTTTCTAATGCATATTCTTTTTTATATTGTTTAACACTGCCACTCATGTTATAAAGATCACATGATTACTGCATATAGTGCATACCTTGTCTGGAATAGACCATTTTGTAAGTTCATAAAAGGAAATATGGGGTAAAGGCATAAATACATTTAAGGTAAAATCTTTGCTAAATATTAAAAGCTCTATTATTTTTTCTAAGATCCATTGTTTTCCAACCATGACATTTTTCTGGTTTCCATAAAGAAAACCAAATATAAACTCAATGACTTGAATCTATAATCAGATAGCTTTAAAAAAGAAGTCAAATGTTTATTCACAAACCATTCTCATATGCTGTATTTAATTTTTTAGACTCCATCAACAAAGGCTCTACTGAGAGATGTAGTGGAAAACAGAATATGCTTTAATGACTCATTAGCATACATGTTCAAGTTTTAAATATCAATTATGTATGTATATATATACTTCTAAAATTCACATATATATATATATGAATTTTATATATATTTAATTTTCCTTTTATTCTATTCTTTTTCAACTAAGTAGCATTCATTTTTGGTACCATCAGAAGTGTTGACCAAAAGATAGATTACAGATGCATGATAAGCATAATAAGCATTGCCTATGAAATCACTTTGTAAATCTAAGCATTTAGTAGTGATCTCCAAATCTAATCAATATTTTCAAAATTTTACTGAATTCTTATATCTTCTTTGTTTGCTAGTAACAAGCCAACATCTTTGTCTTGCTATGAGAGTTTCATGAATTTTAAGAAATCAATGTGCCTCTGTTTTCATATGGAAAAATAAATCTAACATGAAAGAGAGGTGTTAATTGAAAACCTAATCTGTGTGACTAATCCCAGAAACCATACCCTGGCAGGTGCATGGCTTTTTTTAAAAGACGTCAAGCCCTGTTTAATGCTTCCTCATGTGGGTTTCAGGAAGTTACTAGGTAATATGTCTCCTCACAGTGGAGGTGAGTTTCTCTTCAAGTAGACCTGCCCTCTGTTGTATTTTGTTTGGCCGTAGCAATAACTTGTTTCTTCAAGTGTCAACATTTGCTACATACCAATTAGAAAAGATGCATTTCAAATGTATTTTCATTCTTGTGACTACTAAAATGTGAAACAATATATATTCCTCAGATTTATTTTTAAACATTTATTGTTTTTATTCATTGTCATATAAATCATAAGAACAATCAAGTTTTAAAAATTACTTACAGCCCTATCATCAAACAACTCAACTTGACAACTATTTTTGTTTCAATTTTACTCATGTAACCACAAAAATTAAATAGTCATAATTATGGATGGCTTTCCAATGGGTTTTGAAGTCATTGATATTCTGAACAACTCAGGTCTCAGAAGAGGCAAAAATGAAACTTCAAGATAAATTCCAGTGAAATAATTAAACTCATTTTGCACTTGTATGTGGTTATTCTTTAAAAAAAAATAACGTAAAATAAAATCTAATTAGACCCTGGAGTGGTTACCTTATTTGACCTTTATCTGTCTGGCATCTATAATCTGGCCCAATGTGTCAACTGAGAATATAAACCATTTTTACTTCCAAAATAAAAAATATCTTCAAATATCATTGCTCAATAAGAGTAAAGCTGTAACTGTAGTCAAAGCTGCACTGACAATAAAATAAGCAGTTAGAATGCTAATGAATCCATTTCTTAGTGAAGTGAAATAAGAATTCTCAAGTGACCACGCTGCTAGGGTGAGCTGTATAATCTCAACTAGCATTTCGGAAGGCCAATCAATCATTAATTAACTTTTTTTTTTTTTAATCCTAACATAGAAGTCCTTTTTTTGTTGGTAGACATCTCAGGAGATACCCTTTTCAACTTGACAGAATACCAAATATCCAAACGGATTGCTCAATTGAATCCAATATTCAGAGGCTTTCACATGAGTTGCAGGATGCATTTTTAACATCAAACCTAATATTGGTCTGTCATCCTACCTAAAAACACTTATTGCCAAGGTGGTCAAAACTTGGCGACCAAGGTTAAAACCTAGAGCCTTCATTATCTTAGTAACAATTTTTCCTGGGTTTTCCTTTCTTCTTCACCTGCCATCAAAGGCTGAAGTAGAGATTTAAGTACTAGGAGCATGGACGACACAGCTAGGCCTCCAGATTCCCCAGGTCTTCTACAGATACTTTAGTAATGAGTTTCTATGAAGCTTTCTTATTTTCCTCCCTTCTTTGAACTTCTTGTTCTGACTTCCAATAGCTTTAGTAATTTATAGTAAGGAATGACAGCCCCATGACCAAGAGCACATACTCTGGCGATAGATCTGGTGGAAACACTTGTTCTTTGACTTTGTAGCTACTCTCTACAGACAGGAAGTTCTCCTCTCCTTCCAGAAAATAGGAGAGGATTGTGCTCCTGGTCCCCTTGAGGAAAGAAGTGGATTTCAGTCTCTCTTCACCTAATAACATTTGAACAGACATTATTGCTGTTTCTGAGCAATCAAGAGCCAGGTTCAACGCTTTAGGGGACCCCATGTTTGAGGAGCTGCAGGCTTTGGGCTCTCCCTTAGCCTGAACCATTGGATTGCCATAGCAAGAACAATTGTCCTGCAGAATCACCAGGACAGGACCTGCGGCATTTTTTTTTTTTTTTAAAGCAAGATGATACATTTTTATTCTGTTAAGGTGCTTGAATTTTAGCGTTATTTTTTTTAATTTTTTTTTTTTTTTATCACATCATGGACTTGCCTGTCCTGATAGACACATTTGTTTTTGAAACTTTCTGCTTTCCATTTTCTCATCTATAAAATTATCATAATAAAACATACTCCTCACAGGGCTATTTTAATAGTCTATTAACTTGAACATTTATACTTAAAATACTCAGAAAAAATATTTTGCCTTTATAAATGTTACCATGCTATAAACTGATATATCTTCTAACTGAATATCTGTGCCCTTTGACCAATTTCTCCCCTTTCCCCCCACTCTCAACCCCTGGCAGCCACCATTCCGCCCTCTGATTCTGAGTTTTTTGTTTTGTTTTGTTTTGTTTTGTTTTGTTTTGTTAGATTTCAAATGTAAGAGAAACCATGCAATATTTGTTTATGAGGCTTATTTTATTTAGCATTATGCTCTAAAGGTAGAATTTCCCTTTTTTTCATGGCTGAGTTTTATATATATATATATATATATATATATATATATATATATATATATATATATATATATATATATATATATATATATATCTCCAAAAACTGGAATGCCTGAACACCAGAAAGACCAGTAGCTATGACACCTACTGCAGCCAATAAACTTGCCCATTCAGGGGGTGTAGCCGGTCGACCAACCTCTTGTGGCCCTACCCCAGGCCAGTCCTGCCCCTGATCAACCCACCCCACCCCAATAGGGGATGGGGCCAGTAGGCCAACTTCCTGCAGTACCTCCCCTTACTCCCAATAAATCCCCCTCCCCATTTGGGGGTAAGGCTTACTGGCCAATTTCCCCCAGCCCCTACCCCAGCTGGCCCAGCCCTGATCAGGCCCCAATCAGGGCGGGTCACTGGCCAACCTCCCACTATCTCCTTTTCCCAATAGTCCTGGCCCTATCCACCATAATTGGGGCCAGGCCAGCCGGACACCACCCATGCATGAATTCATGCACTGGGCCTCTAATATATATATATTAGAGGCCCAGTGCATGAAAAAAATTTTATATATATATAGATATAGATATAGATATAGATATAGATATAGATATAGTATCACATATTCTTTATCCACTCATTAACTTAGGAATGTAGAATATCAGGAACAAGAAATGTTTCTGATATAAAGAAACAAACATACCATCATGTTGATTTTGCTAAGAACAGTGTCATATAAATCAGGGTTGTTATTCAAGGTGAGGTAAAATAAATAGGTCTACAGTTATGAGTATGGGAAACACAGAGTTTATTCTGGTAGTATTATTTATTAATTAATGAATACATAAGAACAACTATAAACTTATTTTCCCCCACCCTGTAGTTTAGATTTTCAGCATACAATTGCCATTTGAGTTGGTTTTGAAAATATTTTTATGTCAATAAGGTACCATTTATTGCAAACTTACTTATCCTATAACATTAATTATACTGCCATGTACTGTGACTTTTCTTATATCTGTGATGATAGGACAGAATTTTTTGAAAAGGTGTAAATATTATATAATTCAAATTCACTCAAAAAACAATAGTGGTGGTGAGCAATTGAATATCCTATCATGCTTTAAAACAATCCTGTATAATAAAAGCATACCGTATTTTCCGGCGTATAAGACGACTTTTGAAACAAAAAAAAGTCAACCAAAAATCGGGGGCAAAAGACCAAAATTGCACAAAAATTACCTGCAGATCTTGATGGCAAAGTAAGTCTTTTCTTTGAAGTGGGGGATAGTCTTATGCATGCCTAAACCTATGTTTTAACTGTAAAATTAGGGGGTCATCTTATAAGCCAGAAAATACGGTAATATGAAAATTGACTGAAGGGTGGGACAACTGGTTGGTGCAGGGTGGGGCTGGTGACCAGCAGCAGCAGAGGGACAATGGTGGAGGTGGGCCAGCAGGATCACTTTCCAGATAGGGAAGTCTAAGGCAGCAGCGATGGGATGATGAGGGTAGCACCATACTCTGATTGGCCTGCCCAGTTAGCCTTCCTACAGAGGGAAGCCAGACTGTGGTTTAGGTCTTATCACTGTGGGGAAAGGACCTAAGCCATCAGTAGGACACCCCCTGAGGGCTCCCAGACTGTGAGAGGGCTCCTGGACTGTGAATTTTTGTGCAGGAGGCCACTAGTAAATATATAACTCTTCAGTAAAATAGTACTATGCTTCCGAGATTCTTAGAGTAAAAATCTTTGTTAGCAACAGACAACTTGATCTTAAAACAAGGCTGAGCAATCTTCTTAGAAGCAGCATTATTTTCCAAATATTATATTTTATAAATGGAATGAAACCTAATTGAATACCGTATTTTTCGGACCATAAGACGCTCCAGACCATAAGATGCACCAGTTTTTAGAGAAGGGAAATGAAGAAAAAAAGATTCTGAAACAAATAGTGTCCTAAAATATTTTATGTGCATTAAAACCCAACATCACAGTCATAAACACATCTAATCAACCCTGTAAAGTAAACAGCAGCATTTAGAACCATTTTAGAGCCGGGCAAGCACACAGAGACCACACAGAGCCGGGCAAGTAAAAAAACTTTTTTTGTAAAGTATATGTGTAGGCTATATTTGGACCATAAGACGCAGGGACTTTTCCCCCCCACTTCTGGGGGGAAAAAAGTGCGTCTTATGGTCCGAAAAATACGGTATATTCTTATTCATTCTGATGTAATGAAAAAAACAAACAAACAAAAAAAACTGGGTACTTGGGACTATCTGAAAACAAAATGTTAAAAGATTCCCTGAAAAGTGGAGGTCACAGGAAATTATTTTTAAGGCTCACCAATTTTATCACTTAGAATTTCCGATAATTACCTCCTTGATCCAACTTCTGATCCTTAGAAAATCAAATGCAAGAATCACTGATTTATTCTACTCAGCAAATCTGATTAAACAATTATCAGTTTCCACCAGATTGGGGAATTGAACTGAACCCAAAGAAAGTTGTACTTCCAGCACACACCAACTAGTTCATTATAAGCACATGTTGGAAAGTTTCCTCTTGCCAACACAAGGCAATCCAAGACTCAGGCTCAGGATCACTGCCTCTCAGTTGTCTCTTCCTATCTTCACCAACAATGGCAGTATTTCTGCTCTATTTAACTTCCATTTTTAATGCCAATACTTAGTAGTTTCATATTTGACTTTTTTTCATTTACTTGTTTCCTGTTATTTTCCAATAGCAATATTTGAAAAATACTTACAGAACAACTTCTTTTTCAAATACATTGGAACACAAAGTATTACCTTTCTCAAAATACACACAGAAATCAATTTGCATATAATAGAATTTTGTATAAGGGACTTCATGATGAGAACATTATTTTTGCTTTAAGAAGGATTTCACGTCCAGTGCATAAGCAGACAATAACAATAAAACTCTGAACTAGAAAGTAGCATCCCACATCATAAAGAGGATTCTTAGAAGCTGAAAAAAAGGAAATTAAAACTCAGCCAGAAAATAAATTATTCTTTCATTTATATTATCTTTATACAAGTTACTTAGATGTGAAGATTATATCTATAATAAACTGTATAGAAAATTATTTCTTCTATACTGTTGGTTCATTTTCAACTGATTTTGTTTGTAAGATATATAAAAGTACAACTTTAAAATATATAATTCTTCTCTATTTTCTGCCATTAGATACACTTATGTAATATAGATACAGTTAAGGACTTGAAAGACCTTACCTGATTAATCAATCAACTGTGCAATACTTCCAGCCCCATAAATATTGATATTTTAACAAGATAAATATAAGTCCATGTCAGTGTGCTAAGTTTCATAAACAATTACCATACATAAATATATTCCTTAAAAGTCTAATAACCTATGAACAATTTTATTTTTCTCCAAGTAAATGGTGAATCATTTAGGGCCAGTGGTCTGCAAACTGCGGCTCATGAGCCACATGTGGCTCTTTGGCCCTTTGCGTGTGGCTCTTCCACAAAATACCACGGCCTGGGTGAGTCTATTTTGAAGAAGTGGAGTTAGAAGAAGTTTAAGCTTAAAAAATTTGGCTCTCAAAAGAAATTTCAATCATTGTACTGTTGATATTTGGATCTGTTGACTGAGTTTGCCAACCACTGTTTTAGGCAAAGGCTGATCTGAGTCAGTGTGTTTGCATCCTCAACACTTACAATCAATCATACTCTGTATGTATAATATAATGATATTCCCTATATTTTTGTTGGGAAAAAATGAGTAAATAAATGAAAATGTATAGATCCTCAACTGTCAACATTCTTTACATTAAAAGATTCAGGACCAAACAAGACAAATTTTTATGTTCAGCCCTAACTGGTTTGGCTCAGTGGATAGAGTATAGACCTGCAGACTAAAGAGACCCCGGTTCGATTCTGACCAAGGACATGTACTACCTTGCTTGCGGGCATATACCCATTAGGAAGTGTGAAGGAGGCAGCTGATCTACGTTTCTCTCTCATTGATGTTTCTAACTCTCTTTTCCAGTCCCTTCCTCTCTGTAAAAAATCAATAAAATATATTTTAAAAAATTGATGCTCAGGTAAAATAAGATTCTTTTGTGGCTTTTAAAAAATAGATTTTTATCAATTTCAGAGAGTAAGAGAGAGGGAGAGAGACAGAGAGACAGAGAGAGAGAGAGAGAGAGAGAGAGAGAGAGAGAGAGAGAGAGAGAGAAACATCAATTATGAGAGGGAATCACTGATCAGTTGCCTCCTGCATGCCACCTCCCCACCCCCAACCAGGTCATGGGCCCTGACCTTGAATTGAACCATGACCTCCTAGTTCATAGGTTGAGGCTCAATCACTGAGCCACACTTGACCAGGCCTTTTTGGCTTTTGATTTGCATGAATAGCACATAAATTGATTGCCATTTAAAGGGGAAAAATAATCAGTCTTTAGAGTATTTGCTTTATAGAATTCTAGCCAGATGGAATTCTAAAGTAATGAATTGAAATACCATAACAGTAGAAATAGAATTAAAAACTCATATTACCTTTTATGTTTAACTTACCTTAGGGACCTCGAAGCAATAAGCTTGCTGAGGATAAATAAATCCCACTATACAGTGAGACTAGAGACAATAATCAATTTTCTAAAAAAAATAAATAAATAAATTACCTGTAATTTATACACTTTATTGTATATTTCATATTATAAAAATAGTAGAGCCCCAGCCCATGAAATTCATGCACAGGTATAGTCTCTAGGCTTGGCCTGCAATCAGGGCCTTCTTCCCCAGCTGTCCACAGCTGGCCCTACCTCCTGCCACCCTTCACCCCTGGTACCCTGATCACCATCGAATGTTGGACATCCTTAGCACTGCTATGGAGGCAGGAAAGGCTCTCACCACTGCTGCTGCACTCACCAGCCATGAATCCAGCTTCTGGATGAGCAGTGCTCCCCGTGGGAGCGCACTAACCACCAGGGGGCAGCTCCTGCTTTGAGCATCTGCCCCCTGGTGGTGAACGTGTGTCATAGCGACTGGTCATTCTGCTGTTCAGTCGATTTGCACAATAGTCTTTTATTATATAGGACTAGAGGCCTGGTGCACAAATTCGTGCATGGGTGGGATTCCTTGGCCTGGCTGGAGATTGGGGCCAATCAGGACAAATTGGGGCCATCTTGCTCAGTCCCCAATGGGCTGATTGGGGCTGGCTGGTCTGGGGGAGGGACCATGGGAGGTTGGCTGTGGTAGCGCATTGACCACCAGGGGGCAACTCCTGCATTGCATTGAGGGTCTGCCCCCTTGTGGTCAGTGCACATCATAGCAACCAGTCAACTGGTCATTCGGTCATTTAGGTTTTTTATATAATATTATAGATAATAACAACAAAGTAACTCATAGAAACAGCAGAGAAGAATGGTGATTGCCGTGGGTTAGGAGAGTTGGGAAAATGGGGAGAAACTGTTCAAAAGTAATAAATATTCAGTTAGAAAATGGATAAGTTTACAGCATGATGACTACAGTTAAACATATTGTGTTGTCTACTTGAAATTGCTAAGAAAATAGATCTTCAACATTCTCGCCAAAAAAGCACAACTATATGATGCGTTAGCTTGATTGTAAAAATCATTTCACAATATTTACTCATATGAAATCATCTCATATTCCATAATGGGGAAGTGATATTTCAACTTTTGCCAATTATAAGGTTCTACCTTAAAATATTGTAAATAGGTTTACTTTTTTTGTTTTTATAATTCCCTCTTAAGTATGATTTTTGTGGCATGCTTTAAAAAATTTATTTTGTTTTAGCTGTACAAAAAAAAAATGTAAGGATTTATATTTTTATTCATTCTCTTGCCATGCCTTACAAGCTACAAATTTAGGGGGTGAGCATAAATTCTCAGAATTTAGAAAATGTAGGGAGCACTGGGTATCAATCTGAGAGAGTGCCAAGGAGACTGATGAAACTTCCTCATTGCCATACAATTTCCCTTCTTAAGGGAGATGTTTTCTGCGGGATTTCTCTATTTCAATTTAAACCTGGTATTTTGTTTCAACAAAGGTCAGGATTCCCCTTAAAGGGATGTCATGGGTATCAACTTAGGAACATTTACATAGGGCTGGATGATGCTTCGGCTTCACAGCTAATATGAGTTTTCCAAAGCCAGGGTGTCAAGCAATGATTAAGACTTTTTTTTTTTTTTAAAGCAATTGTCAAGGGGTGACAATTTTCAAAAATGGAAAGTGGCGTTAAATGTTGAAATAATTTGTGCAAGGGCTCAAAAGTGGTAAGTGGTGGACAGTTTCTATTTGATCTCAGAACCTGTGCTTGCAACCACTCTGAAGCACCAACTGGAAACTTAAATAATTTTAAACATTATTCTTTATTATATCACACACAAATATACAATGTTTACAGTTAATAGTATTTACTAAATGACTTACATTGTTTGCATCATGTCCTTGGATTAATTTGGACTTGATATATAGGCATGTTTCTCTCATTATGTGCCATCTTTAGGCAAGACATCAGTCCTGTATGTTTATTGCAACATTTCTCCCATTTTTGCTTTGCTTCTTTGCATGTATTTGCACAAAACAAAACTTGGATAGCAGCAAGAATTATATACATTAACAGCAACAAATAATGAGCAAATGAAAACAAGTTTTAATAGGTTATATATATATATACACACAAATCATTCAGTCATTCAGTGAAGGTTTACTAGAGAGCAGTCCACTTAGTAGGCTCTCTCTTTTCGTTCTCCACTTTATTGAGATACAATTGACATATAACTTTGTGTAAGTTTAAGGGTAAAAAGGAATGATTTCAATGCTGTGCATCTCTCACCAACACCACAGAGGTATTGGACTTGACAACACAGTTCCCTGAGCTAGTGGGAGAGGGCTGTCCACAACCTCGATCCTTGTCTTCTCATGTAAATGAATTTAAACGAGAGACCTTGACTGCATTGTGAAAAGCCAACTATTGAAGCATAAATTTTATTGAAACAAAAACAAAAACAAAAGCAGGCAAACCTATACATCTGGTTTATGAAGCACAGATGGGGTCTCAGCTAATCTGAAGAACACGTTTGGGGGTGGCAGGGAAGGGGACTGTCTGAGACGTTACATACCCTCCAGTCTATAGGTCTCAAAATTCCTTTGCTAAATATTTTAGTAAAGATTAATTCTCAAGCCATTCCCCCTCGCCCCCATTTTTTTTTTTTTTTTTTTTTTTTTTTTTTTTTTTTTTTTTTTTTTTTTACTTTGTTGTGTCCTTTCTAGAATTAATTAGAAGCACCTGGCAACTTTATCTTGCCAGGCCTTGAGACTGGTGGCTTCTTTGCTTAGGGACTAAAATGGCCCTTTTTTCCCTTTCCCCTTTCCAACTCCCTTTCTGCATTCTCTCCTTAAGGAGGTGTTTTGTTTTGTTTTGTTTTTTGTTTTTTACCATTTATCTGTGTTCTTGCTTAGGGAATATAATGTGTTTTTTTAAATATATTTTATTGATTTTTTACAGAGAGGAAGGAAGAGAGATAGAGAGTTAGAAACATCGATGACAGAGAAACATCAACCAGCTGCCTCAACCAATGTACATGCCACAACCAATGTACATGTCCTTGACCAGAATCGAACCTGGAACCCTTCAATCTGCAGACTGATGCTCTATCCACTGAGCCAAACCGATTTTGGCGGGAATATAATGTTTTGTTAGCTACATGGTGGCTGCAAGTTGCCGACATTGTTTGGCCTTGTTTTAACTTTCCTGTCTCAGTTTCCCTATTCTCCAGCCCTGGAGGTGATAATATTTAAGATGTGCTCAATTAGCAACTTTCAAATATACCATAGAATATTGTTAACCAAGGGACAGCTTAGGTGGCCACCTTGCTGACATCACTCCTGTATGAGTATATTCAATGAAACATTTGGTATCATATGGAAAATTTGAGAATTATGCCTCGGAAATAACATTAAGTGTAATTAATATTACATGGAGTAGATATGAAACTAGTAATAATGACAACAATGCAAATTTTATTATGGTTTTGAAATTTTTGTTAACAAAAACACCAGGAGCTGAAAGAAAGTTTAAACTAATCCTGCCTTGAAATTACCTTTGGGGCACTGAGATTACAAGAGCAGTAAAGTCACTTTTAAGCTGAAATTCACAAAGGAGGAAATAATCTCCAGCACTCACTTAAGAGGAGTCATGGAGGATGAGGAGCACAGGAGTATACCCCAGGACACAGTAAGGGCACACAATGCACCATGGGAAAGAGAATTCCTCCCACAGATAATGACTGCTCTGCAAGAGTCTGGGAAGGCTGTGGCCCAGAGGCATCTGGGTGTCTTGCATTCTTCCATTTATAAATGATTATTTTAGTGTCCTGCCCCCATTACACCATTGTGAATTCAGTGCTGGGTGAGAAAATTCCAGAAACTTGGAAAACTTAAATGATTAGAAATGGACACCTTCCTATAATATACCTATAAGACAAACCTCTTTGGAAATAATACTATTTTTAATAGAAATGTGAAGTGTTGATTTTTCCTGATAAATTACTCAATAATTCAGCAAATAAAGTATAATAAAAATACACATGCTGGTCAATCACTGTGTTACATATCAACATTCCCAGTCTTAGGGTCTTCAGTTTTTCTTTAATGTTCTTCCATTTCAAATTCACTAACCCCACAATGCCTGGCACCTATGGATTCTCTACAACTCTTGAGCACTCAGACTTATTGATGGACTCAATCCAGATCTATGTCATTTAATTCCTTCATCAAAACTAGTACTAAAATCAATTGAAACCTCAGATGGTGCTTTACCAAAATTATAAGGCAAAAGACAAAAGAAAAAACTTAGATGAAATCATATGACATATTGACGAGTTCACTTTAAAAAAAAAAGCATCAGTTCTGGGAATGCATTAACCTTATTTGCTGTCTACACCAATATTGGATATTTTCTGTTGTATTATGTCACCACATGAATCAGTTAGGGTTGCTTGAACGTATTCTTCTAACTAGCTCCCAAGAGCCATTTGCAATAAGAAGGAGAGTTATAGCCACAGGCCCAGTACTTGTAGCAATTGAAGGTATTATTGTGTCTCAAAATTATACCAGTCAATAAAGTCAATACCCCAGGGCATTCGAAAGAGGAAGTTTACTCACAGTCTGCAGTGTAAGTGGACAGCAGTACAAAGACAAAAATGAGCAATAAAGCAAGTGAGTGCTATTAGCTAAACAACAGTGCAAACTCAAACAATGGAACAAAAATAGACATATGTCAAGAAGCATCCATTTTTATGGAGTATAATCTTCCTCTCCTAAAAATCAGAGTAACGTTAAAATATTATGGATATTTTAAGAGTATATGGAGAAAAATCCTTAAAATGTACACATTCATTGGTAATTTCTTACCAAACTTGGGATGTATCCAAAGAATTAAATCTTTCTCTCTTTTTTTTTTTTTTTTCAGATTTAACACAATGCCTGATATCGGGTAAAAATCCAAGGTTTTTGTTGTATATGAAACACTGAGAAATTTTTAAGGAAGCAGACATAGCTTGGAAAAACACTTTTTATTATCCATCAGAATGTTCAGTATTATCTCACATATTTGACCTGTGAACTATGATATTCAGTCTCTAAATGTGAAATGCTATCACATAAAAGATCCATTAGAGGACTTTTAATATTGTTCCTGCAATATAGATGCAACCATAAATTTACCTGTGCTTGTGTTGCTCTTTGCAGTAAAACTTAGAAAAATTGCTATTCTGGTATCAAGTAAAAACAAGCTACTCAATAAAATAGAAGAATATGTACACTTTAAAGAGTCTCCCAGAAATTCACTATTATAAATGTTTGAAATAATATAAAAACATTCTGCATAAAAAAGGCGATAAGACAGAAAAACAAATGCACTTGATTCATTGTATTAGTGATACGGAAATAATAGTGTTGGAACTTGTGCAGATAAGTCAAAGGACACTGATGATATGTAATAATAAGATATTTTTACTTAATGGCCATTTTCTGCTTCACCCTTTCCTGCACAAATTCCTTTTATAGAAACGCAGCTTCTGAGCTCTGTTTTGAAAGTCGTGAAGCTGCAAGTTTTAAACTCAACCTTCATTAGCAAAGAGAGAGGTAAACAAGTATTCTAGGATTGGAACCTTTTTCCAAGAAAATCTTCAGAGTCAACATGATTAGTGATTTCCATCAATAATGTATCCCAGCTCTGCTAGACCTGCACCTGGCCATGATGCTTGAAAGTCCTAGCAGTCCTACCTGGCATGCTCAGTTGGTTGGAGTATCCTCCTGTACATGGGAAGGTCACAGGTTCAATTCACAGCCAGGGCACATGCCTAGGTTTCAGGTTCATCTGTGTTAAGGTACTTGTAAGAGGCAACCAATCTCTCTTCGCGCTCTCTCTCGCTCTCTCTCTCTCTCTCTCTCTCTCTCTCTCTCTCTCTCTCTCCCCCCCACCCCCTTTTCTCCCTCTCTAAAACCAATAAACATTCTCACATGGGGATTTTTTTTTTAAATCATAGTGA
Source organism: Pipistrellus kuhlii (assembly GCF_014108245.1). Taxonomy (NCBI): domain Eukaryota; kingdom Metazoa; phylum Chordata; class Mammalia; order Chiroptera; family Vespertilionidae; genus Pipistrellus; species Pipistrellus kuhlii. The sequence continues at coordinate 173,503,455 of NW_023425404.1, forward strand.
AGCATCCATCTTATATAAAAACTGCTGTTTGAAATTTTACCCCTGCTATTTGGCTTCTGTAAATGCTTGCTTGCTTAAATAATAAGGAAAATAAGACTACTCCCACTTCAGAGAGGCCATTAAACCTTCCCCAGACAAGGTTATAAGTGCTGGTGCCAGACCAGGCCTCTGGTTGAGGTCTCAAGGCCCCAGCACATACGGGCTCTTTAAGAACTTGCAAAAGCGGCCGGAAACACCCCATATTTGGGAGACAAAGAAAGTAAAAACATATAAACAGGGAAAATTATTGCATGTTAGGGACCAGACTTTAAGAGACATTTTCCTCTCAACCCACGCATAATAAGTCTAACTCCTTCTCTCTAAGTATTGCTTTGTTCTTCTTCGGTTTTCTATAACAATAGCATAAGCTTGTGCCATAAGAAAAAAGTTTGATACAGTTTAAAATCAGAAGCAAAGAGGCATAAAATGCATTTGAGAAACATTCTATCAAAATGGGATTCTTTAAGGCCTGGCATGTAAAGTATTAAACATCAGCTAACAGGCATGTCAGTTGGTTTTCATGTTTGACTTTGAAGAGTACAGGAGTGAAATTATAATTGCACCTCTATTGTTACACAGGTCGTATGCTTCATAATGAGCCTCTTATGTCACAATATTTTACATTCTTAATACTTTGATTAACAGGTTGTAAAAATAAATTAACTTTGAAAGTTGAGGCCAAAGATAAATTATTTTTTTTTCTTACTATTATGCCTGCTTCCTTAAAATCATCTTGATGTTTCATAGACAATATGGAGTAAAGAAAAGTCAATGAGGTTTGGGGAACCAAACAAAATCTCTGGCAAGTAATAACTTGTAGCTAATAATAATATCAATCTGAGAAAGTGGAATATTCAGATTTTTTTCAGGGATTACAGGTTGATAAATTTAATGCCATTAAGGAAACTATGATAAATCTGCAGTACTAAAGACATCCTATACATCTTATGTAGCAATATATGTATCTGAAGCTATATTGTTTTTTTCTGAACGCAAGTCCACTTTTGTCATTGGTGGTCAGAAAACAGAGATGAAGAGACAACAACAAATTGCACATTTGTATATGTCTTAGAGTGGAATTTTAAAGCTCAGATAGTCATTTTTATTATATCACTAGAGGCCCAGTACATGAAATTTATGCATGGGGAGGGGTCCCTCAACCCGGCCTGCACCCTCTCCAATCCAAGACCACTCGGTCATCCCTTAGCAATCCAGGACTACTGGCTCCCAACTGCTCACCTGCCTGCCTGCCTCATCTCCCCTAACCGCTCTGCATGCCTGCCTGATCACTCTAAATGCTCTCCCCTGCCGACCTGATCGCCCTAACTGGCTTTGCCTCAGCCCCACCACCATGGCTTTGTCCTGAAGGATGTCTGGAAAGTAGTCTGGAAGATGGTTGGTCTAATTAGCATATTACCCTTTTATTTGCATAGATAAGATGCTGATCTAAAATGGAAACAATGTCTACTCCTATCAGATAGGATTGTGTTGCAGAAAGCATGCTAGATGCTTCTCCCCGAAAGAAATGTATAATAATACTTCACATATCTGGCATTGGTTACAAGACACATCATTATATCATGTACTACTAAGAAAGATAAACTACTGCCAGTTAAAAGTGGAAAAATAAATTAGAATTGATGAAATACTATAACCCAATACTTCCCATTATTTACAAATTGTCTGCAAATGCAAGAGGCTCTTCCCAGGAAACCACCATGTCCTCAAAACCACCTGTCCTGGAAAACTGTAATTAGCAAATCAGAAAACGGGTAAGCATAGTGTCACTTGGCCTCTGCCATAATTGGCTAAATGCCATCCTGATAGCAGGAAGTGGTGGAGTCATTGAAGCGGCAAATGCAGGCACCGGTGAATTCCTCTGCCACACCACGCGCCACAAAAACCAATGTCTTGTCCCTTCTCCTTTCCTTGTTTTGAAATTCAAGTGTCAGTGCAGTGCATCTTATTCTCAGACCTAAACCACATCTGGAAAAGTAGTTGAAAATGAACTTGGGGTATACTATTGATAGTACAGTTTCAGCTGTCCAGAGACTACAAGACAGAATGAAGGCCGGAGGTAGGAAAGGACAATGGATGAGCAAGAATCCCACGCCTTCCATTTCATTTTCACTTTCAAGTATGTGGCTGACTCTGGAACAAATATAGGGAGTGTGGTGGGTAGAATAATATCCCCACTTTCCACAGATGCCCACATCTGAATCCCTGGAATATGTGAATATATGATACATGGCCAAGTTAAATTTAGGTTGCAGATGAAGTTAAAGGTGCTGACCTTAAAAATAGGAAGATTGTCCTGGATATTGAGGTGAGCCCAAAGTAATTTCAAGTGTACTTAAAAGTGGGATAGTTAGCAGAAGGAGAAATCAGAGGGACATGATGATAAAACATCACCCAAAAGTGCTACGCATCTGACTTTGCAGGTGGAAGGGCCTTGAGCCCTGGAATGTGGGTGACCTCTGGAAGCCGGAGGAAGCAGACAGGGGTCCTCCCCGAGAGCCTCCAGAGGGATGCTGCTCTGTTGGTCCCTAGATGTTAGCCTGTGAGAGACATGTCTGACTTCTAACCTATGGAAAGTTCAGATAATAAGTTCGTATTGTTCTAAATCACGTAAGTAGTGGTAATGTGTTACAGCGGACAACAGAAAACTGACAGGAAATAAACAGCATGAGCCTCTGCTTAGTCAATCTGCATTTGTCCAATGGACACTGTGTACCACATGGATTTCTAGTTCCTTAGAACATGTGCCATAATCTGTGTTCTCAAGGCCCTGACAGCCTAATGGATAGGGATAAGCAAAGAAAACACTACTATGTATTGTGATTAATGTTATAATCCTATCTAATAAAGAAGTAATATGAAAACTGACCACCACTTCATCACAAGTTGGCCGCCCTCATGTGGTCAAAGATGGCTGCCCCCTGTGGACACAAGATGGCTGGCACAAGATGGCCAGCAGGGGAGGGCAGTTGTAGGTGATCAGGCCAGCAGGAGAGGGCAGTTGAGGGGGGATCAGGCCTGTAAGGGAAGGCAGTTGGGGCCAATCAGGCCTATAGGGGAGGGCAGTTAAGAATGACCAGAATGGCAGGGAGGGCAGTTGGGAGGTACCCAGGCCTGTAGGGGAGGACAGTCAGGGGTGACCCTCATGCTGGCAGGGGAGGGCAGTTAGGGCAAATATATATATATATATATATATATATATATATATATATATATATATATATATCTTCAGATCCTGAACCTCCACCACAAAAGGCAAAAGTTTACAGCAATTTCTGTTATAACATTATATGTATCATATATATATAGATAGATATATCTATCATAATGTCTGTTATAACATTATATATATATATAATTAATATCATAAGGGCTGTTGTGACATTATATAGATACATATATATATATATATATAGATATATATATATATCTCATATATATAGATATTATATCTATCATAATATATATATATATAATGTTACAACAGATATTATGATAGATATAATATCTATATATATATTTGAGATACATATAATGTCACAACAGCCATTATGATATTAATTATATATATATATATATAATGTTATAACAGACATTATGATAGATATAATATCTATCTATATATATGATCACTTATAGTTGTTATAACAGATATTGCCACAACCTTTTGTGGTGGGAGTTCAGGATCTGAAGAAAGGGCTGACATACAAATGAAAACCTAGACAAGAAATATGAATTTAGAAGGCATGAGGGATGTAGGGTCCAGGTGGAGACCTCTCTCTTGGAGAGAGGCTCACTGAAATCTGGCTTTATCCACTTTTTATTCAATTTTAGATACACATCTTGCCCTCAGTAAAGCACTGCAAACAGGTAGCAGACAGACCGTCTCTAAGGTCAATAAAGATCAATAAAGATCAGTAAGGTTCAATAAACATTTTCTTTGAAGCTATTAGGTAAGGAAATTGCTTCAACCCAATGCTATTTCAACAGAACAATGGTGCTTGGCATCAAAAAAGAGTAATATGAAAATTGGCCATCACTCCAACACAAGATGGCCCCCCGATGTGGTCAAAGATGGCCGCCCCCTGCTAATCCCCAAGGTCCATTGGCCTTTCGTGTTCCTTGGTGCACTCTCATGATAGTATTGGCGGTAGGTGGCTTCCCGCAAGACATGACTGTGAAAGAGGCTTGTGGGAATGTCCTCTTCTCCATGCCTAGGAGGGTACATTGCTAGTACTTTCTCAGTTCGTATGGAGGTGAGCATAGGAGATACAATTGAGATCTACCATCAAAAGCAGAACACAGGTTAGTTTTATGTCCATGTTAATCTTTCAGGTACTGAGTTACGTGATCTGGGAAAAATGACATCTTATATGTGTAACAGGCTCCACAGCTTCTACCACCTTCATGCTCTAACAAACAGGGGAAATTTTCTCAGCTTTTTTTTAGGTGCTGAATGATTTGTCACACTACTTAAAGACAGCAATAGACACTGTTGTGTAATCAGAAGCCCCTGTAATGTACCTAGATTTGTCCTTCTGGGCCAATGCATTAGAAAAGAGAATATTTTCGTTTGTATTAATAGGTAGGATTTTTCCCTAGGATAAGCCACTTCCAAAAAATTCAGACTATAATAGCTGCTTTGCATTGCTGTTGTTAGAGCCCCCAGGAAGAGTTCTCCATCCTCCATTTCTATCAGTGAGAGAATCTAAATAAGAAGGGAGGAGTAGAATGTGACATGGAGAGAAAACAGACTATCACGATAAAACTCTGGCACATAAGTTCTCCAAGTGAATATATATATATTATATATATATATATATATATATATATATATATATATATATATTTACTTTTTTTGTTCATGCCTCTTTTTGAAAACCGAAATGAATTTTCTGAATCTGATAAGTGGTTGTTATTGTTATTGGATTCTCATAAGGAGTCTCCCGGGTATATTTGCTTATAATAGTGTCATAAAGTGTGCCATAAATCATAATTGTTTACCATAAAGTGTAGATTAATGGGACTGTTTGTGTGTGTGTGTGTGTGTGTGTGTGTGTGTGTGTGTGTCGGTTTATCACTAGAAAGCTGGCCCCTTGCAGTGGTTAAGAACCTGGTTTGTGAGCCCAGACTACCTGGATCTGAATCCTGGCTCAGCTCTTTCCTCTGAGTTATTTTGGGCAAACTTCTACTTTCTCATTTTCCCCAGGTCTTGGGGGTTAATAATAATGCTTTCCTCAAAAAGCATATAAGCAAGTACTAAATTATACTTAGAATTGTGCCTGACACATAATAAGTGCTTTTTACTTGTTAAGTAAATAAAATAGAAAATGTATTCAAATTGCCTTGATTTTATATAAGGTATTAAAATACCACAGCCTTTATGCTCTATTATTTTATGTTTAAGCGCAGTTGGAATCTATTTTTTTAATATATTTTATTGATTTTTTTACAGAGATGAAGAGAGGGATAGAGAGTTAGAAACATTGATGAGAGAGAATCATCGATCAGCTGCCTCTTGCACATGTGCCCACAACCAAGGTACATGCCCTTGACCAGAATCGAACCTGGGACCTTTCAGTCCGCAGGCGGACACTCTATCCACTGAGCCAAACTTGTTTTTGGCGGGATCTATTTTTTACACATCTCTTCAGTCATTCACTTAATGAGATGAGTCAGATAAATAGTGTCAGTAGAAGAAACTGATGGGGGGGAAAATAGTTTGAACTACTAGAACTTACAGGTTAATGGCAGGTGCAGATATTATGCAAAGGATTAGGAGAGGAGTGAGTGCTATGGGAAGGGAAGCACAAAGGACACTTCTGGTAGAGACAAGAGGTGGTTGAATGAAATATATTTGAAGGCAAACGGTAAAAAATTCAGCCAGTCATCCAAAATGTCATCAAAATGTAAACACTGGATATTCTTTGAGCACTAAGTCATGCTGTGTGTATGACATGACATTAAGGTAGGCACTGCGCCAAAACAGCCTGCCGCCAAGAAATCCTTGTTATATTAAACCCCAAATGTCTCTCCTGCCACATTGAGCTCAGCTTCTCTAGTATACAATTTGGATGCGAAATATGATGTTAGCACTGCCAAAATAAAAATAAACCACTAGTCAACTTTATTTCTCCAACACTATGATAATCCATTCTTTTAAAGCAATGCTAGGGGTTTTATGGAACCCAATTTTTTTTTTTAAAGTAGTGGCTAGGGATAAAACAATAATAATAATAATTTGCCTGCAGTAAAAATAATCATGGACAATTTAACCTTTATATTTTAACTATAAAGAGTTCATTACATTTAAAAATTCTGATGAATCTATAACTAGCAGTAATGCAAGCTTTGTGGGCTATCTGTGAGATTATATATCTTTTAATTATAGGCATTGAACTTTAAAAATAAACTACTCTCTACCCTTCTCACAAGTATATTTGAGGACACATGCCTTAGGGCTACACATATAATTAAGCCCACACTGTAAGAGTCATTCTCATTTTCAAATCTCTCATATTGAAAGAAAAAGAGCATCAGTGAAGAGAAGAATTGTTCCTTTCATATCCAAAGGGCCTAAGAGGTGTAAGAAAACCATTAAAAGCATTGGTCCGCACAGTAATGTGACTCTCTCTTCTCAGAAATGGATGGAGAGGATCAGGAAAAATAAGGAAGTACTTCCTGTACCAGGAAATGTTCAAGAACAGGAAAAATACGATCTATCTTTGAAGACCATTTCATTCCGATGTTTCCTCTGCTTTCCTTCAACGGCCTTTTCCTCAGGAAGCAATTGTTTGGCAGTATTCAGAACATGGAAGAGAACACTGATTCCATGAAAATTGTCATCACCTGCATTGCTGCACTCTACCTTGAGTTTCAGAACATCGTCTTATTATTCGAAATACAGCATTTCCTAATGTAGTTCTTTACCCTGAAAAGAAATATGTCTAAAACAAAGAAGCATTGATTAAAAGAGGGAACCGGAAATCAATACATTGAATGGTCAACTTATTTGATGCCCCCATATTTTTACATTGCAAGTAATATACCATAGTAAGATACAACATGGAAGAGAGCAATGACTTTCTTCTGTAGGGTGAAACAACAGATTTTACAGTATACATATGGCTTATTCTCAGATTAAATTTATATGAGATTTATAGAATCTGAGGTAGACTTTTACTTCTGTTACATTTTCCATGTCTAGACACCCAAGTTTGATATCTTTTGGAAAGAAAAAAAATGAAGCAATCCAACACAGTAATATGGGTTTAATGTGAACATTATAAGGGTAATCATTTTATACCTGTACTAGAGGTCCAGTGCCTGAAATTCATGCACAGGCAGAGTCCCTAGGCCTGGCTAGCAATTAGGGCTGATCTGTGCTGCGACCAGTGGGTGATGGGGGTGGGGGGAGTGCTTGCACCTATCTTATCTGGCCTGAGGCCACACACTTGATGATCCCACCCCCCCACCAATTCAGTTGAGGACTGTGGGCTGGGGAGAGCTCCTGAATTGAGCGTCTGCCCCTTGGTGATCAGTGTGTGTCATAGCAACCAGTCATTCCATGGTCGTTACACTGTTTGGTCAATTTGCCTATTAGGGTTTTATATAAACAGATACTGTATATTTTTCCTCAGAGGTCTATACAATTAAAGCTCACACTGTGGCAAGAAACTTTGTATCATTTTCCTTCTATATGATTGTTAGCTATACTAATAATAGCCTAGGGCCATCACAACCTAAAAGACCAGACCAGTCTCTAGGAAGTGCATGGAGCGCCTCTTTTTTTTTTTTCTTTTTTTTTTAAATATATTTTATTGATATTTTACAGAGAGGAGGAAGGGAGAGAGATAGAGAGCTAGAAATGTCAATGAGAGAGAAACATCGACCAGCTGCTTCCTGCATACCCCTTACCCGGGATGTGTCCACAACCAATGTACATGCCCTTGACCAGAATCGAACCTGGGACCTTTCAGTCTGCAGACCGACGCTCTACCACTGAGCCAAACTGGTTTCGGCCATGGAGCACCTCTTAGTCCCCTGTGGCTCACAGGCTCCTATCAAAGCAAGACTGGCAGCAGGCACATAGGCAGGATGGCAAGGGGTGGCCAGGTCAAGGCAAGCATGGCAAGGTCTTTAGCCTCTGATCAGGGGCTGGACCAGAGGCCTACCAACCTCACTGCTGCTATGGTGGCTTCAGATCAGGCCCAGAGAGAGACCCATAAAGAGAGGCAGGGCCTGATCCACAGCTGCTATGGCTGCTGGCGAGGCCTGAAAAAAGAGAGAGGTGGGGCCTGATCAGCAGCTGCTGCAGAGGCTATGGATCAGGCATGGAGATAGGTGCAGAAAGAGTGACAGCTGTAAGTGGGCCATTCTGGATTTCCCAGAAGAGCCATTGGCTACCTAGAAGGCAGAGCTTTTGATGTTAATGGGCATAGAAACCAACCAATCAGAGCCAAATCTAGGTGAAATGTGAGGAGCCAATGACTGACTAGGAGGTGGAGCTTTTGATGCTGACTGGCATAGAAACTGACTAATTTGGGTGAACTATGAAGGCAGAACTTAATGTGGGGTCTGAGGATGGATTTTAAGGGCAACAGCTATTTGGTGTAAGGTGTAAGGAAGAGATTTATTTTAATAACCGATTTGGCAGTATAGTACATATGGCTGGCTCCTAGTCCAGATATAGGGATCTTCTTCTGCTGAAAAATGCTATTCCCCCCATTTAAGCAATTCTATCCTATATAATCTAGCTATACTACTAAAAGAGTAATATGCTAATTAGAGCGTGTTGACTGGCCATATTTTGGACACCTGACTTCCTTCTGGACAAAGCCAAGGTGGTGGGGGCCAAGGTAGAGGCAATTAAGGGTGATCAGACTGGCAGAGGAGGGCAGGTGGGGGCAAGATCAGGCTGGCAGGGTATTAGGAGCAATCAGGCCAGCAAGGAAGGACATTTGGGGCGATCAGGCTGGCAAGGGAGGGCAGTTGGGAGCGATCAGGCCAGCAGGGGAGGGCAGTTGGAGGCAATTAGGACAGCAGAGGAGCAATTAGGAGTGATCAGGCAGGCAGGCAGAGGTGATTAGGGGTAATCAGCCAGGCAGGCAGGCAGGTAAGTGGTTAAGAGCCAAGAGTCCCACATTTCAAGAAGGATGTCTGACAGCTGGTTAAGGCCCAAGCCCTGATCAGACATCCCTCGAGGGGTCCCCTATTGGAGAGGGTGCAGGCTGGGCTGGGGGAACCACCCCCTGTTCACGAATGGTTAGCGGCTATCAGAAAGGCAGGTGAGCAGTTAGTGGCAATCAGGGAGGCAGGCAGAGGCAGTTAGGGTCAATCAAGCAGGCAGAGTGCCTAGGGGCAATCAGGCAGGCAGAGGCAATTACGGGCAATCAGATAGGCAGGCAGATGCAGTTAGGGACAATCAGGCAGGCAGAAGTGGTTAGGGGCAATCAGGCAGGCAGGCCAGTGGTTAGGGGCAACAGGCAGGCAGATGAGTAGTTAGGGGTGATCAGGCAGGCAGGCAAGCATTAAGAGGCCAGCGGTTCTGGAGTGCAAGAAGGATGTCTAATCAGGCCTAAACTGGCAGTTGGACATCCTGAGGGGTCCCAGATTTTGAGAGGATGCAAGCCGGGCTGAGGGACCCCTTCCCCCATGCACGAATTTCATGCACTAGGTCTCTAGTCCTATAATAATAATATCCTGATGAACTTCAAACAAGTTAATTTAGCATATACAACTGCTTCTTTTAGTCAATATATCACCATTAACCAAGATTTAGGGTGTTTGAAAGCTAATCCTTCCTTCTATCATTTATATTTTCTCCTCATTCAGCTATAACAGCTATTCACCTAATTTGTTTTATTCTCAGTTTTGTTTATGTAAAAATGTACCCACAAACATTCCCACTGCAGCTAATTACTGTAAGAATGCTGCCAAAGTAAATAAAAAATTATCTCACATATGCATGCTGTTATACATTCATAGGAGAAAAATGCTGCTAGACACTCTCAGAGAAGCTGTTTATCTTTTCCATCTTCATCTTCGCAATGCCATAGTGAGATTACCTCCTGAGTAATGAGATGGTGAAATTCTATTGTCTTGTTTTCTTTGTTTGGGCTTTATCATTTTTATAACAACGTACCTGCTAAGGTTATTATTATTTTTTCACTCAGATAATTTTCAGTTAACATCCCATGTCCATTAAGTTCTCATTTCATAAGTTTCTGGGCAAAACTACAGTGAGTAATCCTAGCTTAGTACCTAGTTACTTTAATAGATGACTTTCTTTTTCTCATTCTATTAACAGAAACAGAGCTAAACCCCATGTCTTTCTTTGGTTAACACATTTTTGTGGCTATTGATAAAAATGTCACTTGCTTCACATTGCGAAAATGAATGTTGGCTTTAAAATAATTTTCTGCAGCTATATATTTATTTAATGTTAAAGAACTGAAATGAGATTGAGGAGACCTCAATATACATGACTCCACCTGTAGGTAAACTTGGGTAACATTCTCTCAACTTATTTGGGCTTTTCTTTCTCCATCAATTTAATAAAGTAATAGGACAGTTTCTAAGCGCCTTATAGCTCTGGTGTGTCTAACTTCTTAATACATAATTTTGTCTTTTGCATCATTTTTCAAAAACCTGGAACTTACTATGCTAACAAGAGGACTTCCATTTAATTTAACTAATATTATACACAATTATAAAATCCTGCGTTTTGTAATGTAGAAAATGCAGCTTAAAGCATGTGGCTTAGGTGCATAGATACACCTGTTCCTTTTTTCTGAAGTTCCTAGTGCTCAAACTTCTCTAGTTAAAAGTTAGTAACACTGAGGTCTGAAATTTGATTTCATTGCAGAATCAGAATATCTGCAATCTGCAATGCTTATTTACTTTTGTGTACCTCAGACCTCCCTCTACAGCAGATAACTTCCTATGCTCCAGGAGAGAGGCCAAGTGATTTCACATTTGCAACTCCAAGTGTGCTGCATGCCAATGTTATCTCGGCCTTGCTCTCTCTCGATGGCCAAGCTTGTTTGGGGTGCCTTGCTGACTCAGCTTGCATGAATAAACCATAAAAAAACGTTTTTCTCATCTACCAGTACTTTCTACATTTCTCAATATGTGTTAAAAATTTTCCAACGTAATTTCAAAAGAGGCTGAATAGTGCATGGTCAATATAAAAAAAAATAGTCTAGTACTAGAGCTAATATGAAAGGGTAGAGAACAAGATTAGCTCAGAGGGGGAAAAAAAGGTTACTAGGGAAAGTCTTCAAAAAAAAGAGTCAAATATGTGCAGGTTTGATTTTCACTTGTCCCATGTCAAGAACAAATTCTTCCCACTGAGCTGCATTAACAAAAAGGTTAGCCATTAGCTCTGTGCTTACTGACCTCAGAGCTGCCTGCTCAGCAGGATAGAAGCTAGAGCTGTTCCTGTGCTATAGGAACAAAAACCTGTTTCTTTACAGCCTGGATACAGAACATATATTCATGGCTTTTTAAAAGAACATTTTTATTGATTTCTTTTTCTTTAAAAAAGAGGAAGGGAGAGAGAGAAACATAGAGGTGGAAGTGAAATATCAATCAGTTGCCTCCTGCATGCTCCCCACACTGAGAATTGAACCCATAACCTGGGCATGTGACCTAATGGGGAATTGAAACAGCAACATTTTGGTGCATGAGGTGATGCCCAACTAAGTCACAGCAAGCAGGGCTCATGGCATATTTTTAAGTAATAAAAATATTGTTGGTATATAATAGTTATATCCATTTAAGGATGTGATGAACACATTACAGTTTCTGGATTTTAAAAAGTATCAACATATTAAAAAAAAAAATTCTTTATCCCAAACTATTTCTGGATTTCCAATGCTAGTAAAAGAGGCATTATCCTTTTATCTTTACTCCATGAGCAAAAGTTTTACTTTTATTCTGACAGGAAAGGTTTACAAAGATCCCCATATAGGCCTTCATATTGGAATATAATTTTATAATGTCATTTAAAAAATCTTAGATTACATTTAGAAACGGGTTCTAAAGAGTATTTTACAGGGCTATGAATGAAAATGTAGATGAAGAGAAAAAAGCAAGAGTTGTGATCTAGCTTATCTCTCCTGTTTTACAAAGACAGGAAAGCCAGAGGTAAATTGACTTGCTTACAGTACCACAACAATATGTGAGAGAGCATATATTCCTCTTATATCACAACTGTTTCTTAACTGCAGGTATGAGAAAAATGTAGAGTCTGAAATATTACATTGCATGATAAGTGGATATGTTGTGATGGAAATTCATATAGCAAAAAGGTTTAATATCTGGAATTTATAACTTCTTCTTTCTATACTCCCCAAGTACCCAAATCACCTGTCACCCCTCTGACTAACTGACAATATTATATTGTATATTAAATACTAGAAGCCCAGTGCATGAAATTTATGCACTCTGGGTGAGGGATGTCCCCCTCAGTCTGAATTGCGAGAGGATAGCCAGGTCAAGGGACCCCACTGGTGCAGGATTGGGGCTGGGGAGGGATGAGGAAGGTTGGCTAGCCAGAGAGGGGCCATGGGAGGGCTCCAGAACATGTCTGGCCCATCTCGTGCAGTCCGGATATGCCAGATCCCAGCAGCAAGTTAACCTACCAGTCAGAGTGTCTGCCCCTGGAGGTCAGTGCATGTCATAGCGAGCAGTTGAGTGGCCTCAGCATATCATTAGTATATTATGCTTTGATTGGTTGAATGGCTGACAGGATGACCAGACACAGCATATTAAGCTTTTATTATATAGGATGTTCCCAGGTTGTATGATTTCCAGAGTTACCAGATTACAAATATTTGTGTATTCGGGATACTGGTGAAATTTCAAAGGTAAAGTTGCTGGTAAGCAGGAACAGCAAGATATTTTGGGGCCCAAAGTACAATACACAAAATGTGAAAGTCTGAGAATTCTGTGCAATAGACATGGAGAACAATCTTTACTTAATCCCATTTTATGTCTCTCCACTTCATACCTCCTCCCCTCATTAGAGGTAGAGATGTCAGGCACCATGTTTATGCTACTACATGTGGCAGAAACTGCTAGCAGCCAGCCTTATTTTATCACTTTCTTAGGCAAATTGCTAGACAGTATTGACCAGTCTCCTTTGTATGTGGGACAGCAGTTATAAGATCAAGTTCCAGCCAACAGAATGTGAAAAGCAGTGATGAACATCCTTCCAGGCTTTGCCATAAAAATACCATCCCATATAATTTTCTGTGTTGTTTTTGTCTTTTCTTCCTTTTTTTTCCTTTCCTATCTTGATGCAAATGAACACAATGATCCACAAGGAGTCACCGATAAGAGGAGGCTGGAAATATCACTCTGAGAAAAGCCAGCTGCTATAAGGAACAGCCATTATGGGACTTTGGATGAGTTGTTTGTTTTGAGTTATTATATTTGCTAGCATTATATTAACTAATATGCTAACTACTGAAAATCTTTTTTTTAATTCCAACCCACTTTGCCTTGTCAGGAAAACTACATTAAAAAATGAAATAATAATGCTCCCTACATGTTAACCATGGTTGACATGACCAATGTAGGTTAAGTGCTATGAGTCCCCACCTAGGGCATTTGTCTCTGGAACTGGGCTTTGCCCTCTGTCTATACTTGAGAATTACGACTTTTAGTGACAGATTGTCCTTAATGGAATGTGTTAGGCTAGGAAAAAATGTCCATGATATCATTAGCACTTATCAGTGCCCTTCAAAATCTCAATGCAAAGGAACCTTTTTTCTTTTTTTCTTTTTAATGTGGGGATTCCAGTCACCATGTCAGGCAGTGATAGTGGGACAAAAAGCAGGAATGTCATCTTTTCAGTGGGGACTTGGGGACAGATGAGGGGTCTCAGTCTTTGCAGCCTTTTTCAATGGATGGAAGCTGCTACCAATTCTGCATCGTCAGTGTAATCTGGGGCACTACAGACATGCCATTAACTTTTCCTGCTGTTTGAAAGTGCCCCCAAGTGTGTCTCCCTGGACTCTGTATTGTATTTTGGGATTAATTTCTACTTAATATAGGTCTTCATATCAACTGTCTATTACCCTAATATTTGTTCTATGAACCCTTGAAATTTGAGGTCTATCAAAGTGACTATTAAATGATAGACCATATACTTAAGTTAAAGGCAACATTTAAAATGGACAACCAATCGATCAATAATTAAGACCTACTGGCTTAGTCTCAAAACTGCTTAATTTAACCCAGCTGGCATGGCTCATGGTTGAGCACTGACCTATAAAACAGGAGGTCATGATTTGATTCCCATCCCTATGCTCCAGGGTGGATTTTTCAGAAACCAATAAAAATATATATATTTTTAAACACTGCTTAATTTAGTAATATCTCTACCCACAGCATAGGAATTCCGCTGGGCTTGACAGCAGAATTGGCAAGCATTTCCAGCCTCTCCCCAGGACAATAATTTTCACTACCGACCCTGATTCTGCCTAGTGAACCTCGGGGAGACTATAAGCATGTAATTAAATGGACACTGTTTGTAGGAACAATTAAATGCATATTGGAATCTTGACATTTGTTGGGAGGATGACGTGGTAAATCAACTTGTCAGTGTGAGTACTGATGGAAATAAAGCATGTTAAGTGAGTCCCTTTAAAATGCAGATAATCAGAGGAATTAGGCGATCAATTTCTCAGTTTAAATGCCTCTGCAAATAGCTTATCTGACTCATTAAACTACAATGTTCACTAACCATGAGGAAAATCTGCTGTGTGGCCAGGTTACAACCGAAAATGGTACCATTTAAAATGTGATATAGGCAATGGGTATGCATAATTTATTCTTTCTCATGTGAGAGGGCATTTCAAAGTAATTTCCTTGGAGCATACTTATAAAACACAGATGTGACTTGGCCATAGAGGTTTTGATATTATCCAAGAGACTTAGGTCTCTACCGTATAATGATAATTTTGTTTTTCAGCACAGATGCACTAGACATAGGTCTAAAAATGAAAGAAACATCAATCAGTGAAACTAAAAGAGGCAATCTGAAAGTGGGGTGGGGGGTGGCTAGGGCTTAGACAGAGACTGGTGTTTTGCATCTCAGAGCAAAGACTTCATCACATTTCTCTGAATCACCATGGTTCTGGTAAAGATTCTGTGTGCTGGCATATACCATGATCTGAGATTTTCAGAGCAGCAGAAGCAGAATAAACCAATATACAAACTCTACCATAGTTTCCTCAATTCTGGTGTTCTTCAAACACTTATGAGAATGTTTCTCTTAAGCTTCATTTAGAACAATTCTGTGCAAATTGCTAAACATTTCTGCAGGCAACGGGGGTAAAGTGTGTCTGGGGATGACTCATAGGGACTCTGCTATGTCTCTTAAAAGAAGCTAATTATACTCTTGTGCAATGATAATTACCATCAAAGACTGACAATCTCTAAGGTTTGACAGTATTTCGAACATTTAAGAAGTCCACAATATTTCTGATTCAGAAATCTCTTTAGGCACAGGAAAATTAATACTTCTCAAGAGAGTGAAAAATGCCTAGAGACAGTTGGGAAAATGCTAGTCCCTATATTGTGCTCATAATTTGTCTTAATCTTTCTTAATCTTTCTCAGATCATAAATTGTTTGATACAATATTACTTGCAGCATGGTCCCTAAATCAAATTCAACACATAAGTTGTTAATGGACACAATAATACCCTTAAGGAAATTTCTTTGCTGAACCCAGTTTGTCTTTTAAACAATTATATGTCATTCCTTTAAATCTAAATGCAAAATATAATTTGGTTACTTGAAGATGGCAAATGATTCCAACAACTAGCAATCACCTTACATCATGTATCTTTGTAAACCACACAATGACTATTGATGAGTATTTAAGGAATTTTCAAGTGCCATTTTTAGTTTAAATGATTTTTCACTTGTAGGACAGCCATTTAATATAAACTGTCATAAGATTGAACTCTATAATTATAAATGTCCATTAACATATGCAGAGAACAAAATATAAATCCCATTCTCAACTTTTACAT
This sequence comes from Pipistrellus kuhlii, assembly GCF_014108245.1. NCBI lineage: Eukaryota > Metazoa > Chordata > Mammalia > Chiroptera > Vespertilionidae > Pipistrellus > Pipistrellus kuhlii. The sequence continues at coordinate 173,519,562 of NW_023425404.1, forward strand.
TGTACTTGAATCAGTAAGGATTCTCCAGAGAAACAGAAACAATACAAGATACATATTGTGAGATTAATTTCTAGAATGAGATTTTTAGATTTATTATTAGGAACTGGCTCATGCAATTATGGTGGCCTAGATCCATGGTCGCAAACTGTGGCTCTCAAGCCACATGTGACTCTTTGGCCCCTTGAGTGTGGCTCTTCCACAAAATACTATGGCCTGGGCAAGTCTATTTTGAAGAAATGGCACTAGAAGAAGTTTAAGTTTAAAAAATTTGTGTCTCAAAAGAAATTTTAATTGATGTACTGTTAATATTTGGCTCTGTTGTCTAAAGAGTTTGCTGACCACTGTTTTGACCCATAATCTGCCTCTGCCATCTGTAGGATGAAGATCCAGTGGTATAACTTCTAGTCAAGTCTGAAGTCCTGAGAACCAGGGGTGCTGATGGTGTAAGTTCCAATCCAAAGGCAGGAGTTGACCAATGTCTAGCTGAAGAAGTAAGACAAAGACAGAATTCAACTTTCCTTGGCCTTTTTGTTCTATTCAGGACATCCAAGGTTTGGACAATAGCATAGTGCTCACCCACAGGATGAGGGTAATCTGCTTTACTTAACCCACTAACTGAAAAGCTAATTCCTTCCAGAAACACCCTCAGAGACATACCCAGATATCTGGATTTGTTTTACCAGATATGTGGTTATCACTTAGCCTAACAATTTTCAATCTTTTTCATCCCATTGCACACATAAATTAATTACTAAAGATTTGACACTATAGTCATAAATCTTTAGTAATTAATATATGTGTGTCACAAATCTTTAGTAATTAATTTATGTGTGCAATGGGATGAAAAAGATTGAAAATGGTTAGGCTAAGTGATAACCATATATATATATATATTATAGTTGTTGTTGTTGATCTGACAAAGAAAATGGGTATAATTTTTATTCATTCACACCAAACAGCTGTTGCTGTGTTGGCTGTTGTCATTTTTTATTTGACAATTTAAGGAAAAAGAGATAAGTTGCCTCTGACTAATCAGGTATCGGCATGTTTTAGAAATTCTTGTGGCACACTGGTTAAAAGTTGCTGCCTTATCCCACTCATTCAAGTTAACATAATCATCACAATATCCCTAGTTTAAACTAGCTTATTGGGAACTACAACAATCACTGATGTATGCATATCATACTAGTGATAAAACTTGATATATTATTTAATATGTGTGTCAGTTAAAATGTCATAAAGAAATGCAAGCATTCATGTCCCCCATCCCATTCAATTTTATCATGCATTGTTCTAATCCATATCAATATCATGTCAATTATTGAGTTTGTAGCATTCTTACACATAATGTTTACTATTCTTTTATTGTGTCATCCACAGTTGAAATGCACAACATCTGTGTCTTGATCTCTATTGCTGATTTAAAAAAGGGAAAGAAAGGATGATTGGAATAATCTTACATCACACACTAGAGTAAGCATAAACTATCCTGCCCTTGATTTACTATTAAAAATGCCAAGTACAATTATTCAACTTGAGAACAATTACCTTATTGACATTGTCTCCAATCCATACATCTCTACATGATATGAAAATAATGAAAGCCCTTGTAAAATACCTCAGATATGCTGCTGAAAGTAGGACAACTAAAACAAGGAAGCAAATGAGATCATATGAAAGTCCATGATATAAGTAAATGTATGTTGACCCCCAATGTAACTTTCTTATCAATGCCTGAATAATTTGTTCTAATAATTCCCAGTTATATCTTTATTTTATCAGATAAAAATGTGCTCATTTTTAAAAACAGGCTATCTTGTGCCTATACTTAATTTTTAGTCATTTCAATTATCCATTGCTCTATAAGAATCATAAAACATGGTTGCTACAAACAACTATTGTCTAGTTATTTCTTGACTATAGTATCATTCATGATGATGAGGAAAGGAGAAAAATTCAGGTTAAAGAACATAATGCTACATCCATTCAGATATTAATTCTAAGATTTCCCTGACTAAATTTTTCTAGAGATAGCAATTTTACACACTTTTTGATAGCTTATTTTAGTTACAACGTTTTCTTGGGATACATTTACCATAGTGAGAGTGAAGCCAAATCCAAGGTTGGCTGCCTGCCACAACAAAAGACATACTCATGAGCTAGGTGCTGGGGAATAGGAAAAATGTTTAGTTACGATGCTGGCAATTCAAGAAGATAGGGACTCTTGTCCCAAAGCCCATCTTAGCGTCTCTGGCATCCTGGCTGGGTTATAAAGGGAACAGAGGGAAGAGGGGAACTAAGGAATTTCTGGTGACGTGCAGTTTCTCAGCTCTGCTTTTAGGTGGTTTCAATATTATCTCCACCGTGTAGTTTCACTGCTGCATCTGCAGTTTTGCTGCTAATGTCAGGAACAGAACTCACAGGCAGCATTTCTGCCGGTTCTGATATGAATTGCTGATGCTTGCCCAATTCGTGGGGCCAGGGTCATTCCTTGGCCAGGCAGAAACTGCAACTGCTGATGCCTGCAGTATGTTTATAAGGATACTGTCAGTATGGGAGTTCCTTTCATCAGTTTGTTAGTTCATTTTACTCTAATTCCATTTCTTGGTCAGACTAGTATAAAACCTTTATTCACTGTTACAAGTGTAAGTAGTAATGTGCCCCATGATAAGTATCAGCCCAGGAGACAAGAAGTTGATAAAGGCAAAAGGACTATTCTGTTATATCTACCATCCAATCGCCCCAGATCTATCTTCTTGAACCAGCACGTTACTTAGCTTAACCCAATTTTGTCTATTTTCTAGAATAAGTCTCCACATTTATCAGATTGATTTATTCACATTTTCCCCCTTAAAGTGCTAGAAACATTTATTCCTGAATCACCTAGTCTATATTCCCCATGGATGAATGTTCACCAATTACCACTCTCAGGAGAAAATGTATTAAGAACTTCAATATCACCAATTTTTACATTCTTTCATTACCTGAAAATATAAAATGTCTGCATTTAGCAAGTTCTACTTTTATAACCAGGAATTACATGTGAAATAATTGGACAAAGATCCCAAGTCTCAAGATGTTTTGCACATTTATATTATGTATATGCCCCTAATTCTCCACCCAAGCTCTCTAAAGAGTATCAAAATTGAAAAACAAATTAAATCCTACAATGTTATTCAGAGAATAATAAATTATCTGAAAATATTGGTTAAATCAATCAAGGTGATACCTGGCCAGGATCTTCAAGAACTCAAATTCTAGTGGAAAGGACAGAACAAAAAGAGAAAATATCAATGTCATATGATGAAGATTTTCTATCCTTTCTTTTTTCAGCTTTATTGAGACACAATTGACATATAACATTGTGTAAGTTTAAGTTATACAATGTGAATTTGAAAAAGATGTGTATTGTAAAATAATTTCCACATATGGTTAGTTAATACATTTATCACACCACATAATTACAATATTTTTTATAGTGAGATATTTAAAATCTACTTGCCACATAATAAGTGCTAGCTATATTCACCATGCTGAATATTAGATTCCAAGAGCTTATTAATCTTATAACTAGAAGTTTGTACCCTTTACCCAACCACTCCTTGTTTTCCCTCACTGCCTAGCTCCTAGCAACCAACATTCTACTTTGTGTCTATGAGTTTGAGGTTTTTTTGGTTCTCAAATAAGTGAGTCCATACAGTATATGCTATTCTATGCTTGATTTTGTAAAATGTTCTCAAGATCTAAACATATTGTTGTAAATAGCAGACTTGCCTTTTTATGGCTAATATTTCATATATATATAAAAGCAAAGTGACTGTTACAACTGGTCAACCAGTTGCTTGATGTGCACTGACCACCAGGGGGCAGACATTCAATGTAGGAATTGCCCCCTGGTAGAGAGTGTGCTCCCATAGCCAACCTCTCACCATCCTTCCCCCTGGCCAACCAGTCATGATTGGCCCTGATCTCCAGCCAGGCCAAGGGACCCCACTCATGCACAAATTCATGCACTGGGCCTCTAGGATATGATATCAATGTTACATAAATATATCGTATTTTCTTTATCCACTTATTCATGCATAGACACTTAAACTATATTTATGTCTTGGCTATTTTGAACAATGCTGCAATTAACATGGGAGTGCATATCTCTTCAAACTCACTCAGAATACCTCTCCATTTATTTGTGTCTTCATTGCCTTCAGATATATTCCCAGAAGTGAGCTGGTTGAATCATACAATAGTTCAATTTTTTTTTTTTGAGGAACTATCATACTTTTTTCAAATAATGGCTTTACCAATTAACATTTCCACCATCAATGCACAAGGGTTCTGTTTTCTCCACATCCTTATCAATACTTGTTGTCTCTTTTCTATAATAACCAGTTTGACAGGTGTGAAGTGATATTCCATTGTGGCTTGACTTGCATTTTTCTGGTGATTAATGTGAAACATCTTTTCATGTGCCTGTTGGCAATTTGTATGTCTTCTTTGGGGGGAAAAATGTCTATTTCTTTCATCTGACCATAAATGGATTATTTGGTTTTGGTTTGTGGGTTTGTTTGTGAGTTGTAATAGTTCCTTATATGTTTTGGATATTAACCCCTTATTGATTATCTGGTTTACAAATATTTCCTCTCATTTTTAGGTTACCTCTTTATTCTGTTGATTATTTAATTAGCTGTGCAGATGCTTTTTAGTTTGATGTAATTTCATTTGTTTATCTTTTCTTTTGTTTATTCTTTTGGTGTCGTATCCAAAAAATCATTGGTAAGACCAATGTTAAGGAAAAAGCTTTTTGACCAGGTTTTCTTCTAAGTGTTTTATAATTTTAGATGTTACATTTAAGTGTTTAATCTATTTTAAAGTTATTTTTGTGAGTGGTGTTAAGATCTGGTTGCAGTTTCATTCTTTTTCATGAGAATAATTAGTTCTCTAAACAACAGGTATTGAAGAGACTATCCTTTCAGCATTGAATATTCTTGGCTCTTTTGCCATATATTAATTGACCATATCTGCAGGCCTGTTTCTGGAGTCTTTTTTCTTTTCCATTATTCTATGTTTCTGTTTTTATGTCAGTGCCATTCTCTTTTGATTACTGAAAATTTGTAATACAGTTTAAAATTAGAAGTGTAATGTGCCAGCATTATTCTTCTTACTTAGACTTGTTTGGGCTATTCAGTGTCTTTATACTTCCGTACAAAATGTAGGATGGTTTTTCTACTTCAATAAAAAATGTCTTTGGAATTTTGGTAGGGATTGTGTTGATTCTGTAGATAACTTTGGGTAGCATGGATATTTAAATAATATTAATTATCCCACTACATGAAAACAGAATACCTCTCCATTTATTTGTGTCTTTCTACAATTTTCAGTATATAAAAATTTCACCACTTAGGTTAAATTTATCCCCCAAGTTATTGTTTTTGTATGTTATTGTGGGTGATATTTTTTACACTTCATTCTTAGCTGTTTTATTGTTAGTGTATAGAAGCACAACTGTTGTCTGTATATTGATTTTGTGTCCAGCAACTTTAGTGAATTTATCTATTAAATCTAAGAGTTTTTGGTGGAATACTTTAGGATTTCTATATGTGAGATCATGTCATCTGCAAACATTGATTATTTAATTTCTTCCTTTTCCTTTGTTTGTCCTTTCTTTCTTTTCCTCTTTTTTTTTTTTTTTTTTTTTTTTTTTTTTTTTTTTTTTTTAACATTTTGCCTAATTTCTCTGGCTAGGAATTGCAGTGCTATGTTGAATAGGAAGGATGAGAGTAGGCATCTTTGTCATGTTCCTGATATTATAGAAAAATCATTAAACTTTTCACTGTTGAATATAATACTGTGAATTAGTCATTTATTATCTTGATTATGTTAAGGCTTGCTACTTCTATATACAATTTGTTATAAGCTTTTTTATTAAATGGTATTGAGATTTGTTGAATATTTTTTCTGTATCTATTGTGAAGATCATATGTTTTAATCTTTCATTCTGCCCGTGTGGTGAGCTATGTTTATTGATTTGTGTATATTAAACCAACCTTGCATACTTAATCATGGTATATGATTCTTTTAATGTGCTATTTAAATTTTGTTCATAGAATTTTGTTGAGAATTTTTGTATTTGTATTCATCAGAGATACTGGCCTGTAGGTTACTCTTCTTGTGTCCTTATCTGGTTTGGTAACAGGGTTCAGGAGTACCCCCTCTTTTTCAACTGAAGAATCTGAGAAGGATTGACATTAATTCTTCTTCAAATGTTTGGTAGAATTAACTAGTGAAACAATCTGGCCCAGGCTTTTTTTTTGCAGGGGGGTGGGTGGGTGAGGAGAGGGTTAATTATTTGAATTAATCTTTTTACTCATTATTGGTCTGTGCATATTTTCTATTTCTCCATGATCCACTTTTGGAATGTCCCATGTTTCTAGGAATTCATCCATATCTTCAAAGTTGTCCAATTTGTTGGCATGTAATTGTTCTATGATATTTATTTATTTATTTATTTATTTTGTATTTATGTGGTGTTGGTTTTAACTGTTTTTGAAATCTGTTTTCTTGGTGCTTGAAGCTATAAATTTTCCTCTTAAAACTGTTTTTGCTGCATCCCATTCATTTTGGTATGTTGCATTTTTGTTGTTTGTCTCAGGATTCTATAACTCTGGTTATTTGGTATTTATTTAATTTCTTTATGTTTGTGAATGTTTAAGTTTTCTTCCTATTTCTGATTTCTAGTTCATACCATTGTGCTTGGAAAATATGCTTTCAATCTTTCTAAATTTGTTAAGTCTGCTGTGCAGCCAAGCATATGATTTATCCTGGAATATCTTCCACATGTTCTTACTTGAGAAGAATGTGTACTGTGATGCTGTTAGATGGAATGTTACTGAATGTTAGTTAGATTCATTTTGCTTATGGTGTTATTCAGGTCTATTGTTTCTTAATTTTCTATTTCAATAATCTATCCATTGATGAAAGTGGGGCATAGGAATCCCTCCTCTTGCTGTATTGTTGTCTTCATCTCACTTTAGTTCTGCTAATATATGTTTTAATTATTTTAGATCCTACAACGTTGAGATGCATATATATATATTTTCAATTGTCATATCCGCTTAATGAATTGGCCCTAGAATTATTATTTCTGTCCCCTGTGCATTTTCATTACTTGTTTGACCATTCAGAAGAATTATACTCTTTTTCTAATAAATGTATAAGTAAACATAAGAATGAACGGAGTCTTGCCGAAACCAGTTCGGCTCAGTGGATAGAGTGTCGGCCTGCAGTCTCAAAGGTCCCAGGATCGATTGCAGTCAAGGGCATGTACCTTGGTTGCAAGCATATCCCCAATGGGGGCTATACGAGAGCTGATCAATGATTCTCTCTCATTGATGTTTCTAACTCTCTATCCCTCTCTCTTCCTCTCTGTAAAAAAATCAATAAAATATGTATTTTTTAAAAAAGAATGAATGGAGTCTTGATTCCCTCTCCAAATTTAACATGTCATTATAACATTTGTGTACAATGTCAGGGAGTTGAATAAAAGTAGTTGAAAATGCAACCAAGTAACAATGGATATCATTAAAAATTACCTTTTAAATTAAATCAATAGGAAAAGTAAAATTATTATCTTACATCAGTTATATTCTTTTTTTAAGTTTGAATATATTCTGTGAGATAAGGTCAGAAAAAAATTGGCAATAAAGGAATCATGTCAAACACAAAGCAATATCGCTCAGATTTTTAGTCCAACAACAAATTGTATTTGCACCACAAGTTATAGCTTATTCTTCAATATAAAACAATCCTGAGGGCTTTTTTTTTACCTCGAATCAAAATTCAAATTAGAGTAAAAAATGAAATTATATTTTTACTTCACCAGTGAATTCATAAGTGAAATAGCTAGATATATTGAATACTGCATTTTTAATGTTCATTTGAATATAACATTTTAAGTCCTTTCAATCCTTAAATAATATTCAGTTTGAAAATGCACACCTTTTTCAGCTCCACTTAGCATTCTGTAGAACTCTCCTATGTCAAGTATTAACACAATATGTATCATAGGTTCAAAATTTCAATTTGCAGCTCTCCTGAGCAAATAATGAGAACCATCTGGACTGATTGATGTGCAGATTGAAAGTAATTGATCCTGCAATTGAGAAGCTTTTATGAAACATGAAATTAAACAAGATGATATTAAGCATTCTAAAGTTCATTAGAATGACACATCAAATGTGTTGCTGGCTGTTCATTTTCAGTACAAATTTATATAAAAAGCCTTGACTGGCAGAAGGTAACAAATAGAAGCTAAAAAGTCTAGATGTGCATGTGTTGTTCACAGATTCACAGCTGGTTTACTTTGTTATAATAAACATTCTACTGTGATGCATAAAGTCTTTGATTCCTTGTCAAATGTCATCTGTAGCTAAAAGAAATTATTAATAGAATTATAATTATTAATATGCACAGATCATCTTTAAAAAGAGCAGACTCAAAAATAGGAAATTAGCAGTAATTTTCTCTTTAAGTAAAAGTTACATTACTTCAGATCATTTCCTTACTATCTCTCTCTGAGAAAGAGCAGAGTCTTTTACAGGATTAGTTAAATATGACTTCATTTTCACAGCAAACTTCACACTAAGTGAAGCGTATTCTTCCCATTTTAAGGATTAAAAGCTAAATTTCTGGAATTTATATCATTTGCTCATGACTAAATGGTAGTTTGAACCATGACCCCACATTTTTATGTGCTTTTTAATTTTTAGGCTAAAACATATTGCCTCATACCATATTGCTCCTTGATAAGGAAAAAACAGCAATTTAAAAGCAGAAACATTTATTCACTAGAAAGCTTATTTTAAATATGTCATACAACTCTGCTTATTTTGCATTATAAAAAGATATTCACTCAAGAGAATGTTCCCACATGTACTTGCCATTCAACTATATCACTAACTCCGGCTCTATCTCAATTCTTCAGCATCAAAAGGACATGTGATAAAGTGGCCGATGTGACCCCCCCGTTACATCAGAAGGCAGACATTTTGTTACTTGAGGAAGACATTCTGGGAATTCATGAATATTCATAAAATGTTATAGGAGAAAAAGACCCAAGCCTATGAAGAAGCAATGCTACTGTTTCTGGAGATGTTTCAGGCTACAAGCATGTTCACAAAATTTGGGCATAAGGTCCAACAAAGACATCCTCTGATATAATCTTGGACATATTTATCTGTAAGGAGAATTTAAAAATGTAATACATTTTAAATGTGACCAACTAAGAAAGAAATAACTGTGCTCTGCTTATCTCAATGCTGAAAGTAAAATAATCTAGCCTGACACAGAGCAACACCATGCATATTCTGAAAGACGAATGGATATTCATCCATGTTTATATCATATTTAAAACAAATCATGGGAGGTACAGTAATACACTGAAGCATATGTAGATAGGAAAGTAATCAACCTGGTTGTTTCTCTGAAGCTGATGGGGAGGTTTCATGGAGATGATACAATTTCATAAGCAATGCTAAGAAAGAGATATATTGAGAGATTATGAAGAAAAGAGTACATTTCAGAAATAAAATGCAGCTTGACAAACCTAAAGGGCAGGAAAAAATGGATCAATGGTTGGTGTAAATGTAGGCAGTAAGATGTGTGCACTTGAGCAGTGAGTCTACCCTATCTGTTTTTATCTATCTAAACAAGTTATACTAGCAACCATGGAGCCACATGATGTTGGATGTTTCCCCATGTGGGTACTCCTGCAGGCCTGGGGCCAAGTAAGCAGACTGAAGTGCCCATCAACCAATGAGCACTTTAGAATGCACTCTCATACATTCTTACCCTCATCTCTTTGCTGCATTAACTGAGCAAAGCTGCCTCTCAAATTATGTAGAAAAAACTTTTACTCAAATAAAAAGGTGGAATTAATAGCCTGATTGAAGCTGTATGAGAAAAGAAAACTGTGAGTTCCTGCTTCCTCAAAGATATGAACATTATATTCTTTCTTATAGCGTAGGTTTACCCTTGGTCATAAGAGTTAAAAACAAATAAGTACAGCCCTAGCTGGTTTGGCTCAATGGATCCAGTGTCAGCCTGTGGAACGAAGGGTCCTGGGTTCGATTCCAGTCAAGGGCACAAACCTGGGTTGCAGGATCCCCTCAGGCCAAGGTCCTGGTCAGGGTGCATGCACAGGGTAACCAATCTATGTGTTTCTCTCACATAGACAATTTTCTCTGTTTTTCTCTCTCTCTTCCACTCTCTCTAGAAATCAATGGAAAAATATCCTCGGGTAAGGATTTAAAAAGCAAACAAACACACAAAGAAATACAATATGGAAAATGGAGAAAAGAGTAACTTCACAGTGGAGAAGTCTGACAAATACTACCTCAGTCAGGGTTATCAGCAAGTCATGAGTTATGCTGCTAGTATGTAGCTTTTTTTGGCTGTGATGAAAACAGCATTTCATGCCTTTGATCTTGCTCCCCAGATTTCATAACCCAAGAATAATCAGAAGTAAAATATCTGAAAAATACCAACAGAAAAGAATGGTACAAATCACCTCACATGTATTTTTGAAAACTGCCAAAATGATCAGAAACAAGGGAAGTCTGAGGAACAGGAGCCTAAGGAGACATGACCAATGTTCATGTGGTAAATTCGATGGGATCCTGGAACATAAACAGAATATGAGGCAAAAACTAATCAAATCTGAAAAAAAAGTGGACTTTAATCCTATATAATAAAAAGCTAGCAACCATAAGCATAACGACTGGAATGACCACTCAACCAGTCTCCATGAGGTGCATTGACCACCTCTAGATCCCTCCTCCCCTCACTTGCAGGCTCTGATCACAGCATGGCAAACGGGGAACCATAGGGAACCAAGGTGAGTGGTGGCTGGCAGAATTGGTGAGTGGGCAAAACAGCCAACTTCTTCGTCCCTTCCCCCAGCTTACAGGTTCTGGGGAACCGGAGCCATGCTGTGATTAGAGAACCATGGCAAACTGGCGGGTAATGACAGGGCGGGCTAGTGATTGGGCAGAAGATGTCCCTGATCGCAGGCTAGGTCTAGGGACCCTTCCTACTCATGATTTTGTGCACTGGGCCTCTATGAATAATAATATGTCTATATTGGTTTATTTATTCAAGTAAATGTATCATATTAATGTAAGAATTTAACAATAGGGGCTACTGAGTGTTGTGTACTGCTTCTCAAATTTTCTGTACCTACAACCCTGTTCTAAAATAATAGAATAAAGTCTATTAAAAATGCACTACAATGATCAGAAGCATTTTTCCTAAGACCTTAGTTAATTGTTCCAGATAACCTATTGCATGAAAAGTACTTTAACGGTAGGATGATGGACTTCAATGCCACCTCTGCCAGTTTGTAGATGCATAAATCAGCATAATTTCTTATCTTTTCAGTTAGTGTACCCTTTAACTTGTACAAGAATGATAAAAGCAACAACTTCAGGAATTGAAAGTGAGAAATAACTGAACTCAAATATTTGACACACCCAAAACAATGTTAGTCATAGAATGTTTAACTAATCCTCCCGAGGATAGGCCATTGGCATATAGGGAGCCAGGCTGGATCTGGTGCTGGCAGGTCCCCTTGCCCAGGATCTTGCTATTATGCTACACTGATTACAATTCAACAACCAGAGCTCAGCCTTGAGAGCAGGCCAGTTTGGCAAAGTCATTGATTCTCCAGCCTTTCAGCTGGACTGTATATCCCCTGGCAGGGACAATGGGAACTTGGAGCTCATATAAGTCCTTGCAAGGGTGTGCCTCCCCTGAGCTCTGGTTCAAAGGCTAATGGTAGAGATGGTATAAACACTGTGGGGGGTAAGGGAGAAATGGAGTACAGGAATGAGAGCAAAGGGATATAGAATACTGGGAGGGAGACGGAGGGTTGAAAACTAGATCGACCTTGACTCCTGCTGAATTGTCTGTATTCCCGGTTTTCTGAAACTGGATGGCTAAAATTAATTAAATTCAATACACTCTGTTTAGGTATCTGCCATTGTGCATTTCAGGGCAGTAACGGCACATGTTCTGGCATGTATACATTTCATTCAAGATCACTTCATTTAAAGCACCCTTGTCTTTTTTCTTCTTTCCATTCAGACATTTTATGGTAAGGAATTCAAGCCCTGACGAATTTCTAAAACAAAAGACTTCACAGGAACTTTGTGATAGCAGCACACCTCTATAAATGACATCCCTAACCCTCTGCCCCCAAATCATACCTCCTCTCTTTTCTGCCATGTGGCATGAGAGAGTGCATGTCCATCAAAGCACAAGGCTCCGAGGACATCACAGGATTGCCTCTGGCATGACTGCTCATCTCTAGCGGCTGAAGCACAGGTAGCTTTGTGAGGCGGACACCCCAATGGGTAATTACAGTATCGCACACCTTGGGCCGTGGTGGAAGTCTGAGAGGACAGAAATGAGAGCCATTAGCTGAGTTCTTACTGCTGCCACCACCACAGTCTGTTGATTAAATCTGTACATATCAAATTAACCTGAGACCTCAAGTTCAGTGGTGTGTAGCTACTGATTTACATTAACAACTGCATGATGCAGTGAGCAAACAACTCTGGATGTGTCTGTGGAAGACAAAGACAAATACAAAATCACATCATGTTTTAATTTTTGTTTTTAAATTGGAGCATGTTATTCTGGTTCAAAAGGGGAGGGAGGAGATAAGTCAAGTAATACTAGGATATATAATAAAAAATGTTAGGGTGTTTTGAAAGATGACTTCCCAAATGGATCCAGGGGTCCTCAAACTTTTTAAAGTGGGGGTCAGATCACGGTCCCTCAGAGAGCTGGAGGGCCGGACTATATGAACTACTAATTCCTACTGTAACACCTCGGCTGCGCTCACTGCCCAAAAAACCTGGCGGGCCGGATCAGACTCCTCTGCGGGCCGCATGTGGCCCGCGGGCCGTAGTTTGAAGACGCCTGGTAGACTGTCATGTGTGAGGGTGAGAGACTGTGTGTGTGTGTGTGTGTGTGTGTGTGTGTGTGTGTGTGTATCTAAAAGATATTACAAATACAGATCCTGAATCACAAGCTATAAATATATAAGCCATGGTCACCTAAATGAAGTTTAGAATATATAACTTTTTGGCAAGGTTACTCCTAAAAAAAATGCTACTATGACTTGTGTAGCACTTTATGATGATATATGTGTCAGAATTCATTAGGATTTTAAAGTAATTTCCTCCCGCTGTGAATTATGAAGTTGCTCTCACTGTTTTTCCTCTGCCTCTGAGCTTCACTGACTGTTTCTGAGAAACAGAGGTTAAAAGCACAAGGGAAGAAGCTCACGCACAGAGCAGAATCTATTTTTAGGCTTTAGCTCATGCTGACGTGAATGCAAGATGCACTGCAGCTACAATACCTGGGAATTTCCCTTACTTAGTAAACAAGGTCAGTACCATTCCCTGTACCTGGAGCTGTGAAATTCACCAACTCTTTGGCACAGGTTTTAATGCAGGCGTGGAAAAGGCTGGACAATGTTGCAAGTTGGCAAATCCCGTCATTGCAATGAACAAAGAAAAGCCTAAGTAGAAAAGGGCTTTAAGCATTCATCAAGCAAGCAAGAGGAAGAGGGAAAGATGGAGAAGGGAAAGCAGGAAAAGCGTGTCTTAGTTCTGATCAGACTGCCACAGCAAAATAGCACAGACGAGGTGGCTTACAAATAACAGACATTTATTTCCCAGCGTGCTGGAGGCTAGGAAGTTCAAGATCATGGTGCTGGCAGGTTCAGTGTCTGGAGGTTCCACATCTTCACTGATGATCATCTTCTGACTGAAACCTCACTAGTTGGAAGGAGAAAGGGAGCTGTCTTGGGACTCTTTTATTATTTTTTTTTAAAAAATGTATATATTTTATTGATTTTAGAGAGGAAGGGAGAGGGAGAGAGAGAGGTAGAAACATCAATGATGAGAGAGAATCATTGATTGGCTGCCTCCTGCACGCCCCCTACTGGGGATCGAGCCCGCAACATGGGCATGTGCCCTTGGCAGGAATCGAACCTGGGAACCCCTCAGTCTGCAGGCTGATGCTGTATCCATTGAGCCAAACCAGCTAGGGCAGCACTGATCCATTTATTCAGGCTCCACTCTCATGACCAAATCACCTCTCAACGGCTTCACCTCCTGATACCACTGGCTTGGACATCAAGCTTCAACATGTGGATTTGGCGGACACAAACAGTGCAGAAGGGAAGACAGGAAGAGAAAGGGGAGAGCAGAAAGGGACTGCGTACCAGGTGCAAAGCCTGCACTGAATATTTTCATGTGAATCATTTCGTGTTGTTTTCCTGGACATTTCTGGACCTTCAGTTCCTGGTAGTTTAAAGCTTGGAAGGTGGTTGTGAAGATTAACAATAACATATTCCTAGCCTGGTTCCTGGTACTTAGAAGGTACTCAATAAATTGCTAATATCAGTATGAGCTGTCATCAGCTATTTAGCTATTTCCCAGAACCTTCCGGGAACACTGTCCTCCCCTTCACAATAGGAGAAAAACAGTCTCGTTAAATCCTCCTTCAGCAAAGGGACATTCAGGGTCATCAAGTATTGGCTGAGTGAACTATCTGCAGAAAGGAAAAAACAACTCTCTTTAGAGATGAGCTCTTTTAAACAGTCACTACTTTCAGGACTGCTGCACCCAGCATATACGTCAAACAATAAAATAATGCCCATCAACATGTCAAAAACGATTGAGAATTACAGGAAACAGCCAAGCCCTAGGACACAAGACTACAGTATTTCAAGGGCAATACAGATTTTACCTGAAAGGCCATTTCTGTACTGGTATTTCCACTTTGCTTTTGGAAAATTTAGAGAAAATACATTCAAAATTCAGATGAGGCAAACTCAATAAACACAGCAAAGATTAATAATGTGCTCCTGAGCGCTTGAAACTACTCATAACTATACAAGAGAATTCCCTTCTTAATTTTTAAATTGTACACTAAATTTGATTACTCCTCTGCTCAACATCTTTTGTGGATTCACTTTCCTTTTACTAATGAAATCATTTTTTTTGTGGTGTCAGTAGGTATTGCAGTTATGTCTTAAATTGTTTAAGGGATTAGACCTTGTAAAACTTGAGAAGCAAAGCAAATTTTAGTGATGAGAATAAGCATGCTTTTTCTAAAAATGTGTATATTTTTAGAATAGTATTTCTTGCACTCACATGTGTACTTGACTCCCCACTTCTAGGTTTTATGGCCAAGTTTTTTAAATTTCAAATTATTGCCCCAGAATCATGTTCTGCCATACTCTCCATTAGCTTTATTTTTCTGTAAGTTATTTTTATATGTGAGCAGAGACCAAAGCCCAAAGAGTGCCAAAATTATGTAGTTTATAAGATTCAGCATAAAAGAAACAGAAAACTCTTCTTCCCTGGTGTTTATGTCAATCCTCAACAACATTTATTGGCCTTGCTACAATCATGAGCCCAGATGTAGATTAATCATTGTTTTTAGGTTACAGAGATTTTTTAAAACTCTTTATTGTTGAAAATATTACTTATGTCCCCTTTTTCCCCTGCCCCCCAACCCAAGCCTTCATCCCCTATTGTCTGTATCTATTGGTTATGCTTAAATGCATGCAAGCTCATTGGTTAATTTGCAAGTTCATTGACTAGGACAGTCACTCATTTCTGTCTACTTTACACAGCATATATGTCAAACAATAAAATAATGCCCCTCAAAGACATTGATGTATACCCCCTTTGCCCACCCTCTCATGCCTTCCCTCTGAGATTTAACAGTCAGTTCGATATTTCTTTGTCTTTGGGTCTATTTTTATTCATCAGTTTATGTTGTTCATTATATTCCTCAAATAAGGGAGGTCATGTGATAATTATTCTTCTATGACTGGCTTATTTCACTTAGCATGATGCTCTCTAGTTCCATCCATGCTGTTGCAAATGGCAAGAATTTCTTGTTTTTTTTATAGAAGCATAGTATTGCATTGTGTAGATGTACCACAGTTTTTTAATCAACTCATCTGCTGGTGGGCACTTAGGCTATTTCCAAATCTTATCTATTGTAAAGTGTGCTGCTATGAAGATAGGGGTGGGTTCATGTATTCTTCCTGATTGGTGTTTCTGAATTCTGAGATGCAAATCAAAATGGCAGTGAAGTGCCACTTCACACATGTCAGAATTGTCAGAACGGCTATCCTCAACAAATCAACAAAGGACAAGTGCTGGTGAGTATGTGGAGAAAAGGAAACCCTTGTTCACTGCCGGTGGGACTGCAGACTGGTGCAGCTTCTGTGGAAACCAGTATGGAGTTTCCTAAAAAAATTAAAAATGAAACTCCCATTTGACCCAGTGATTACACAGATCTTAAGACTGCTTCTTGCCCTAGCTGGTTTGGCCCAGTGGATAGAGCATTGACCTGGAGGCTGAAAGGTCCCAGGCTCAATTCCTATTAAGGGCATATACTAGGATTGTGGGCTCTATTCCCAGTAGGGGGCATACAAAAGGCATCCCATCAATGGTTGTCTCTCATCAGTGATGTTTCTGTATTTCTCTCCCTCTCCCTTCCTCTCAAAAATCAATAAAAATATATTTTAAAAACAAGATTGCTTCTTATTGAGGTGAAGAAAGAAGGGCCAAGTATTTAACAATATCATGTGGTACAAGAAGGAGTGAGGTGCAGTCCTCAAAAACAAAGGTCCTGAGAAAACAAACAAACACAGTTATACATCTGCACTCTACTTAATTTCTTTGTGTTTCAGTCTTTTCAACTTGTAAAATGTAAGTAATAACAATAATAATCTCATGGGTCCACTGGGAAGATTGAATGAGAGAACACCCGTAAACATCTTGGCATGTGGGAGGGAGCCAATAAATATTAACTCTTCTTTTCCCAGCTGACAGATGACCATGGTGATTAGATCTAGGAATATATAATAAGTTATATATTATTTATATTTTGATGCTTATAAATAATATGCCAACAGTAGAAAATACAAGTAAATAAACAAAATTCTGTCTTCAAATTTTAGTTCAAGAATTAAAGGGAAAATATATATTTATAATGACTGGAAATTGTAAACCTGGTTCAGCAACTTGTGTTTACCTGACTAACTCATTACACTTGAGGGTTTCTCAGTATTCCATAAGAATTCCACCACTAATGAAAATGAAACTACAATGCAACATAGTCTCATGAAGTTATTAGGTGATTTTCCATTTTTTACATTCCCTAGGTTAATTATGAATGTTGTTCACATTTCAGAAGTCTCTCATGCCAATCTTACTATTCCTGTCACAGTTAGAATTAATGTGTAAAACTTTCCTTTAGAAATACACAGCTAATTTCACTCTAGTATTAATGAAATAGCTATTGGATGTCCCAAATACCAACTAGGTGAAATGTTAGGCAAACTATTTCAAGTTTTCATATTGAACATTCACAAAGTAACCAGCAAGACAAAAACAATCTAGCAAGAACATTTCTACATGCTTTCCAATGGAAAGGCCATTGTTCATATATTTTATTGTATCTTATTCTTTTGTATCTCCTCTTCCAATTCATCTTTTTTCCTATCTTTCACATCTATAAAAGCTCACATGTAAATATGTCCATATTTATCAAGTCTGCTTAAATTATCTATCATCCTCAGTTGAATTGTGTAAGTGATCTTCTATTTCAGACAAAATAGATGCCTATTTGTGAATAGTTCTTCTGAAAAACAATTTAAATATTATACCATACAGTGTAGATGTTACAGTCTTGGATCTTCCTATTAAAGCCATTGCAGTCCAGAGGATTTCTAGAAAAGAGAAAGGCAAAGATGACAGTCAATTCGTAGTAATTTAGAATATTTCATTTTCCTAGTGAATACAGTCAAGAGAATTTTTTTTTCAGAGAATGATGAATTTGTTACTCATCTCAAAGGAATATATTTCAACCCAGGAATATTTGGCTCAAAATTTATAGGAGGTAGAAAAATGTGAGGTCCATCTTTTTAAAAATTATCTATGTGATGTCTTTAATATATATATATATATATATATATATATATATATGTATAGAATTCAAAAAATTTTATATATATATATATATATATATATATATATATGGAATTCAAATATATATATATTTTAATCTCCCATAGTAACTAATATTGTTGTAGGGGAGAAAATAGTTAAATAAATTAAATTACATATTTTATATGTCAATTGATGATAACCCTTCATGATACATATTATAAAATTATAATGTAATATTTTGAGATAAACTTAATACTATAAATCATTAGAAAATATATGGAGTGGCCAGATTATTATGATCTCTGACATGAATTTATGCATGGCTGGGGTCCAGCCAGCCTGGCCAGAGGGAGGGGACATGGGTGGTTGGCTGGGCTGTCTGCTGGTCGAACTCTTGGTCAAGGAGACAATTTGCATATTAGCCTTTTATTATACAGGATATACACTGAGTAGCCAGATTATTATGCGTTCAGAGATCATAATAATCTGGCCACTCAGTGTATATCGTTATTTATTAACGATATAATTTTAACTAGGATTTAGACAAAATGATACCTTTATAAATCCTATTCCTTATGAGTGAAAGTCTGACAAATATAAGGAGAAGTTCAGTGTAAAAATTTAAAAGTTTGACTGGAATTTTCACTTTTATTCTGTAGGTTGTAAGGAATTGTTGATATTGACTGAATCACACAGGTAGGCCAAATATATACCTTTGATTTTTATATTGATACCTTCCTTCTGAATATAATCTGTCTCAACCATGATAAAAGAGTAATAAGCATAGCCTGATTTTGCAGTGTCGTCACCAGTGATCATCATATGGACAAACTCATCTTCTGTGTAATGGATGGTCTTTTGTTAGAAACAGAAGGACCAACCTGAAAAGCATGTACTCACAAAAATAATTATTGAAGAGTATTTTCTACGGCCACAGATGATTAAATCACAGCTTCCTAGTATGGAGCATGAGAATGAGTCACATAAGGAAAACAAGTTTGAAATCCATGTGCATTCTGCAAGCACAGCATTTTTTATTTATAGTTAGTAGTATATTGTCCTTGTGTCTGTTACATTTCCTGAGGGCTACAGATGATTTTAAAATATGTGGTGCATCTGAAAAAGAGCTCAAACATTAGTTTCTCTAAGAAATTGAAAATGAAATAGATGGCAAGAATGTCACCCAACATAAAATTGAGATAATGGCCTCCTGTGTATAGCATGCTTCAAACATAAATCATCACTGTTCGTGACAAGCAAGAATTGACAAAAGTGAGGTCTCCACTGTATCCATAAAAATATAGGCTGCATCCATGCAGTTACTGGACTTACTGCTTTTACAGAAATGGTTTATCCATTCAAACATTTGCTCAGGTATAGACTATCAATTTTGCTGACTTTTCTCTAAATTGAAAGGATTTTGACTGATGTAAGTGAACTAGCCAATTGTTTTGGATTCCTGTAGTTATATCTATGAATATGGTGGCCAAAGAAATAGGAAATGGCCCTGGCTGGTGTGCCGTCTGTTAGGACACATAGGGGAGGCAACTAATGGATGTTTCTTTCTCACATTGATGTCTCTCTCTCTCTCTCTCTCTCTCTCTCTCTCTCTCTCTCTCTCTCTCTCCCTCCCTCCCTCCCTCTCTCTCTCTCTCTCTCTCTCTCTCTCTCTCTCTCTCTCTCTCTCTCTCATCTCTCTCTAAATAATAATAATAAAAATAAGAATAAGAATAAGAATAAGAATAAGAATAAGAATAAGAATAAGAATAAGAATAAGAATAAGAATAATGGCCGAAACCAGTTTGGCTCACTGGATAGAGCATCGGTCTGTGGACTGAAGGGTCCCAGGTTCGATTCCGGTCAAGGGCATGTACATTGGCTGCAGGCACATCCCCAGAAGAGGGTGTGCATGAGGCAGCAGGTTGATGTTTCTCTCTCATCAACATTTCTAGCTCTCTATCTCTCTTCCTTTCTCTCTGTAAAAAATCAATAAAATATATTTAAAAATAATAATAATAATGAAGGCATAGTCTCAGGTGAGAATTTTAAAAAAGTAGGAAATGCTCATTTGTATAAACTGTAGTACAGTCTAATTTTTAAAATGCAATATTTATAAAACTATTTAATATTATGTGCATTAGTAATTGTTAACATTTTTGCTCAATACTTAAGTTATAGCATCAATAAAGGGTAAGTGAGTGAGCCAAAACAAACAAACAAACAAAAAAACAACAAAGACTACAATCTCGAGCTGATAAAGGCCTTATACGACTTGCATAGGCCTATTTGTGAAAGAGGGGATCACACCATGGTAGGCAGAGTGTGGTGTCATCATGGTCTTTATTTTGAAGTTAAATATGAGTTAAGTGCCATTCATGAATGCTGAGTTGAACAGAGGGGTAGGTTGTACTGAATTGTCTGTTGATAAGTCAGCATGACGATAACCTTACGCTATTTTCGCTTAAGAAAGGTCAGAAACTGAGTTTCCCCAAATCCTTTTTCCAATGGTCCAGGTTAAGCTTTGCCAATGAGAGGCACTCACTTGAGATTTGGAGGTTGAGAAGGGCAAGTGTCATAATCTCTAAAAGCAATTGTATGTGGATATATGGTCAGTTGCGTGGCTCACAGCCTCTTGCTCCCTGTGAGCTCTGGGGACAGCTTACGTTGCTGGTGCAGGAAGAGATCATTGGTGGGAGCTTCCCAGAAAGTCCTATAATTTGAGTGTATCTCCTGCAAACTCTCGGCTACTTCAAGCTGAGAAAACCACTAGCCGTTTCCTTGACTCTTCCTTCCCCTATTCTTCCAATTATTGGGCAAGTTCCTAATTCTCTTTATTAATGTACTTACTGCCTGAATGTAGAGAAAGGCTGCTGTTAATTAATATGTTCCCATTGAAGGACATTTGAGAATTGCTAACATCGCTTTTTGTCAGAAAAAGTTACTGCAATAAAAGGTGAGAAATACTATCTTTTTCAAGATGGCCATATGCCAGCTTAAAATCCAGGATTCTATTACTAAGCAACAAGAAGAGTGTGATATTGATGGCAACCTTGCCTCCAATTACATGACCCACTGGTTTTCTCCTATTCATTCAAGGAGTCTCTTTTAAGCTATTTTTCATACTACTATATTAAGAGGTCAGAAGCCTCCAGCTAAAGGACATAAACACCAGGCATCTATATAAAGAAATTCTCTTGACGCCAATGGAATTTTTTTTGTTTGATTTTCCCTATTAATTTACTCAGTATGTCATTTTGACCTTATCGAATTACACATGCACAAGCACCAAGCATTATTTTACACCTCTCTGAGCCTCAGTTTCTTCAATTATTAAAGAGAAACAATAACACGTTTGCCCTACTTACTTCTCAGTGATATTCTAGTAATAAACTGAGATAATTGCTCTGGTCCACTTCACTCACTGGCTAGAGTGTCAGCCTGCATATAAAAGGGTCACAGGTCTAATTCCTGGTCTAAGGCATGTACCTGGGTCTCAGGTGAGATTCCCAACCAAGTCAGGTCACATGTGGGAGGCAACTACGCAATGTGTCTCTCTCACATGGATGTTCCTCTTTCTCTCCTCTCTCTTTCTTTCTCCCTAGACCCCTCTCTCCCTTCTGTTCTCTCTACAAATCAATGAAAAAATATATTCAGGTGAGGATTAACAAACAAAAAAAAATGAGATGCTGGACATAAAAACATTTTGTGACTGACAAAGCCCTATGCATATAGAAAGGATTATAATTAGCATTACGTTAGTGACTGTACCAAAGTGTTCTATTGATTCATTTTGCATTTTGCAAAAGTCCTTGTCTCAGAAGGACTATATGTGGCTCCGGCAGTACCATGAAAGGGATAAAGTCACCTTTCTTGCTATTTCTTCTGGCATCTTTAAGTAACGCAGAGCCAAAAGGTCAGCTGAGTCATATTTCCAACAGCAGGGTGACCCCACAAGTGTGTTCTTGCCACTGGCAATGCTGTCTGTGAATCTTAACATTCACCATCAGTGCTTACGGGCTGACAGTTGGGATTTAAAATACTTGTAGCTAAATCATGAGAGCAGCTGAAAAGCACAGACCATCTGCTGTAGGTGTGCACGGAAACACCCTCCAATTAATCAAGTTCACATTGACACCCATTAACGAAACATTTGGTGGTGCAAGTTCCCTTCGGTAGTCTTATTCGGGATAAGCCGAAAAATGTATCTCTCAGCTTTGTGTCTTATTCACAGGAACAATCAGTGTCAGCGGCCAAGTGCATTCTGACAGAATGCTGTTCACATGGCAACATCCATCAGGCCCCGTGGTAGCTGGTGACCTGGCACATCTCTGCTTTGCACCTCATCTGTCTGGTCTGGACATGTATTGAATAGATGCTTGTGCTGCAGACAGAATTTTATCTATCTCATTACAAACCATTGCATTGACTTCACCCGCCACAAAAATAGCCAAAGCACACAATATGCTCTGGGCTTACATTCCCAGGTAGTTGAAGTCTCTGTGTGCAGTTTATCTTTGTTCTTCTTTTTTTTTTTTTTCTTTTTTTAATATATTTTATTGATTTTTTTACAGATAGGAAGAGAGAGGGATAGAGAGTTAGAAACATCAATGAGAGAGAAACATCGATCAGCTTCCTCTTGCACACCCGCTACATGCCCTTGACCGGAATCGAACCAGGGACCATTCAGTCCACAGACCTATGCTCTACCACTGAGCCAAACTGGCTTCGGCTACCTTTGCTCTTCTTAAGTGCTCATATCTGCTTTGTGTGTCATGCTTCTGACTGTCATGTGTCTCATGTACTCAAGATGCTCATGGAACATCTAAGTCCCCATGGTGTTAATCCATGCTCAGCTTCCATAAATGCTCCAGGTATACCAGAAAACTCCCAGCTAGAAATTTCAGTTATTTTTTTTATTTGGAAATAGTTGAAATAATCTATTTTGAAATGGGTCTTAACTGATCTGACATAAATTCTTACATCATAATAGAAGCTTCTTTATAAGGAGTAGCCTGGCAATAAGCCAATGGATTATACTCAAATACATGTAGATTTATCAATTTTTACTACCCTTTCCTCCTCCATTAAACAATAATAGTGTGCACATGTATATATTTAAGGCTTGGAACAAACCCTAAAAAAATCCTCCCAAAACAGAGATTCCTTAGTAAAAGTTTTGTGGGAAATTTAAGTAAAGCCAGGAGACTTATACCTATAGCCCGTTTGCCCCATGCCATTATTTGAACATACTAGTAGTTCTAAACTCACTTAAGCCATTGAAAATTTAATGTCCAAATTGAGAGGTGCTATTAGTGTAGAATAAACAACAGATTTTGAAGACTTATAAGAAATAAGAATATAAAATAGTAAAAAATGTAGAATAATATCTCAATAATTAAATATCTCAACAATATGTAGAATAATATCTCAATAACATACCAATATCTCAATATTGACCACAGATTAAAATTATAATGTTTTAGACATATTGGGTAAAATATATTGTATTATTACTTTTTTTAAAGTTTTTATTAACATGTTTAATGTTGACATTGTTCCAGACTTCCTCTCAAACTAGTATTACCTGTTTACTTTTCTTTAATGTGGCTACTATACATTTGAAATACACATATGGTATGTGGTACTTGCATCATATTTTCATTAGACAGCATTGCCAAAAAGACATAGTCGACAAAGTCTCCTACCTCTTGATATCTGCCTTTATTCTCAGTAAGGTTTACTTTGAATTCCTATCCAAGAGTCTACATTTTCAGACCTGCTTTGGTTTAGGCATGGATGCATATAAGACTAACATCTTAGAGGATAGGGTGGGGAGTGGGGGGATTCAGGAAGAAATTAACCAAAGAACTTACAGGCATACACACATAGCCCACAGGCACAGGTAATAGTGTGGTGAAGGCCTGGGATTGGGCAGAAACTGGATGAAGAGGGGGTAAAGGAGGAGAAAACGGGGGGCATCAGTAATGCTGACAACAATAAAAAAACATAGTCCTAATATTTTAAAAATTATTGTAATAAAAACATAATGTTAAAAAATTAAAAAATAACCCAAACTGTTTTTGCAGCAGAGGGAGATTCTGATCCTATTGCCAAAAATAAAAAAGAAAGGAATATTTCCCCAAGACCTTTTACTAAATTATATATTTCTTTTGTTAAATTATATATCTGTGGAATTACTACTATGTGCCAGAAACTATCCCAATTAAATCATACCTTGTGTATTAACTTACACCTTTTAGGTTCTGAGTAATATTTTTTACTTTAAATATTTCAGTGCTATACTATTATCCTCTTGAATATCACTTCTTATTTTAAAGTTCAAGTATAGAAGTGATAAGAAATCAAATAATTTCTGCAGAAATAATAAAAATAGAATTTATGAGTTATCTAACATCAAATTTTTAATGTCCTCTAAAATAAAAATAGAGGACAAAAGTTGCTCGTGTATTTGCTATTTCACACTATTTGGATTCTGGATGAGAAAATAAACATTTCATGAATATAAGGCAACATACCTTCCTTTACTAGTAGAAAATATATTAGTGTCATTTATGCCTTTGCCACTGTACTATCGATACTTATAAAGTATAGCTATTCTCTTAGATAGAACATTATTCTTTGATATCCACAAAGCTTCTGCTTTTATACTCAGAACTCATTCTTGTCTGAAAAGACAGAATGAGTAATGCTTTGCTTAAACTGAAGATGAATAGCAAACAACTTGTCTAACACAGTAGGTGTTCAGAAATATGGCATAAGGAACACGTTCTAAACTGTGAATAATTGTGAAAGGTTTTCCAGGAATCAGTATGCAAGTCTTGCTGGGGAGTGTGATTCATGATATATGCCTTTGGACATCTTGGGCAGAGGTAATAAAGTATCAAACATGGTAAGTGGCAATGTCAACCAAGATAAGACCCCCAGGTAAGATGTGTTTATGATTATCTAAAGTTCTAAAAGTATTTTTATGGGCAAGGAATATGCTTGAGATTGACAACATGTCCACTTTCTTATCCCTGAACATCAAACATAACATAAAATATATTTTCCCATATTTTGCTATGCTTTTATTTTGGTACTCAAATTTCCACCAGAAACTCTGTTTAATGTTTAATTGAAGTATAACATCCGGTCTTCCTTCCAATTAGAACAGTTCTCAGAGATTTCTTTGTGTAAAGGAGAGTTATGACATTCTAGTCGTTCATAAGATAATGTGAATTTGGTTAATTATCTTCATTTCCTTCTGCAGCTAGGGGATTATAGACTTTTTATAACATCCTAGGAAAAAAATTAAGTGAAAAAAGAAGTTATAATACTTATTCCAAAACAACACGTATAACTGGGACTGTTAAAGAAAAATTAAAATGTATAATTGCCTTATCCCACAGTTCTGGCTGAGCAGAATTGTTAAGTGTTTTTTTGGTAAAATAAAAACCAAGTGACATTGGAAACTGAAGTATTTGGGGGATCCACAAGATCCTTCCTAAAATAAGAGATATACATTTGAGACTTCAGAAATAAGGTATGGTTAAAAAATAAAAAATAAATATAGTAAGACAAACAAACAAACAAAAAAAAAAACTCTGAAAGATAACTAGGAACCAGTGTGAAGTTATGATCATGTGGCATGGCAATAAGGTCAAGGATAAGAAAAGGATATGGTTTCCTCATCAAACTATTGCAACTCCAACCCATAAAGTTCCCAAAGGATGGGTATCTTGCCAAGGAAATGGTAGCAGCATTTTATCACTATCTGGATGTGTTTTTGAAAACCAACTGTATACAATTCAGGTAATTTGAACTGGATCATAGGGCAGAGTTCTTTTCTAAACTCCTTCCCAAACAGGTTCATGCAAAAGATAAATGTAATGAGAGAGAGAGAGAGAGAGAGAGAGAGAGAGAGAGAGAGAGAGAGAGAGAGAGATAAAGACAGCAAAGGAGAGGTCCCTTACCTTCCCACCCATAAAGGTGGTGTGCAGAAGAGCAGAACCATCAAGCACACAGCCAGCACAGTACCTGCAGGTCTAGCTACACCATGAGAGAAAAAAAATAGTGAGCTGATGATTAAGTTTGCCTTGCGTTCACTTGCTGTTAAGCAGCATGAAAGAGGAACCACTCAAAAGCAATTCCCATGTTCATGACATGTTAACATACAGTTTTCAAATGGACCTATTCATTTCTTTTGGGAAATCATAAATTGGTAACTCCTACTTTATTCTCTTTGTTCAGAGAGTTGATAACATATTCATTCATAATAAAAGCAGCAAATCATTCCTCCAGAACTCAACATTTCTGTCTTCTTTAACTAATGAGCTAATAGTGTATGAACATTATACTCACACACTTAAAAGAACTCCTAATACACTCTCCTCACGTCATACATATCTCCATTTAACTTTTGTTTCCTGCGATACTACAATTAGTTTGATTTTTGTCATTACAAATGGAATAGCATTTCTTAGAGTGAAACAAGAATGGTGTTCCATTTCATAAACTAGAAAAGAGAGGTTTATATTTATAAAGTCACTTTTCAAATCTGGGAGGCAATAGATGGTGGCCACAGACCTCAAGATCTGTCATCCAATATAATAAAGGGATAATATGCAAATTGTCCCTAATGGCAGAACAACCAGGAACAACTAGTCGCTATGACAGGCACTGACCACCAGGGAGCAGACGCTCAATGCAGGAACTGCCCCCTGGTGGGCAGGGTGCTTCCACAGGGAGAACACTGCTCAGCCAGAAGCCAGCTCCTCACGGCCTATGTTGTTAGTCAGACATCCCCCAAGGGCTCCCAGGCTGCCAGAGGATTATGTGACTGCCCACTTAGGTCCAATCCCCTGGGGAGCAGGCCTAAAGCCATCAGTCAGACATCCCCCAAGGGCTCCTAGACTGCAAGAAGGTGCAGGCTAGGCTGAGGGACCCACCCCACCCCTTCGCCCCCAACTCCTGAGTGCATGAATTTTCATACACCAGGCCTCTAGTATGATTATAATAACATGTCCTTCCCACAATTCCAAAATGCCATCTAGATATAATGTACCACTAGAATAGATAGAGCTCAACATATTTTAGGTGAAAAATAAAAATTATTTTAAAACCAGTAGCAAGGTATTCTATTTTTGAATTATGAGGTAGCCAATTTGAGCACGTTAGTTAAGCTTATACTCTCTGGTTTGTCTCTCTGTGTCATTGTTGCTACCCATATCTGCCTAACTATTTGTGTGTGTGTGTGTGTGTGTGTGTGTGTGTGTGTGTGTGTTTGAGTAAAGTTAAGGGTAAGAAATCTCTGTAATCATTGCCAACTAGGTAACTGACAGTATTTATTTGAAATAATGTTTCCATTTTTTTATATCTTTTCTCTTTAAAACCATAAAATTCTCTTATTTTATCCTCACCTGAGGACATACCCAGAAAGAGCAAGGGAGAGAGAGAAAAAGAGAGAAAGAAAGGGAGAGAGATCGGCCACCCTTTTCATACTCTTTGACCGGAGGACCAAACCCACAACCCAAGTATGCATCTGGATTGGAAATTGAACCAGTAACTCTTTGGTGCACAGAATGGCATTCAACCAACTGAGCCACTCTGGCCATGCTAGATCAATTTTTCTTTGATGAAGTTATGACTTGTCCATATGTGTTATAATTTACTTTTCTTAAAACTTCACTATTTTTTCTAATATCATAAAGTTTTTTCAAGTCTGAATTATTTGAAAATCTAATGAATTTTTCCTATGGAAATTCATTATTGCCCCATGCCAGATAAATCTTTGTGCTCTCGTGATCATGAGCCACAGCCACTACTGCATTCACACATAGTTCTCGTTTTATATTACATCACTATTTTAGCTTCAAAAGTAAAATATTGTTACAGAAAGTTTAGAAAACAGAGGAAAAAATCCCACTCATTTCCCACCTAAGTACTTCTCTTCCATTTTTCTCATCCAACTTTGTTTTATCCATCTATTTTGCTTACTTATAATAAAGTACATATTATTGTAGTTATGGCCTATCTTCTGACCTCTGATAATTGAAGAAGAATCTGATATTGGGTGTGCCAGCAATTAGTTTTGAACACCTTCATTTCTCCTAACAATGGGCTGACCTTTAGGAAATGTCTAAACCATTTGTATGTCCAGGAGACATAACAACCTATCTTCATTCTATAAGAAACAGACCAGTTCTTATTTTTTTCTTTCCCTCATCACCACTATGAAAACTTAGATTTCCTTTGCAAGCTTTTATAAGAACCTCATCTAATCTTTAGGAACAAAACCTAAAATCTAAGACAAGAATGAGATAATATTGTATTGGTGAACACAGAATAGACTTTCTGAAAGCTGCAGCATTTAGTACAGTTGTTCTGCTAGGCTTGCCCAGAAAAATAATGTTGGCCTTCTAAATAGGAGATTACAGTGAAAATGCTAAACAAGCCCTTTGTTCTCTTTCCTTCATTTGAACATTTTTGTTATTTTACTGACATCAATAGAGCAGCCACACAGACACGCTTCAGCTCTTAAAAGCTAATAGAATACTTAAAAAAAAAAAAAAAGCAGCCAATAGAAAATAACACATAACAAAAGAATGATGCATTTGGGCAATAGCAATATCCAGTCAGTATTTACCACGTTTAATGGGGAAAAATTTGGACTGTACTTATCTTATATAAACACATGTTTTCACAGATACGTCTACAAATAGGCTATAAGCAGAATACAATGTTTTAGATTTTATTTTGATTCATATTTTCATAATTACGTCATTCTCTGTTGCATGTAACATTTTTATTTGATTTTTCAATTTGGATTCTTTGTATCCTTGCAAGTTACTAGTAATTCATTCAACAAACATTAGCTGAAGGTCCTCTATGTGCCAGACACCTCTCTTGGTGAACACAGATTCCTACATTGTAAAGTTATCTTTCAAGTCAGGAAAGACAGGCAAAAATCGATAAACTCAATACAGGTAGGTGTTGGGAGGAAATGAGTGCTACAGAAACCAAGGAGGACTAGGAATGCTGTGGGGAGGATGGTCTGCACTGTTAAATAGGTGGTTTGGGTAGCTGATGGTGGGCAGAGCAGTCACCACAAAGCAGCTGCAGCAGAAGTGCTCCACCTGTTAGGACATAATAACCAGGATGAAGGAGAAAGTCATCAGAGAAAATGTCAGACAGGACAGGCAGGCCTCCCACCTAGGAGTGTAAACGTCAGTAAGGAGTTTTCTTTCATTCTCAGAATGGGAACCCATGTAGGAATGCCAGACTTAGCAAATAGAGAGATAGCCAATTAAACATCAATTTCAGATAATCAATTTTTTAGTAAAAGTATATTCTATGCAATATTTGGGACATATTTATACTCAAAAAGTATCTGATTAATTTTAGTATAAGTATGCTGCCTACACTATGTGGGACCTTATTTATACTTATTTTTACTTATTTATAAAATATAAAGTACTAGAGGCTCAATGCACGAAATTTGTAAATTGGGGGAGGGGCTCCCTCAGCCCAGTCCTTGCAACCTCTCCAATCCAGGACCTCTCAGGAGACATCCCTCTTGCAATCCAGAACTGCTGGCTCCTATCTGTTTGCCTGCTGGCAGGCCTGATCACCACCTAACCACTCCCCTGCAGGCCTGATGGCCCCCAATTGCCCTCCCCAGCACACTGATTGCCCCTAACCACCTCTGCCTCAGCCCCCACCACGATGGCTTTGCCAGAAGGAAGTCGAACATCCAGATGTCCAGTCACCGGGTCTAATTAACATATTACCCTTTTATTGGTATAGATGGTTACTGAGTAGTGCATTCTGGGGAACATGGGGAAGTGCCCTTATGACTGAGAGGCCAGAAATTAGACAGGAAGCTGGGAGGTGTGGTCTCACTCAGCAGAGGATGGGCCTTGGATCCTAGGCGAGGCCTGGACTGTGTTTAGATTCGAGGAGTCTCCCTCCTCCAGGTAGCACTTGCTCAATGGCCTCTTACACACACTCCGACACAGGTTCAATGTACAGGACAAAGCTCCAATCAATGGAGTCACCTAGCCAGGGCAGTTAGACTTGGTTTTTCTTGTCTTTTACTTTTTTATTTTTACCCCTTTTATTAAATCTTTATTTTTGAAAGGTTTACATAGGTCCCCTTTCCCCCATTACCCTTTTCCAGCCTACTTCCCGCCTCAGGCCCTCACCACCACAGTGTCTGTGTCCAGGGGTGATGCATAGATGCACATAGGCCATTGGTTGATCTCTTCCCATACACCCACAATCCCCTGCCTTCCCTCTGAGGTTCCACAGTCTGTTCATGCATCTGTGTCCCCGGGTCTATTTTTGTTCATCAGTGTATTTGGCTCATTAGGCGTTAAAAGTGCTCTGGTTGTGATCACTTGGGTTTTCTAAAGATGCAGTCATATCATGTACAAATCTTTTTTTTTTTTTTTCCCCAAGTGTACTTGTGGACACATTGGGAATATAGAGGCCAGAAATAGAAGCCTGTGTATAAGTTGGGAACAGGATGCTTTTTCTTTTGTGATGTTGTGTACCTGATCCTGTGCTCCCTCTGTGTTGAGAACACTGAGTACTGTGGCTGCAGGGAGGCTCTCATTGGTAACTCATCCACACAGAGTCATAGCCTCCCTCTCCACCAGCCGCAGCTCCCAGGACAGACGCGTGCACCTCTCAGCAGAGGTGGGGGCACTTGGCCACCTCCCACAGGCTTGCCCCCTATCATCACTCAGTGGGGCCCACCTCCGCATATCATCCTCTTGTTCCTCCTCCCAGGCCTTTCCACGCACTTCCTCTCACCCAGCCTCCTCCCTCGACCCGTCATGTCCGGAGCCCCAGACACTCCTTACTGGACTGTTTCATCTTATTCTTCCATGGCGTCCTGTGTTACTTCTGCCTTGTTAACTTGGTTTGAATCTGAACAGAAATGGCTTCATCTCCTATTCATTTTGTGTCCCTTTCACCCCTAAATTAATATCGTGTTCTCAGTATGTGGCTATGAGATGTCTCTGTAACTAGCTGAGAAACCTTTCACGTTTCTCTTTCCTTTCTTTCATCACAGGATAACAGCTCTGCGGTTTGCCTGGAACCAAAGGCCCTGGGAATACAATGCTGAGCCCTCTGAACTCATTTTATTCTTTATTGTATTATTTGATTCCTGGGGTTGAATTAAACACGAAAACAGAAGAATATATACCCTTAGATATACAATCTGAGTTATTACCCAGAGATTTCCATGGGAGTGGACACTGAGGCATGAGGCACATGTGTTTATTGGCCAGTTTCCTCAGCTATGGAACGAAGGTTGAACCTGCCCCTCGGATCCTTAGGAGGTTGGATATGATGCATCCAGAGGGATTAACTGGTGGCTGGGAGAGGAAGATTGGAAGTCAGCAGACACTAGTTTCCTTTACCTGGACAGAGTTAGAAAAACACAACTCCTTTTTATCATAACATCAGGAA
The DNA here is from genome assembly GCF_014108245.1 of Pipistrellus kuhlii. Lineage (NCBI taxonomy): Eukaryota > Metazoa > Chordata > Mammalia > Chiroptera > Vespertilionidae > Pipistrellus > Pipistrellus kuhlii. Next base: position 173,551,082 of record NW_023425404.1, read on the forward strand.
GGGATATGGGAGGCGGTGCAGGGAACCAGGGCTGCCGCCTTGCTCCTGCCCTGGCCCAGCTGTCATCACAGAACTGCTCAACTCAGGCTCTGGCTCCGCCCATCCGGCAGGGAGAAGCATGTGCAGTTTCTTGCATACTCAGAAGCAGCTGAGGAGTAGGGAGGTGCTGGTTCCCCCCTCTGCCCCCCGCAGAAGGAGGGTGTTTGTGCTTCAAAGCTGATGCTCTCCATCCACCTCCCAACAGTAAGGCAGAGGGGCACTGCAGACCCTGAAGTCCTTGTTGAAGTCTCCAATCCAAAGCCTCTCACAACAGTGAGTCTGCATCCAGGAAGGCTGCGCAGTGGAGGTGCTATGTTCCTTTTAGGAAAAATTGAGGATTGATCAAAATCTGCCGGCTGGAGGGAGGAACCAGAATATCTGCCTTGAGCCTGATCTCCAATCCCCAGTCCTGCTCCACTGCCACCCAGCCCAGTTCCCCGTGGCTCTCTCTTGGCCATCTAGCGGTGGGAGTCTGTGGGTCAGGGGTGGGTAGGGAGGGTGGGGGGAGGAACCAAAAGGTGCTCCATGCACTTTCTGGTGACTGGTCATCCCTCTGGTCATTTAGGACATGACAGGTCCCTGGTCTTTTATAATGTAGATGATAAGTTTTTCTAAAATTCCAAGTGAACTGGGTGCTCTGTGTTTAGTCTGGCAACCATAAACCATTGGGGAGTTTTAAGCAGAGGAATCACGTGGCCTGACTTACTTAAAACGATCACTCTCACTAGAAGATTACGGTAAAATAATCTGTTCAAATAGTGAGGTGTTTAAAATGATCACTGCCGCCTGGAGAATAGACTGCTCTGGGGCGAGGGCAGCAGCAGGGAAGCAGGCAGGGTGGCTCCCCAGTGGTCCCTGGGAGAGATCATGAAATATATTTTTATTGATTTCAGACAGGGAGAGGGAGAGATGGAAGCATCAATGATGAGAATCATTGATCGGTTGCCTCCTGCACGCCCCACACTGGGGATTGAGCCTGCAACCCAGGCATGTGCCCTGACTGGGAATTGAACTATGACCTCCTGGTTTTTACCAGTTCTTTTGAAAATGAAAAAATAAAGGGTAGGGGAGGATGACTTCATAGCAGACCTGAATAAGAAGGTACAAGTGCAAAGGAGGACTCCGGACTGGAAATCAAATCAGCTGAATCCTTTGTCACTTGTATGTAAGTGACTTAAGATAAGTTACAGCCTCTCAGAGCTCTGGGTTTCTCTTTTGTGAGTGTGGAAATAAATTTCCACCTTCTTTACCTCACCAGATTGTTGTGAAGACCAAAGGAGCCTGGATACTTTTGATTGCAATGTGTCATCTAAGTACTAGTTGCAATAAGAATTGAGGTTACAAGTAAATCATATATAATAGATAAAGCCATGCAAGTGGGGAAACAACAGATTCACTGGGCTGAAGAAATATACAGATGTGCCACTCTTATTTCAAAGGAAAGACAACTAAAGCAAGCATTTTTCTTCAAAGCAACAAATCAAAAATACGAAGAATGCATAATAACCTTTGGAAAATCATGTACATGTCTCAATTTAACCTTTCTTCTTTCCACTTCATCTTTCTTCTTTCGACAGAAGCAAGCAGATAGCATATATTAGCACACACATTCTTTAGAGAGCAATGTTTTCCGCTGGGAGAAGAAAAGTAAATTTCATGAACAGTCAATTGCTCTTTATTCAGAAAATGATTTAGGAATCACAGTGGAATACAGTCAGGTGATTAATGAGGAAACAATCAAAGATTCCGTTGTAGTCTCAAGAAGAATAGATTTGCCAGTGTTGAAATCAATGTGTTAAATGAAGTAAGGAACCGGAAAAGAAACATGGCCAGGACCCATTGACCCATCCATCCATGTATTTAATAATTATTACTTGAGTTCTCATTATGTATAAATGGCCAGTGGGATATTCAAACTAAATAAAATAGAACCACTTCTTTCAAAAGATAACCAAAATGTTAGGTAAAATAGATAACATGCTAGAATAGTAAAGAGGGAAGAACAGGCACAGCCAGTATTAGAGAAGGTTACAGATACAGCAGCTACTGTCAGTTAATGGCCTATCATGTGGAATAATGGCATGGCTTACCATGGTGACAATGGGAGGGATGGAGAAAGCTAAGTGTGCAAGATGGGTTATCCATTATGGAAAAATATGAACTGTCAGATGAAGGAAGATAGTTTTATTATGTTGGGAAAAGTAAGCTATCAGCCCTTGGTGGGTAAATCAGTTGGTTGAGGTGTTGTTCCATATACCAAAAGGCTGCCGGTTCAATTACTTATCAGAGCACATACAGGAAGCGACTGATTGTGCGCTCGTGCTCGCTCTCTCTCTCTCTCTCTCTCTCTCTCTCTCTCTCTCTCTCTCTCTCCCCCTCCCCCTCCCTTCCTCCTCTCTAGCTTCCTATCTCCCTAAACATCAATAAAATCATATCCTCAGGTGAGGATTTTTTTTAAAGTAAACTATGGAAGTCTTTTGAGCTGAATATGACCAAAGCCAAGATTTAAAAAAAAAAATCAATGTGACAGCATCTACCAGAACTGGATGCCAGGAGATAAATTAGAAAACTGTTATAACCATCTAGTGAAAAGGTGACATAGAATGAAGATAATTCATTTGTGACTTATGTGTCAGTTGGGAAAGCAATTAAATGAATGTAACAGACAATTTAAAATAGGGGTGGCTTACACATGATAGAAGTCCATCTGCCTCTCATTTAAGAGAGAGAAGAAAAGCTGAGGGTGGGAGGAGACCTGGTGTAATCAATCATAGAAAAGGCACACATGGGCTGGTATTCCAGAATGTTCCAGAGTTTATCCTGGATAAATGACTCCACTTTTTGATTCTAAGGTTCCTCATTTGTAAAAAGGAGGGAACTGGACTGTTTTAATGAAATGACATATCTACTATACCTAGTCCAACCGCAGACTCACACGTTTTTAACAACATGGAGGAATAAGTCATCTGGAAACTGTGACATATCTATTTCAAATAGCTTTACAAAACTCCACTTTCCTGCCCATAAGTCTAGTTCACCTGTCTCTATACCTGGAATGAAGAAAGGACTACAAGAAGCATTGACAGTGTTGGTGGAATGTAAAGTATTCTGAAGACAATGGGTATACATATCTTTAAGTTTTTCACAAATTATAAAATCCAAAGGATACGGGAATTAGTGCTCATGTGAGTTTGGCTGTCATAGATAGTTCCCAGATTTCCCAGCTGCTAACCAATTATAGTGTTTTGAAAGCACGGAGATAAATCAGACCAAGTCTGCTAAGAGAGAAGAGACTGAAGAAGCAAGTTGAGCAAGAAAGCTGAAACAATTAAGCATAAGTATTTTTATTAAAAACTGGTCAGCTATCCCAACAGGTGTGGCTCAGTCATTGAGCATCAACCTATGAACCAGGAGGTCAGGGTTTGATTCCAGGTCAGGGCACATGCATGGGTTGGGTTGGGGCTAGATCTCCAGTGTTGGGGCCTGCAGGAGGCAGCCAATCAATGATTCTCTCTCATCATTGATGTTTCTCCCTCTCCCTGAAGGAAATCAATTTAAAAAATACATTAAAAGAAGAAAAAAAAGCACTGATCAGCTAGAGACTTATCTTTTAGAGACAAATGCTGAAATATTTACAGATGAAGTGATATGTGATATGTTTGGGATTTGCTTTACTTGTGGCAAGTAACTGAGGATACAAATAAAATTGACTATCTCTCTCTCAGAGAGAGAGAGAGAGAGAGAGAGAGAGAGAGAGAGAGAGCGAGCGAGCACCTGGCCGGTATAGTTCAATAGTTGAGCATTGACCTATGAACCATGGTCACAGTTTGATTCCAGGTCAGGGCACATTCCTGGGTTGCAGGCATGATCCCTAGTAGGGATTGTGCAGGAGGCAGCTGATTGATGTCCTCTCTCACCCTCTCTCTAAAATAATTTTAAAAACAACAAGATATTTTGAGAGAGAGAGAGAGAGAGAGAAGGTAATTAGCAACCCTCAACTTATATTGAATTCATAGAGTCTTTAGAGGATCAGTCCTTTCTATGTTGCCATCCTCATGTTCATCAACATGGTGACTAGATCTCCATTACCTAATTGCAGGCCTGAATAATAAAGAAGTACAAAAAAGGACTGCCTTGCCTCTGAGTCATATATGAACTGATGACCAATTTAATAGGACAGGAGGGTTGGGTAGAAGCAAAAAATAGAGATCTCAACAAAGTTGTGATAGTGAGTTAATGCCTGTAACTTTAGAGAAATACTAAAATCATCAATGGGCTAAGTTTGAAGAAGAGAGAAGGGTAATAGGATCAGGTTGAAATATCCCTAAGAATAAATGCATGTCCTCTCTTGAGGATATTTTAAAGCACTGAATTCATATTTTATTGTAGCTTAAAAGAATCTGTCATAATGAATGTCAAGTTGATTTGTTTGTTTATTTATTGGAAATTGATTACCTGTCTGGTGATTGTTGTTGAGGAGGTGTCCTTGGCTTTTCTAGCCCTATGGTACACTTCAAAGGTACATGCTATTATAACATTATTAGAGGCCCTTTGCAGGAAGATTCTTGCAATAGGGCTTCCTTCTGTGGTCTCTGCTGCCCCTCCAGCTTCTCTCCCTGCTCTCTCGCCCCACTTGCATGCTTCTCTACAGCTTTGCTTCCTTCTCCAGTGCTTGGCTTCTTTCTGCGCTGTCTTTAGTTTTCGCTCTGACCTGGATATGCAAATTAACTGCCATTTTGGTTTGGTTAATTTGCATACCTGTGCTGATTGGCTGGTGGGTGTAGCGAAGGTATGGTCAATTTGCATGTTTCATATATATAATATATATATATATATATATATATATAGAACCTTCACTCTAGGATCTTTTTTTTAAATATATTTTATTGATTTTTTTACAGAGAGGAAGGGAGAGAGATGGAGAGCTAGAAACATCAATGAGAGAGAAACAGCTGCCTCTTGCACACCCCCCACTGGGGATGTGCCAGCAACCAACGTACATGCCCTTGACCAGAATCGAACCTGGGACCTTTCAGTCTGCAGACTGATGCTCTATTCACTGAGCCAAACTGGTTTCTCCCCGATTGGCTAGTGGGCGTGATTTGTGGGTGTGGTCAATTTGCATGTTTATCTTTTATTATAGAGGATTTTTACCATCATTTTTGCTTTTCCCTCAGTACTGTTTGAAAACTCTTAGAATGTTGATGAATTTTAATTTAACCTGATCACACAGTATTGAACTCACAATCGAAGGCAATGGAGATATTAAATTATTTCACTCACTCATTCAACAAATATTTATGAGCACCTTTCCTATGTCAGACACAGTTCCAGGTGCTGAAGATGAGTTAGTGGGAGTCATACAAGGTATTTTCCCTTAAAAACTCACATTCTAGAAGGAGTATCGTAAGGATGAGGGAAGTCAGGTTATCAAACATACACAAATACTGAAATATACAATTGTAGAAAGCAGAAAGTGGAACTGAGAAATAGAGCACCAAAAGCAGGACAGTGACAAAATTGATGAGGAACAGAGGGGACATGAGTCATGTGTACAGCTGGACAAAGGCCCTGCAAGCAGAGGCAAGAGCAGATGCAAAGCATTGTAAAAGGACAGAAGAAGGGGAAATGACTGCAAGAGCAAAATCAGACAGTGACTTGTAACACATGGAAAGGACGTGATTTTCATATATTTCTACATGAATCAAATGAATGAATGGAAGCATGCATGAAAAGAGGAAAAGTCAGATGTACTACAGAATCAGATGAAATATTTCAAACTGGTCTAAAGAGATTACTGGTTTATAGATAATGACGGTGCCTCAGAAAAGAAATCACCTGTCAAAATATTCTATTACTGTTCAATTTGCTTTCATTTTGTACTGATCCTGAAGAGATTTGACCCAAAGCTCCAACCACCAGAACTAAATTTAATGTGTGTGAATCTGTGATATCTTTTGAATGTGCATTGTCTAACACTTCCCTCCCTACAGGCTGAGCTGTCACTTCTGTGATCTTCTCAGAGCTATTTCCTTCTGATATGGAACACACTGGTTAAATTTCCAAGCTCATGGTAGGTCTCCATGGTTACAAGAGGACACACTGCCTCTCTGTGCCCAGAAGAGCTGGAGTTATTTTCAGCTGAAAATGAATAGCTGCATTTTCAGAATGACATACTCAAGTATGAGTAACAGGTTTTTATTCCAATATAAACAGAATGCTTTTAAGTCACATTAAAAAAAGGATGGAGAACATTAATGCAGGCACTTATTCCAGTCCACAGTGACACATGTTCAAGAACATGAACCTCAGAGGTCAACTGTGCAATTATGAATTCACTAAACACTGCACTCAGAGTACAAATCTCTTCCTAGAATTAGAGAAAGAAGTAAGCTGAAAAATTAACCAATAATTGATGGAACAGAAAAACCTATTTTCAAAGAATTATGACATGTATGATAATTATTATAAACATAATATTAATTTGAATGCATATAAATTAAATCTGTGTATTTTTCCATATTTAGATTCTATTCAAATATACTTATGATTTCTCTAAGTAAAAAATTGTACATGTACTCACTTTATTTTATTGTTTTAGCATCATTAAAAGAAATAGACTTATTCAAAAGGCAGATTTGATATCTGCTATATATGTATTCACTTTAAATGAATCTCTTTTCTATTATTTCAGTAGTCTTATAATCAAATAATGCTTTAATTCAAACATATATTTTCTATTATTCAAAAAGATTACACTAAAATAATTGTGTCAATTTTGAGAGTAGATACAGTTTTGAAACCCTTGGAGTGGAGCTGTTTCATGTATGCTCAGCTGAAGGATAAGTATCTATGTCTGTTTGCAGATTCTGAACTACTAGTCAGAGCATAGAAACAACTGTTGGACTAGGTCTGTCTAACATTTGTTTCATGTGTAAGGGAAAGGAAGCCAAGTAAGAAGATAGGACAATGCATTGAACAATGAATGAATCACAGAAGTTTGAAATTATAAAAAGAGGGGGGAAATTAAAATTAAAGAAATTGTAGGGCTTGGTTTCCATTTTATAGTCTTAAAAAAGACACTAAGGTTATGGATGTAACATAGTCTTTGTCCAGGCTAAAAATATAGAAGAATTCTTAAAAATCAACCTTTTCAACAAGGTATAAAAAGAATTATACACTACAAACAAGTGGAATTTATCCCAGGCATGAAAGATTGGTTTAATATTCTAAAATCAATTATAGTAATTCCTTACTTAACCTTTTTTTATAGGTTCTTGGACATTGCAATTTTAAGCAAAACTACACTGAAGAAATCAATTTTACCAAAGGTTAATTAATATAAAAAAGAATTAAGTTCCTAAGTCATACTTCTGGTCACAAAAATATCACCACGTTTCTAAATAAAGACATAGAAGACTTCTAATATTAAACATTGAAGTTAATGTGATCTATATATACATTTAAGAAATATGAATAAAAATAAGATTACTTTTCAGTTTGCTTATTCCAGTTCACTGTCATGGGTGGCCTGAGACTATCCTGGCAGCTCCTGGCACAAGATAGGAACCAACGCTGGAGAGGACATCTTCCATTGCAGGACACACACACACACACACACACACACACACACACACACACACTCACACACACACTCATACACACAAACACACTCACACACACTCACACACACACTCACACACACACATACTCACACACACACTCACACACACACACTAACACACACACTCACACACACACACTCACACACTCGCACACACACACACACACTCTCACACACACACACACACTCACACACACAAACAAACTCACACACACACTCTCACACACACATACTCACACACACACTCACACACACACACACTAACACACACACACTCACACACACACACACACACTCTCACACACACACACACTCTCACACACACACACACACTCACACACACACTCACACACACAAACAAACTCACACACACACTCTCACACACACTCTCACACTCACACACACACTCACACACACAAACAAACTCACACACACACTCTCACACACACACACACACACACACACAGAAAATTTCAACACACCAATTTACTCAACATGCATATCTTTGGATTGCTCCCACTGATAATTCTGACTGGGTTGATATATGGTAGAATTGTGCTGGAAGATGATCATGTTGCTTGTCTTCAAAATCCAATTTGAGAAATAGGAGTTTATTAAAATCACCATAAAAGCTATTTTTCTTGCCTCATGAAAATGTAGTTGTGTCCACAAGGAGTCCTGCTTTCCTGGAAAAAGAGAAAGGGGAGTAATGAATTGATATTAGCACATTAAAGTACAATACCTGTATTTTTTAAATGAATCATCTAAGCATTTCATATTTTTATTTAATTTAATGAAACACTGAAACCAATGAGAGAAAAATTTGAGAGGAAAAATACTTTTTAATGTTAAATATATTACCAAGGGTCTGAAAATTCAATATAATTCTTAAAGCCTTAAAAAAAAAAAATTCAGTTACACAAGATAAATGTTCTAGAAATTTGCTGTACTACATTGTACCTATTGTTAAAAATACTCCATTGTGTAATCAGAGGGCAACAAACACAGAAGAAATCAAAGTCAGTAACACCTACCAATTTTACTGAGCTTTTAGCAGATAATTGGTGATTAGATTAAATGATTCTGAAGGTAGAAATTCAATGGAAGAGCTCATTATTTCTATTATGGATAAAACCGCTAAGGGTCATGTCCATTATGCAGGTGTAGAAGAGAAAGAGGAAAAAAGTCCTATTAGGCTTAGAATTTAATTCATGGTTATAATTTTGGTCATATGCTCTTCTTAGAATCAAAATGAATTTACTATTTAAATCATTTGTTTCCTTTGTTTTATATATATATAAATGTATTTATTTTTTTTCCAAATATATATTTTAAGTAAAAGACAAAGTTTCTTAATCATTATAATATGTACTAGAAACTCAGTGCACAAAATTCGTGCATTTGGGGGGGCGGGGGAGGCCCCTCAGCCTAGATTGTGAGAGGGTACAGGCCAGGCCCAGGGACCCCACTGGTGCATGATCAGAGCCTGGGAGGGATGTGGGAGGTTGGCTGGCAGGAGTGGAATTGTGGGAGGGTCTCCAGGGTGTGTCTGGCCCATCTCGCTCAGTCCCAATCAGCCTGTTCCCAGCAGCAAGCTTACCAACTGGTCAGGAGCATACGCCCCCTGGTGGTCAGTGCATGTTATAGTGAGTGGTTGAATGGCCTTAGCATATCATTACACTTTGATTGGTTGAATGGTCAACTGGACAACTGGACACTTAGCATATTAGGCTTTTATTGTATAGAATTACCTCAGGGTCACATCATTTCTTAGCATATCTGAGACTTGTTCAAATTTATCCTAAGAGAATGTATACAACTTGTAATAGCCTGACAAATAATAATAGCTTCATCAAGGAAATCATTTTTACTTTATTTTTTATGTTTTTAATTTTATTTTTCCATCACCATTTATCCCCTCTGTGCCCTCTTCTACATGCTTCCCAACACAATCCCCGCATTGTTGTCCATGCCCATGAGCTCTCTCTCTTCTTTTTTTTCTTTTTGTTCAATCCCCCTCAACATCTGCCTGCTCTCTATCTATGACTCTATTTCTATTTTGCTTGATTTTTCATCACATGTGGAATTTAATGAACGACCTGAACTACTAATGAAATTATTTTTAATACTCATTAACATAAACTATTTAATAGGAACTAAGATAGACTTGCTTTTCAATGCATTCTCTTTAGAAAATAAAGTAATAGTAAGTTACATAGGATGTATACATTAATGCCTATGCTATTCACTTATTCAACCAACTATAACAATGGTTTCCAAACTATAGCATGCATCAGAGTCGCCTGGAGGCCTGTAAAAACAGATTTCTGGGCTTCACCTCAGATAAAGTAGGTCTGCGGTGAGATCTGATGATTTACATTTCTAACAAAACCCAGGTGGTACTGACGCTATTGATACAATGATTCTATCTTTGTGATGCACTGATTAGAACATAGGAACTATGTAGATTTAAATCTCTGAACAGAAGTAATTAAATGTTTAGAATCTTGATAACTGGCATATGATCAGATAGAGATGCTCATTTGAACAGTGTAGACTCTGAGCCAATGCCAACAAAATCTTTTAAAATAAACAGATATTATGACTGAATTTATTATAAGGGGTTTAGAAAATTCTGCTTCTATCAGTAAGACAATGTGACATCAGCTGTGTATAACAATAAATAAAATACAATGAGAATCAATGTTTTCTCAGAGCTTTGGAGGCTAGAAGTCCAAGATCAGGGAGACAGCGTGGCTGGGTTCTGGTGAGAGCTCTCTTCCTGCTTACAGATAGCCAACTTTCCATTGTTTCCTCACATGGGGAAGGGGTGAGGGAGAGAGAGACCTCTTCTTAAGAAGGTATTAATCTGCCCTAGCGGTTTGTCTCAATGTATAGGGCCTTGGCCTACGGACTGAAGGGTCCCAGGTTTGATTCCAGTCAAGGACATATGCCTTGTGGGCTCAATCCCCAATGGGGGTATGCAGGAGGCAGACAATCAATGATTCTCTCTCATCATTGATGTTTCTCTCTCCACTGCCTTCCTCTCTGAAATCAATAAAAATATATTTAAAAGAAGGTATTAATCTTATCATTAGCTCATCTAAAGCTGGTGACCCTGGTGACCTAATTATCTCCCAAAGACCCTCGTCTCCAAATACCATTACAAATAACATCACATTTGAGATTCGGAATTGAATATACAACTTTGGGAGTGGACACAATTGAGTCCACAGAAAGCACTAGAGAGAAACATTTCATCTGACTCTGACTTCTTAGTAGTTTTTATAACATATGTCAGAACTGTCACAGGTCACATTTTTAGCTGCAAAATAGCACTGGAATATTTTCATTCCAGCAATTGAACCTCAGTTCAACAACCTTGGTAGGTGAGTTCTGGCTAAGAAATAATTTAAAGCCAAGACTCAAACACAAGTAAAAGTTTATTTAGAAAGTCACAGAGGTAGAATAAGTGAGCATGGGAGTACCAATTGGGCTGCATAGGCTCAAGAAATAAATTACAGAGGAAAAAAAAAGGGTCCTTGAAACTTAGGAAAAAGAATTGCAGGGAGAACATGTCTGAGGGAAGGAGAAGAGGAAGGGTGTGGGTATACTCAAGAGAGAGAAAGAGTGCGCACTTGGTTCTTTCATGAAGGTTTTTATCTGGAGTTTTCAGAGGAATATCTCAATAGAATATTCATCAGCTTTGCAGGTGTGTCCTTTTGGGTTGTGGTCTATACTGATTGGCTGGTGCTAGGGTAGTGGGTCATTAGCCAAGTCAATGCAGCTAGTCCTGATGTCAGCTGTGGCATTGCTCCATCTTGTTTTGTGCTTTTCTGGGCCTGAACATGAAACCCAACTGAGGCCTTAATGTCATCTCGATGGCTTACTGCTTACAGTAGTACCTACAAGAGCTTATAAGGGGATCCTATGAGGCTATTCTATGGCCCCCTTGTTCCTCCTCTAACGGGGTCTATCATAGCACTGGTGACATGCCAGAGGAGGAGAGGTCAGGGAAGGGTCCTAACTGCAAGAGCAATATGAATAACCAGGGATTCTAAACCTATGATATGCTAGGAAGAGGAAAAGTCTTCCTTGGGGTGAGGGCCCATCTTACAATTGCCCATTCCTAGCCACCTGGGGCTTTCCATCCTGGTGACCTTCTATACCTGGCCTATACTTATTCTGCTCATGTCTGACTAACTGCCTACTACAAAATTATGACCTGGAAAAACCATCCTTTACTATTCTCCCCCACTTTTCCCATCAACTTCCGTATCTCAGTTAATGGACTCTATCCTTCTTGTTAAGATCCCGACATTTGGTTTCAACTTCAATTCCCCTCATCCTTAACAATCCACACTATATTAATAAATATCATTTATACTAGCTTCAACATAGATTTGGAGATGGTCATGCCTCACAGCCCTCACTGCCACTGAGATTGAAGGCACTTTCATCTCTCCACTATCCAGCTGGGTTTCCCGCTCTAACCTCCCTCTTCTGGTGCTGCCTTGCCCCTTTCAGCTTACTCTCAGCTCTGCATCAGAATGATTCTCTTCAATAGAAGGCAGATCAAGCTATTCTTCTTAAAACCCTGCATTGAATTCATTCTCACCTCATTTGGTGTATTCGCTTTCAAGGTCTAGTGCTGTAGTCGGCAAACAGTGGCTCATGAGCCACATGCGGCTCTTTGGCCCCTTGAGTGTGGCTCTTCCACAAAATACCAAGGCCTGGGAGAGTATTTTGAAGGAGCAGCATTAGAAGAAGTTTAAATTTATAAAATGTTGCTCTCAAAAGAAATCTGAATGTTGATATTTGGCTCTGTTGACTGAATGTGTTTGCCGACCACTGGTCTAGTGTAATAAATTATCGCACACTGGGTGGCTTAAAACGACAGAAAGGTATTCTCTTACAGTTTTAGAGGCTAGAAGTTCGAAATCAAGGTGTGGACAGGGCCATCCTTCCTCTGAAGACTCTAGGAGAAGATTATGCTTTGTTTCTTCCAGGTTTCTCGTTTTTGCCAGCAATCCTTAGTGTTCCGTGGACTTACCCCTGCATCACTCCAATCTCTACCTCTATCTTCACATGACTTCCTCTGCTCTATGTCTCTTTGTCCAAAGCTGCCCCTTCTTATAAGGACAGTAGTCATTGGATTCCTGCCTCACCACAATCTACTGTGACGTTAGCTTAATTTGGTTATATTCGCCACGATCCTATTTCCAGATAAGTTTGCATTCACAGGCACTGGGAGTTAGCACTGGAACATATATTTGAAGCGGTGACAGAGGGGAGTGAAATTCATACACAACGCTCAAAGTAAATAAATTAAAAGTCCTTCCAATGGTACACAAACCCCAATTTTTTCCTATTCAAAGTGTGATCTACAGATCTGTAGCATCAGCAGCATCTGGGAGCCCTAAGAAACATATACTCTCTACTTTAAGCAATTTAATGTGACATGCAGATGATTTACATTCAAATTTAAATTTGAGAAGCATTGCTCTTCAAAGTGCCCCACCTATTGCTCTGCTCTCACACACACATCTTTCCATTTCTCTGCTTCAATCATATGGGCCTTTTGTTTTTTGTGAGATGCCTGGAAAACCCCTCTGCCAGATGGTTGCGTAGATCATTCCTTCCCCTGCTTCGTATCTTTATGCAAATATCCCTGCAGTGGGATTTCCCCTGGATATTCTATTTTAAATGAACATACCCATAACCTCATCCCTCTTCTTTAATTTTTACTACAGAACTTCCTATCATTTAATATGCTAAATATCTCAATTAACATCATGTATTATTTTCTCTATCCACTAGTATATAAGCCATCTTGAGCAGGATTTAAACCTGTCACGTTCTTGGCTGAATTTTAGGCTCTCAATTTATTGAGAGACTCAATAAATGTGTCAAATAAATGACTCTATAAATTTGTTAATTTACTAGGGGCCCGGTGCATGAAATTCATGCACAGTGGGGGATCCCTCAGTCCGACCTGCACCCTCTCCAATCTGGGAACTAGGAGGGGATGTCCAGGGCTCAGTCCCAGCCAGGAGTTCGCTGCCCCCACATCCTCTTCCCTGGCTTCCCTGTGGGATCTGGCCTAAACTGGCAGTTGGACACTGCTCTTGCAATCCAGGACTATTCACCTTCCTGCCTGCCCTAAACACTCTGCTTGCCTGCCTGATTCCCCTAACTGCCCTCCCCTGCTGGCCTGGTCACCCCTAACTGTTCTCCCCTGCTGGCCTGGTCACCCCTATTAACTTTTTTTTTTTTTATCTTATCCTCTTTACACACAATTGTATTTGATTTCCTTATTGGCTTCTCCTTCTCACACAATTTTTCTCTCTCCTTTATGGAACACTTTTTCCTACTGACTCATCATTTATAAACTTTTCTTTCCTTCCTCCTTATTTCCTACTTCTGTTCCATCATCCTTCTTATCTTTTACTACTCTCCCTCCACACATTCTTTTTTTCCTTTATTTTTACCCTTCCCTGCCTTCCCCTTTTCCTTTCTTCCCACTTTAATTTTTATCTTCACTTCCTGCCTCAGACCTGCTTTGCTCCCCTATGGTCACCACCCCCTCCCGTGTATAGCTCCTCATTTCCTTCCCTTTTCCATTCCTGCATCTTTTGCTTGTTCCCTTTCTGTATTTCTATTTCTCCTCTTGGCCTGTCTACATGCAGGCCTGCCCTCCTCTCCCTTTCCTTTCTTTTTTTTTTTTTTTAAATATATTTTATTGGTTTTTTACAGAGAGGAAGACAGAGAGAGAGCGAGCTAGAAACGTAGATGAGAGAGAAACATTGACCAGCTGCCTCTTGCACACCCCCTACTGGGGATGTGCCTGCAACCAACGTACATGCCTCTGACCGGAATCGAACCTGGGACCTTTCAGTCTGCAGACCAACGCTCTACCACTGAGCCAAACCGGTTTCGGCCTCTCCCTCTCCTTTCTTATTCCCTCCTATCACATTTGCTGTCTGAGCAGAAGGCAGGGGATGCAGCCTGCTGATCCAGTCATGACATGATGCTGTAAAAGATAATTTGCTTATTTATCTATTATTAGTATAGATTTGCCCATATACATTATGAAAGTCTTCTTATTTTAAGTCAACGGCATTATTTCTATCATGTAATGCTATACATGACTCATATAACCCAATGATTTCAGAGATTAAAACATTATAATTTACCTAAACATCTGTGAGTCATTTTGTCCTTATCCTTGACCAGTTCTCATGGTCAAGCATCTGAGCCATAGTACACATTGTGAAAATAAATGCATGCCTTTATGCATTCTAAATTTATACCTTTTGAGCTTTCAGAGAATGTTCCCTTCTTCTATGACACAGAATATTGTCACCAAGTACATATGTGCCATATAATGCCCTCATTGCTTTTCTACCTTTAATATATAGGAAAGGCTAATATGCTAAGTGTCCCTCTGACTGTCGGACTGGTCACCATGACACATACTGACCACCAGGGGGCAGATACTCAATGTAGGAGCTGCTGTGATGTGTACTGGTCATTTACAAAGCAGCACTGTAGACCTGGAGCTGACAAAGCAACACTTGGCTTCCCCCAAGTGGGAGACAGGCCCCAATACTAACCTGGAGCAACTGCCCACAAAATTGCAGCCAATGCTGCCAATACCCCATGGCACAAAATGTGGCCCACAGTCCAGTCCAGAAACAGTCAATGTGGGTGCCATGTAATAAAGTCATGTAGCAACACCTGGTTTCTTCTACCTAGTGACTAGCCTCCTTGGAGTTTCTTCAACCCAGTAAAACAACTTACTTTATAGCCAAGTGGAAACATTTTACACTTTAACCAAATGTCTGTGAAGCATTTTCCCCATGCCTCATCTCATTTGATCCTCACAAAAGTCCTGGAGTACGTAGATAAAAGACTCAGTAGAACCCCATTTTCCTTTCATTAGCCATAAAAGGGAGATTTAGAAAGTTTAGAAACATGACCTAACTGAAAAGATATAAGAAATGCCACCTTGAAAATGACTTCAGGTTGTCTCTCTGTGCAGACTATAGTCAAACACTGCTACAAATAAATATTTTACCCTTTGTTCTCCCTGCATGGTCTACAATAATAATCTGCTTCATGTTGTAATTTATTGCTGTGTTGCTGAAAATTACCTGAAAGAGAAGACGGGGTGCTTCACTGGACTGAAAAAAGTTTAGCTACTTCAGAAAACCAGTCTAATTAAGCAAGTTTATTTTATATCTATAAAAGGCTAAGTTGACTCACGCATACACAATACATAGAAAGCTCTTGCTGGCAACAATCATGTGTGTGTTTTGATCTGTTATTGTCGATTGTGAATTTGGTTGATACTTCTATTATAGAGAAAAGGTGAATAGTGATAATAAAATATTTCTTCTAATTAATTTCCATTCAATGTGCATGAATCCATGCACCAGACCACTAGTTTCATTATAATTTTCTTTCCATTTTATTTTTTACATAATGAAGATTTCCAATATCCTCAGGAGGTCTTAGTATTATGGACCTTCTGACAATGTATCTCCTCTTTTGCAATTTTAATTAAAATCTCTCAGATAAAACTACCCAACCACAAAGAGAGGGGGGTGAACACCTCTCCACTCCATGTTCCACTGAATTGAACTGGACCCAATCCTGGGTTAGGTTCTTGTTATTTATGTATCTGTAAACAGCCCCATTGCTCATCAGTAGATGAGTGGATGAAAAAGCTGTGGTGCATTAATACCATAGAATACTAGGCAGCAGTTAAAAAAAAAAAAAAAAAAAAAAAGGATCTCTTACCCTTTGAGTTAGCATGGAGGGACCTGGAGAGTAATATGCTAGTCAAAATAAGCCAGTCAGAGAAAGACAAGTATCACATGATCTCACTCATATGGGGATTCTAATTAATAAAATAAAGTGATTAACAAAATAGATCCAGAGACATAAAAGCCTAGAACAGACTACATAACCTCAGAGGGAAAGTTGAGGAGGGCTGGTGGGTGGGAAGTGATCACAAGTGAATGTCTGGAATATATATTTAAATGCACTATATATATTATACTTTCATCACTACATCCTTATTTATAATTTTGTTTAAAAAAAACTAGTAATGGTGGTTTTTAACTTTATGTAAACTATATATCTGAATTATTTTAATTTCAAAATAAAGCTACGTTTAAAATATTATATATATTCTGATTCACATTTTGTTTCATAATTTTAAATGTTGCTAAATTTTTATTTTAATGTTTGAACACATTTAATTGAAGGCAAAGGTAAAAAAAAAATGATTTCATCAATAAAATATGATCCTGGGACTGCTATTTTTCCATTTTTGAATATCACCCACAATTGGTCTTTAATAATTATGTAAACTCCATGTAAAATGAAGATTTCTCACGAGGCAATAGGCAGTAGATATCAGGTCTAGACTAAGAAAAAAATTGAATAAGTCAAACTAATTTTTGTCATCCTCTTTTCTTATCTCAACCCCAGGTAGTCTTTGCCACACTGTGGTCCACTTCTCCATGACACATTATCCAGCTGTGCAGAGTAAGAGTATCATCTAACCACTCCTCCCTAGATATGCCTCAGCCATACTTTCTCAGTGCCTCACTTTATATCAAATTTGCAAGTTTCTTAGGTCCTTGAAGGGTAATGCATAATACATTCCATGCTAATTATCTGATGAGAGTCACGAGTTTAATATTTCATCATAGCAGGTAAAATATCCTTAGGCCTAATAGTGTAAAATTTTCCAATTATGTTACTCCATGGGGTTAAATTCTGGGGCTAGTATAGAGACTGTATCACAGCGATAGAAATACTAGAGGCAGAAAATGATATGTGTCCCCAATTTTTATTAGACTGTTTCCAAGACTACATTGCCACTCATCATTACAGAGTGCTTTTCAGGTATCAAAACAAATGCACTAAAATGGAACCTTGCCATAATTCTGCATGACAATCAGGATCAATATTATTATTCATAGTTTGCAAATGAAACAGATTCAATAGTATTAAAAGATTTGTACAAGCCATTGATTTATTAAATGATAGACTAAGATCAGAATCAAATTTTATACTCATATAAGATATTAAAGAAGGGGAATGAAACAAATATATTATAAAATTTTCTTACAGAACCAGTAAGTATAATTGA
This sequence comes from Pipistrellus kuhlii, assembly GCF_014108245.1. Classification (NCBI taxonomy): domain Eukaryota; kingdom Metazoa; phylum Chordata; class Mammalia; order Chiroptera; family Vespertilionidae; genus Pipistrellus; species Pipistrellus kuhlii. Next base: position 173,568,913 of record NW_023425404.1, read on the forward strand.
CCATCCTATAGGATTTCTTTAATAGCATTCTGATACGAAAAGATGAATGTGACAAAAATCAACACAATTTATTGATTAGATTTGGGTAATATTTTCTTTTACTGCTTTGATACTTAAAATTATGTTTCATCACTGTAGAAGGCACACTGATTCATGTATTTTTATATTCTCATTAAATTAAATATAACAGCTCCTTCTATATTATTAAGTAAAGGTTAATAACAGTTACATAAATATCCCTTTGGTATATACCTTTTACAAAGTGATTTCTAGGCACTGGGATTATAAGAGTGAGAAAAACAGAGTCCTTATTCTTGTGTGGTTTATATTACAATGGAAGAATATAATGTGTAAATATACAAATAAGTTAAGGTAATATTTGCATAATACATTTGTCAGTGATAAGTATTAGGAAAAGAAATAAAGCCAGGTAAGAGGATAGAGAGTGATAAGAAATTGCCCATTTTAGGTAGGATAATCATCAAAGTCCTCTCTGAGGTGGTGACATTTGAACAGAGACCAGAATGATGTGAGGTGGTGGATATGTAAATATTTGCAAGAAGATCTTTAATATTGAAATACTATCAAGTAAAAATTTTTCTAAGTTGAGAATTAATTTGATGTTTGATTAAGAGCTAGAAGGCCAGCTCTAGCCGTCTTGCCTCAGTGGATAGAGTGTCAGCCTGTGGACTGAAGGGTCCCAGGTTCAATTCTGGCCAAGGACGCATGCCTGGGTTGCTGACTCGATCCCCAGTAGCGGGTGTATAGGAGGCAGCCGATTTTATCTCATCATTGATGTTTATACATCTCTCTCCTTCTCCCTTCCTCTCTGAAATCAATAAAGAAATATATATTTTTTAAAAGAGCTAGAAGGCCAATAAAGCAGAATCAAACTGGCTGGAAGAGAGATAGAAATTGAGGTAAAAGAAATAGTCCAGAGTTTCATGGTTTACTTACTTGTAGTATTGTGGGCCTTGGGATTATACTCTAAGTTTGATGAGAATCCATTAGAAGACTGTGAGTTATATGTGTATTGGGGGGCTGGGAGAAGAGACAGCTCCTTTAAAATACAACTTAGACATTTTAAAGTTTTAATGAGTCTCCTGTTATTTGAGTAGAGAAATGTATTGGTTTGCTAGAGTTGCCAACTCAAAGTACCTCACACTGGGTTGCTTACAAAGCAGACATTTTCTCATAGTTACAGAGGTGAGAAGTCCAAGAACAATGTGTCTGCAGGGTTGGTTACTTCTGAAGTTTATACCTTTGGCTTGTAAATGACCTTTTTCTTCTTGTGTCTAACAGTCTGCTCTCTGAAACTGTTGTGTCCACATTTCTTCTTCTTTCATGAGAATACCAGCTAGGTTGGATTAGGACCCACACAAATGACCTCATTTTAACTGAATTATTTCTTTACAGAGTCCATATCCAAAAATAATCACATTCTGGGGTACTGGAGGTTACGACTTCAACATATGGATTTGGGAGAACACAATTCAGCTCATAACAGGAATATAATACAATGAGGTAAGGGTGAAAACAAGAGGTCATTTAGAAGACTACTGCATTATTCAAAGAAAAACAATGCTACTTGGACTACAATGAAGGTCATGAGAACCAGTCATTATACAGATTACTAGAGGCCCAGTGCACAAAATTGGTGCACAGGTGGCTGCTGGCTGGGGCTTTCCTTCATTCTGCACCACCCCCTGTTGGTCAGAGCACATCAATAAAACTCCTGGTTGGTCCAACCCCTGTAAGTACACTTTGCATATTGGACATAGATGATAGATGATGATAGATAGATAGATAGATAGATAGATAGATAGATAGATAGATATAAAGAACAGAATACAGGTGTTTAACAAGATTATTTTATGCAATCCCCTAATGACATTTTAGGTTTGCTACTGTTTTCTCCATGTTGATAGAGTTTCTTAGGTCACACAGCTAGAAACACAGAAGCTAGAATTTAACCATAGTTGTGTCTGATTCCAAAGATTATATACTATCCTCTCTACATGTGCTTCCTGAAGGTTGACTTTTATCCACTTAGAGGTATTTATTACTATATGTATAAAAATTATTTTAATTTTGATATTTTTGAGCATAGAATTAAAGGAGTGTGAGATTACATGTTTTCCTAAAGAGATCATGTATATTTAACTTGGGGGTATACAGAACACATATCAGTAGTAACTACCTTGAATGGAGGCTTTGTGTTCAACAGCTATTGATTTAGTCTCTATTACTTATTGAGTTCCACAATAAATTCTGTGAGGAGTCAGCAGAAATAACTATCTTTGCTTTGAAGGAATTCCCCATCAGGTTGAGAAACAAAGTGGCACACGCATGAAAATACGGCATTTTCTGAGTACCAAATATCAATTAGCTCACAAATAGTGTTAGAGGAATTCAAAAGAGGAAAATCACTCCAGGCTTTGGGAGAGTAAAAATAGTTGAGGCTTAGCTTCTAAGAGTCTGTACAAATCCAATCAATAAATATTGCAATGCCTAATAAATTCAAGTTTACAAAAGCAGATAGTCTTGTTTTCTTTTCTTTTGAGGTAGAAAAATGTCTTCTCTTTTGAAGTCCTGTATAAAAATTACCCCTCCAGTTTAGGTCTCCAAAGATTGCTTTTACATACTCAGAGGGAGTCCTGTGTTTTGTCTTCCTAGCAAGCCTCATATTTCTATTCCTTCTGTTTGTTTAACACCTATATTTATTGGTATGTAGCAATTATCGTGAAACAGGGACAGACCATACCTATTTTAATTAAATTTTTACCCCTTCTCCTCCTCCTGGCACATAGAAAATACTGTGGGCAAGAAATCAATAGATTAGGTTCCAAGACATTAAAAAATGATAAAGATAGAATCAGATAAGACATTTGTGTGAAACAAAACTATTTGGGTATATTTTTGAAGTCTTTTTCCTTATGAAAACATGGGATGATGTTGTACATACTATTCTACATATGTTTTCTTCTGTTTTATGGTTTAACCACAAGTTATAAATGACTGCCCATATAATTACACTAGAGGCTCGATGCATGAAAATTCATGCACAGGATGGGTGGGTCCCTCAGCCCAACCTGTCCCCTCTCAGAGTCTGAGGCAACTTGGCAATCAGGGGAAGGTGATGCTCCCAACACACCTCTGCTGCTGCCACTGCCGGCAGCTCAAGCCTTGGTGGGTCCTGGCTACCTGAGCCTTGGGAAGCCCTGAGCAGCTGGGCAGCCGCCATCTGAGACTTGCCTGTGCCTTGGGCTGGCCCTTGGCAGCTGGCGGCTAAGGAGCCTGGGGGACTCGAGAGGCAGGCGCACAGAGTGGCTGGAACTGCTTGGGGGCGGGCCCGGCAGTGCCGCACGCCTGATGCCCAGGCAGAGCTGAGGGGACTGAGTGCCATGATCTTGTGGCTGTCAGTGCTACCATCTTTGAGAGAGTGGCAGTCAATTAGCATATTCCTCCTTATTGGCTGTGGGTACTGCCATCTGTGTGAGGGTGTGATGGTCAATTAGCATATTCCCTATTTATTAGATAGGATATCAATAAAGTCACTTTAAGGCTCTATAATTCTTTTGTGTGTGATTATATCATAATTTATTCAATGAACATTTAGTTCTTTCTGATTATTTCCTTTTATAAAAACAATGCTACATTGTACATTTTCCTATTTATATTTTTAAGATGTTTATCACTGAGTCAAAAGATGTGAATATAATTAAGGTCTTCAGTAAATGCTGTTAGAATTCTCTCCAGAGGGGGACATAGTAAAGCAAATTTATCAAGGAACAAGAACAACTGCCATATAATTCTGAGTCCTCCTGCATTTTTGGGGTTTGAATGATTTTTTTGTTGTTTGGTTGGTTTGGGGGATTTTTTGTTTTGTTTTGTTTTGTTTTTTTGTTTGTTTTTGGTTTTGTTTTTTGGTGAGTGTTTTTTAAGCAGGTTGCAGTATTTTTTACTATTCAGTGGTCATGAATAGTTGAAGAATAAGTTCTTTTTTTTTGAGTGTTCCTCCAATGTGTACCAAAACCCGTGTTTTTTTTCTTTCTTTCTTTCTTTTTTTCTTTTTTTCTACAGGAAAATACAAAATAGAGAGAAATTAAATGCTGCTCAAATTCTAAAACTATGAAAACACAATAATGAAGAAAACAAATAGAAAGTTTTTAAGCTACCCAGTGACTTTAGCAGCTGGTGGATCCTACCATGCCTATTTTGGGACAGAATGAAAAGACACAGCAGGTTCCTTTGGAACATCAAACTGAGAAAATTGACTACTGCTTTTACAGCCTTAAAAGAATTTTTTGGCAGAATGAATAACTATGCATAATTGAGAAAAATACCCAATCTGTAGGGAAAAAAATAGATGCAAAAAGAGGCTAAACAAGAATATTGTTGCCTGTTCTTTTCATAACAATTTTCCACCTGTCCCTGACTGCAGTATTTAGGGAACCAAGGTCTTAAAAAAAAAAAAAAAAGGGCAGGGTGGGGAGGATAGGATGAAGGCAGTGTAGAGCTGTGTAAATCCCCAAAGACTTAGTGCCAGAGATGTGAGGGGCATGCAATCATGGGCGGGTTGTGAAATTAGGGCCCCTGCCCTTAAATCTCATCTCAGCTACTTACTAATCCTGTGATCCCAGGAAAATAATGTATCCCCTTTCTGGCTCAATTTTCACATTTTTAAAAGAACAGAGCAGTAGGTCCCCACTTTCTCAGTGTCTAGAGAATTACCTATTTGTAAAATATTAGCCATGACTTTTTTTTATATAACTGGATGTGTGAACTTAGGCAAGTCATTTTATCTTTTGAATCAATATCTTAAACTATGAAAAGAGATGTTTAGACAAGTTGGCCATTTAAGGCCACATCTGGATTTGATGGTCTAGAGTTCTTTAAGAAAAATAAAGACAACAGCAAAAGATACTGGATTCTACCATCAGAGTCAGTTTGGAAATGACTTGAAACCAGCAAAGTGAATGAAAATGAAGGATTCAAGCAAGACAAAACTGGTTTGGCTCAGTAGATAGAGCTTCGGTCTGCTGACAAGAAGGTCCCAGGTTCTATTCCAGTTAAGGGCATGTACCTTGGTTGCAGGCACATCCCTAGTAAAGGGTGTGCAGGAGGCAGCTAGTCAATGTTTCTCTCTCATCGATGTTTCTAGCTTTCTATTCCTCTCCCTTCCTCTCTGTAAAAAAATCAATAATAAAATATAAAATAAAATAAAAAGAATTCAAGCAAAATAGGGGAGTAAAGGAGAGATGAGATGTTAATAAAATCACTTTTTGAAATTGAGTTTTTATCTATATTTACCATTTCATATTATAATTATGTAAAAATTGAGATGCATTCCACAGAAAGTAAAGCTACTACAAAATCATCACTTATTTATTTTAAAATAATGTGTTTTTTCAATTTCCTTTTTCCAATATAAAGAATCCACAGAGGTACTCATTATTTTCAAACATTTAACTGTCCTCCTCTTAAAGACAGAATGCCTTAATTACATACTATAATATTGTCTATCCTAAATACAAGACTATTTATGAGTCACTGTAATTAAGAAATGGCTCCATGTTTCTGGGTTTTAGCCAGGTTACAATTTCACCAAATAAGGACTTTTTAACTGTGACGGTTTTTTTGTATACATATTGTAGAGAGCTTGTTGGGAGAAGATTCATAGCATTCAAAATATCTCATAGGCAAGTTTGTTGCCAGATATGTTAAGAATCATTGTTAAACAGAATTATTTCTTGCAAACATGACCAGAGTAGATTACTAAACTATCAGACTGTCAAGTGCCTGTCAAGAGGACAGTGAATAAACACTAAAAAAAAGAAAAAAAAAAGTGAATTAATAAATTGAATAAATGATTGAATTATATAAGTTGGCAATGAGGCCTCCCTTTATCATGCTATATAAAATAATCCCCCAGGTTCCCATTTGTCTCTTCTTATCCTTTATTTTTCACCTTAGCATTCATAGTTATCTGTTATATCATATATTTATTTATTTATGGTCTTTCTCTTACTACTAGATTGTAAGTTCCATGAAAGCAGAGATATTGTCTATATTTTGTAATATTTTAATGCTATTCAAGTGCACATTAAGAGTAAGCATTCACTAAATATTTGTTGGCCTGGCTGGTGTGGTTCAGTGGTTGAGCATCCATCTATAAACCAGGTCACAGTTCAATTCCACAGGGCACATGCCTGAGTTGTGGTAGGGGTTGTGCAGGAGGCAGCCAAGCAATGGTCCTCTCTCATCATTGATGTTTCTTTCTCTCTTTCCCTCTCCCTTCCTCTATCAAATCAATAAAAGTGTATTTTAAATTAATAAATTAATAAATATTTGTTGTATGGATGTTTAAGCAAATTATTCATTTTGCTTGACTTCTCCAACTTGTTCATGTCATTTTAAACTTGAAATCTCTCTTTTAAAAATCATTTCCCTTTAACCTCCACTTTTAATATGTCATCCACAAACTTAATGAGTATATTCTCTCCAGGTTAATAATGAAAATCTTTAAATACTGGGGTGGGGATTTATCATGCAATCTCTAGTGTGATCTTAATATATACACTAAGGTTTTTGGTACCTAGAAATAGATAATCTATTTTGTTTAAACAGATTTGATTCAGGTGTTTAATAGCTTTCTTTATGGTACAAATTCTGGACATGAGCAAGAATCATGGTGAGATAGAAAGCAACCGATTTGTGGGTATTATAGGCAGGTAGAAGAGATGGCTCATTTTGTTATCAGTGGGAGAAGAGTTTTTGGGATGCTGCAGGGAAAAGGATTTCCTGATGTTCCACTGGGAGGATGGGTTTTGTGGAAAACTTTATTGATGATTCAAAATTAAGGGGATTCCTGCCACCCATCCCCCCAGTGGAAGAAGTCCAATCTTGTTTTTGGCAAGGCTAATAACTGCCCAGAATTTCTGCTCCTTATTAAGGTGCAGTCCAGCCCAGCATTTAGCTAGCTGAGTTTGTGTACCCACCTGCATTCTATTGCATGTGGGATCCACATAGCTATGAGCCATGCAGCTGCTAGAGCCACATGGTGGGCAAATGCCGATCATGGAGCAAGCAAGAATAATGGAGAACCAGGAGGCAAGAGAGAGGGAACTAGTCGTCTGGGGATTTTACCCTTCTAAGATTTCATGGGCTCTCATTGGGTCCACCCTTCCAGCCTGTGATCTTTTCCCCATGCTAGACTGACAGACAAGTGCCTTCCCTGCGTCACCCCGCCTTCACTGAGCATGTGCCATCTTCCCCTTTGTTTGATCCCATCTGCAAGTGATCCGCAGGGAACAGACCGATGTTCCCTGGGGAGCATGAAGCTGTAGCTTCCTGGTGAAGCTGCCCAGATGGACATGCCTGTAATGCCTGGCCTCCCCTTTGCTCTATTTCTATTATTGATGTTCATAAACTAGCTAATTATGACAATAACAATTTTACTAATTAATATAAGGTTTTGCTATTCACAAGTCCAGGTTGCTACCTGGATTTCTTATAGGTTGGCTATGTATCAGAGGTTCTCTCAACTCCCTCCTTTGGTCTGATCAATTAGAATGGCTCACAAAACTCACAGAAACATTTTACTATGGAATGACCAGTTTATGACAAAAGGATGCAAGTCAGGGACACCCAGATAAAAGAAATGCATAGGGCAAGGTATAGGAAGAACATGGAGCTTCCGTGTGCTCTCTAGTCTGGCCATTCTCCCAGCATTTCCCCAATCTAGCAGCTCTCTCAATCCATCCTTAGGGTTTTTATAGAGGCTCCATACCATTTTGCCTGTTTAATCCATAGGCATAATGGATGATACTCTTGGCCATTGGTGATTGATTCAACCTCCAGTTCCTCTTCCCTGCCTGGAGGTCAGGGGAGAGGGACTAAAAATTCAAATCCTTGCCCTAGCTGGTTGGCCTTGGTGGTTAGAGCATCGACCTGTGGACTGAAGGGTCCCAGGTTCGATTCTGGTCAAGGGCATGTACTTAGTTACAGGCTCCATCTCCACCCCAGTTGGGGAGTGTGGGGGACGTAACCAATCAATGTGTCTCTTTCACATCACTGTTTCTCTTAATGTCTCTCCCACTCCCTTCTACTCTCTTTGAAAATCAAAGGAGAAAAAAAAAAAATCCTCAAGTGAGCATTAGCAAAACAAAACAAAAAAGTTCAAACCCTCTAATCATGTGGTTTGTTACCTTGGCAACTAACCTCCATCATTAGATGTGGTCCAAAAGTCTTATCATTAGCATAACAACATACACATTTATGGCTCTCATTGTGTAGGAAATTCCAAGAGTTTTAAGAGCCTGCTACCAGAAAGGGGGAGAATGATCAAATATGTATTTTCTTATTATAATTCACAATATCACACTCTCTGAACTAGGTTTAATACCATAGCACAACAGAAAGGCTGCATGGGATATGGAAATTATCAGTATGCCCACCTTTGCCAGCAAGTTACCTTCATGTTGAAAGGGAGAAAATTCTAAGCCATAAGAAACTCTGCACAAGCTAATTTTTGTCATCTAAGGAGAAGGATGTATCAGGAGAGACCGAAAAAGAAAGAAAACAAAAAGAGACATGAAAATCTTCAAGGCTTCATTCTGAATCAGGGGGACTTTCAATTTAGAGGAAGCTGAGTCAAGTCAAAAAAAAACAAAGAAATGATGATGAGAAAGTTCCCATAGAACACAGAAGGAAGCTCAAGCTGCTGGTGATAACTGTTCACTCTCCAGGAATATCTTAAATTATGTACAGAAGAATAAATTATCTGATCCCAGAAGAATGAACTCAATTCAAATATAAGCAGTAATTTATACATATCTATGTAAAATTACCATACTAAAAAGGAGAGAAAAATCATAAATCAAAGGTAGCTGAGGAGCACTTGAGAAAACATTTGTGGGGAACTAGTAAAAATTGTCAGTAATATTTCTCGACTTAAAATATGATATAGGAGCCCTAGCTGTTGTGGCTCAGTGGTTAGAGCACCGTCCTGTAGAAAGTTGTCCTGCAGACTGAAGGGTCTTTGGTTCAATTCTGGTCAAGGGGATAAACCTTGGCTGAAGGTTTGATCCTCGGCCCCATTGGGGTGGGGGTGGAAGGCAACCAGTTAATGTGACTCTCTCATATAAATGTTTATCTCTCTCAATCTCTCCTCCTCCCTTCCATTCTCTCTAAAAACAAACAAGCAAAAATCAATGGGAAAAAAATATCCATGGGTGAGGATTAACAAAAAAATAAATAACGCACACAAAATCATAACATAGGAGAAAACATTACCTGTATAAAATTAAGAACTTAAGGCAGATGAAAGATATCCACAGATAAATTACCCCAATAGTGAGCATTGTTCAGCGAGAATAAAGGTGGGAGTTGAATTCCAAAGCGAAAGGTAAGGCAGGATTTATGGGTGCTTTGGATTTACACGTGGCCTGTGCAGCATGATGGTTTCACCCCTTCGAGAGGCACTGATTGTCACCAAAGAGAATGTCCCAAGGTAACAATCGGAAGCCGCACACCCTTTCTAGCCTCATCTGGAAAGTTACACTCTAAGGGTTAAGATCTGCACACTGCGTTTGCCCAGCTTCAGTGCTGCAGGAATACAGGGCAGGCTGACAAGGTCAGAGTGTAGAAGAGCAATGTGAAGTGAAAGATATTGTTTCATCCATCTTTGGCAAATAAAATCTGCCAGAGCAAGATACATCGGAGCCACCTGGAAATAAGTTTTTCACACACAGAGGACATCTATCAGTTATGTCTTACAGAGAGAGCAAAAGAGTAAAACAAGTCATAAAAGTGCAGATCAATTTTGACCAAAAACTGATTACTCCATCTTTCACAGCAAGGAGTGAGGATTCAATGGAAACTATTGAAAATTGGTAAGTTAAGTACAAGGAGTATAACTATTTCATTTAAATTATAAACATGACCATCAGAAGAGCTAGAAATAATATAACCCAATGGTGAAGGTTAAGGATTAGTAATAATGTGATCAGGAGGTTAAGGTTAGGGAAACTGGAAGCACATGCATTACTTTATTCAAGAGCATGAATTCAATAATGTCTAAAAAGACTACATTAAGAATCCAGTATTCTCCATACCATAGGGAGTAAGCAAGAGGATTTCCTGGAATATTAAAATAAATTATTTCCACTTCTATGTAGAATTGTTGACATCTGGGATATTAGATAAATTTATTTTTTCATATCTTTAATATAAATATTGATTTTATATGTATAAATTATATAAAAATTTTACCTACATTAGGACTGTATTTTGGATTACTTTTTAAATAAATTTTATTGATTTTTCACAGAGAGGAGGGAAGACGGACAGAGAGCTAGAAATGTCAATGATAGAGAAACATCGACCAGCTGTCTCCTGCCCACCCCCCACAGGGGATGTGCCGCAACCAAGGTACATGCCATTGACCAGAATCGAACCCGGGACCTTTCAGTCTGCAGGCTGATGCTCTAGCCACTGAGCCAAACCGGTTTCGGCTGGATTATTTTTTTTTACTTATAATGGTATATGATCAAAAAGTTTAAAGATTACTGATACATAACTGTGAAGTAACAACTAAAAGAAAGATTATCAATTTTCACATTGAAGAGAATCACAAGATATGCATGTACATTAATTGAAATAGAACAAAGATAGAGTAACTTAAAATACACAATAAAATGAGACAGCATAAGAAAAATAAATTATAAGCATAAGTAGAAAGTTTTCTGCCATATCAAGAAGTACAAAACAAACACTTAAACAAAATGTCTCTTAAAAATGGTTCATAACAAAACCTAGTGATATATTATATACAACTGACCAAAAAATGTTTAAAATAAAAATCATGGTATAATTCCCAAATAAGACCTAATTTACATTGAATAGCAGTAAGTAGATTTTTAAGGCCAATTTACACTGAATAACCAGATTATTATGATCTCTGAATGAATAATAATCTGGTCACTCAGTGTATATCATATATAATAAAAGGCTAATGTTTAAATTGTCCACTTGACCAGGAATTTGACCAGCAGGCAGGCCGGCCAACCACCCATGTCCCCTCCCCCTGGTCAGGCTGGCCGGACCCCACCCATGCCTGAATTCATGCACTGGGCTTCTAATATATATACATTGGGTGGTTAGATTATTATGTATTCAGAGATCATAATAATCTGGCCACTCAGTATATAATTTTAAGGAATTTAGCCACAAAAATGTCATTAACCGTTATGCACTGAAATGAAAGTATCACACTTTATAAATCATGAACTTCAATCAAAAACATCATAATGAACCTTTCTAAAGCTAAATAATACAAGTAGAAAATGTCAAAAGATATGAAGAAACATTTTACCAAAGAGGACATGATGATGACACCTAAGAAACAAAGAAATGTTCAACATGGTTCACCATTTGGGAATTGCAAATTCAAACCACAATGTGGTATCTCAAAATAAAAAGGTTAGTCACACCTGGGAACAAGTCAGTGGCCAGAAGGGGATGCGACCTGAATATTTCAACTGCTGGGAAAAGGCGTGTTCTCTTGGCTCTTGGCCTTTGGCCCCTTAGCTGTCTGTAGACCCCTGTGGAGGGGGGCGCCTTCCCCTGCATTCTCCCTCATGGCCCACAGCTGTGGAGACTCCAGGCAATGGATTATAGACTGAACTGCCTGATCCTGAACTGGACCCAACTGCAACATGGAACAGAAGCCCTGGACACTGGCCCCACTTCCGGCCCTGCTGAATCCGCAGATGGCCCTTTTCCAAGACTGGATTAAGGGAAATGGGACTTTACAACCCCAGGAATGGGACCTCGTGCAAAGAAAGCCATGTCCCACATCTCCCTCTCCCCGGGGGCTTCTGAAAATGCTTGTTTCAGAGATGCCCCAAGAAACCCGAGCAATGGGAAATTTGACTCTGGTAAAAGATTTGGGCAGCCTGTGAAATGTTTACCTACCTCTAGGTTCCAAAATTTCTCTCCTATTGTTTGTTTGTTTTTTTCTAAAAGATTGAGAACATGGCAGTGCTTTCTGATTGTTCCAAGTTGGGTCCAGGGTCTCTGCTGGTAATGGTTGCCATCAATTGCTTTATGTCTCCTTACTTAGCCTCCTGAAAGCACTCAGCTCTCTGTCTCACACTGACCTATTCTCTCACCATCCTTTCTTCTAATTTTAAATTAATCCAAGGCAGGAATTATTTCTAAATAATTATACATCTAGTAACATTTTTAAAAAATATATATTTTATTGATTTTTTTACAGGGAGGAAGAGAGAGGGATAGAGAGTTAGAAACATCGATGAGAGAGAATCATCGATCAGCTGCCTCTTGCACACCCCCTACTGGGGATGTGCCCACAGGCAAGGTACATGCCCTTGATGGGAATCGAATCTGGGACCTTTCAGTCCGCAGGCCGACGCTCTATCCACTGAGCCAAACTGGTTTCAGCTCCAGTAACATTTTTAAAAGTCTGGCAAAAATTATAAGTGCCTAACAAATGTCTCTCGAAAAACAAACAAAAACAAGGTGACTAAGAAATTAATGAAATGTGTCACTAAGTATCTGGTCAGGAAACATTATCTGGGTCATTTTCAATATTAAAAAACAACCTTATATTCCCACTTGGCTCTATTTTGGAGGAAATGGTGTGCAGATGCTGAATGTTAGCGTCCTCATTTCTTCCTTCTGTTATTTACACATCACAGGTGAGAAAACAGTTCGTGAATGCTAGAAAGTGTTGTGTTTATCATTCATAGAAATAACAGCAACCCTGGAAACAACATTCTCCTTGCTTCTTACTCCTGGCTGTTGGGTTTTGTTTTTAATAGATGCCTTTTCTCCAGACTTCCATGTTTCCTTCACATTATGTAAGATCACTTTCTCATTACCAAAACCCAAAAAGAGGTGAGTTATGTTAGGAACTATGATACATACCGTATTTTTCGGACCATAAGACGCACTTTTTCCCCCCAGAAGTGGGGGGGAAAAGTCCCTGCGTCTTATGGTCCAAATATAGCCTACACATATACTTTAAAAAAAAAAGTTTTTTTACTTGCCCGGCTCTGTGTGGTCTCTGTGTGCTTGCCCAGCTCTAAAATGGTTCTAAATGCTGCTGTTTACTTTACAGGGTTGATTACATGTGTTTATGACTGTGATGTTGGGTTTTAATGCACATAAAATATTTTAGGACACTATTTGTTTCAGAATCTTTTTTTCTTCATTTCCCTTCTCTAAAAACTGGTGCGTCTTATGGTCCGGAGCGTCTTATGGTCCGAAAAATACGGTATTGCAAAGGGCAGTGCTACTCTACGGTAGGGTTAGGGAGATGAGCAGAGAGAGATTGTTGAAGGCTAGAGTAAGCAGATGGCAGGCTTTGGTATGAAAATGTGATAGAATAGGGCATTCTGGTGCACTGTCATGGTAATGAACAAATGAGGATTTGGGGAATAGAGATAAAGGTAAATATGGAGATTGACAGAAACTGTAGAAAGTTCATGAAAAAACAAAATTACCTGAAAGTAGTGTTCATAAAATTATGAGGCTGGGATATCAGGTAGACCTAGTGTTAATAACGAACAGTATTAATGATCATACATATTTGATTTACTAGAAAGTTACTTATCCAAGAAGAAAACATTCTCTCCCATTTGGGCCAAAAAGCTTTAGGGCTAACTAACTGTGAAAGGCTCAAAATTTGCATAATGTCTTGGTTCATTTTGTCCTTATAGTCTCCACAGTTAATTGCTTGAACATTCCACCGAATGTCTGTGAAACCAGCCTTTTTCAGCCGTAATTTTAGGTTACTTGTTTTGGTCAATGTTCAATGTAAAAAATGTGTCAGTTGTGGTGTAGTACACTTTGAAATATCAAAGCATAAAACAAGGAACATACGTAAGATATCATCTAAAACATTTCTTTCTACTTTGTTGTTGTTGTGGGCACAGTCATAGCTTCGGGAAGAAGAAACTTTAAAAAAGTTACTAAAATAGCTTACCTTGCTAATCTTTATGGATGTGGGTCATTCTGAATCAGGTGTAGTTATCGGAAAGGGGGGTGGGCCTTTGGCAGGTCTGCCTAGGAGCAACCAATAATATGTGGGTTCGTGACTTTGTGCAGGAAACCATGCCAGTCCAGATGGCTATGAGGGAACATTTATTAAAGCTAGGGACACTGAAACAGGGAAGGGCTTAGCATAGCAGCAGCAACAGGAGAGCCTAGGCTGGGCTGCCCTAGCTCTCTGGGAAGTCAGAGAAAAATGGGGGGGGGGGGGGGAGGGGGGCGGAGTGCTTGCGGAAACCGGTTTGGCTCAGTGGATAGAGCATTGGCCTGCGGACTGAAAGGTCCCAGGTTCGATTCCTGTCAAGGGCATGTACATATTGGTTGCAGGCACATCGCCGGTAGGGGGTGAGCAGGAGGCAGCTGGTCTATGTCTCTCTCTCATCGATGTTTCTAGCTCTCTATCCCTCTCCCTTCCTCTCTGTGAAAAATCAATAAAATATATTTAAAAAAAAAAAAAAGAAAAAGAAAAGGGGGGCCTTAGGGTCAGGTTCAGGGCGCTCTCCTGGGACATGCTGCCTCTGCCCATTGCCCTCCAGGTTGTAAATCTCCTGTGGCCCCTAGGGCTTTAGGAGATGCATGCCTGTGGGGAAAAGGTGGGGGAAGCAAAGGGGAGGGGAATGGCGGTGCTGCTCCCCAGAGGGAGAGTGTGTGCTGGGTCCTTTGTCTTGAGGCTTTTATCTCTTTTTCACAGTTGGAAGTCTTAGAGGAGATTTCAGGGGAGAGGCTCAGCAGAGTATCGATCCGTTTTCTAGGTGTGCTCCTCCAAGGCTGTGATCTCCACGGATGGGTCAGTGTCAGGGCAGGTGGCCATCAGTCATTGCCGCAGGTCCTGGTGTTGCCCACCTGATTCTGCAGCTTTCCTGATACAACCGAGGCCCAGATGTTATCTTTAGGAGGTGACCTGTATCTGCTGTCAGTTGCTCTGCCAATTTGTCCAGCTTTCTGTCTGTGTCCCTATTCCACTTGTCCAGGGCTTACTGGTCTCAGAACAAACTCTGGTTCCCTTTCAATGACCATATCTTGTGCCAATAAAGTCTGCCAAAAAAGTCTGGCCAAGAGTCCTGGTTACAGTAAAAGGAGTAGGAGATTCCAGTATCACTAACAAATGTGCCTATGACTAAGTTTAAATAACAAGTTTTGAGCCTGACCATGAAGACTTTCATGTTCCCCTCAGCCAGATTATCTGTTAGGCAAGCTTCTTCCTGGCCATAGACCCTTGACATCCCTTTTCTTAGAGCATTCACTCTAGATCACTTACACTTGGGAATTCTTTCTCTCCTTTGAAATGTATGCAAATCTTCTATAATAGTTCCTGCTAGTTTTGAGTCCCAGGAAATGTCTACTTTAGACCCATCTTCTTGAAATACAAATAGTAAAGGAGATAGCATCCTGACTTCCCATTCTCCCTGGGAGGGTAGAAGCCAAACTTCAAAGGTGTCAATTAGCAAATATAAATGGCCGAATTAAAAAAAAAAAAAATTCAGACTCAGGTATAACTCTTTGGGCTGGACACATCCCATTGGATTACCTCCACCCTAAGTCCTCCAGTACTTTCCCACAAACTCACCCTAGTCCTTTAAATAAATAAATAAATAAATAAATAAATAAATAAATAAATAAATAAAATTCCACCTTTTCTTGCAGGAGAGTTGATTTCAGTCTCTTTCCTGTTGCAATAGTCTTAACATCTTCTTTGTTCAGTGCAATTTTATTGTGACAAGTCCAAGATGAATGCAATCTGTGCTAGGGAAAAACACAACCTATCTGAACATAGCTTTTTGAATGATATGGTTTTTGCCAAATGTTGTTTTATACCTTTTAAAAATATGATGTCTAAGTCATTCATTCAGAGTGTGCAGTAATCAACAGTATCTAATGGCATGATTCTGTAGATATTTAAAGTAACTGCAATGTAAGAGGTGTAGCAAAATGTAAAAACTAGACTATATGAAGATTTTGTATATTTAGTACATTTGTAAAAAATAGAAGCAAAAATATCAGTGAATAACAGAAAGTTGCTTTATTTTTGAGTCATAAAAATATCATATTTAATATTAGAATTTTGACTGATTGCTATAAAATTATAAACTAATATATCGATATATAGAGAGAGCCAGGGTCCATAATGACCAAGGCTCACCAAACACCAGAAGTTTCTCAGCACTGACTGCCGAGGGGGCTGCAGTGTAGATCAGGCCCAGAGAGAGGCCTGCAGAGAAGAGGCAGGGTCTAATCCCCAGCCTCCATAGCAAATGTTGATGTTGCTTCTCTATTTCTCTCCAGGGTTCAGCAGCAGCCATGCCTCTGCTTCTCTCCCACCTCCTCAGGGGCTGCTGATCAGCCCTGCCTCTTTGATCAGACTCAGAGATAGGCCTAGGGATGTTGACTGGCATAGAAACCGACCAATCAGAACCAAATCTGGGTGAAGTGCCAGGAACCAATGGCTGCCTAGGAGGCAGAGCTTTTGATACTGACTAGCATAGAAACCAACCAAATGGAGCCTAATCTGGATGAACTACAATGGCAGAACCTAAGGTGGGGGCTGAGGAGGAGTGTTTAAGGGCAACAGCTGTTTGGTATAAGGTATAAGAAAGTGGTTCAATTTTTTCATGACCAATTTGGTAGTATAGTGCATGTGGCTGGCTATCAGTCCAGATATAGGGATTATGTGTTTTTGTCTGCCAAGAGCATCTCCTTCTGCTGAAAAGGGCTTTCAGCATTCCTCCCTCCCCCAATTTAAGCAATCGGATCCTATATAATCTATCTATATTACTAAAAGAGTAATATGCTAATTAGACCAGGTCAATTGACCATCTTCTGGACATCTGACTTCCTTCCAGACAAAGCCACATTGGTGGGGGCCAAGGCAGAGGCTGTTAGAGGTGATCAGGCTGGCAGAGGAGAGAAGTTAGGGGTGAGATCAGGCTGGCAGGGGAGAGCAGTTAGGGAGGATCAGGTAGGTAGGCAGAGGCAGTTAGGGTCATTCAGGCAGGCAGGCAGGTGAGTGTTTAGAAGCCAGCAGTCCCAGATTACAAGAGGAATGTCCAAATGCCAGTATAGGTCAAATCCCTGAGGGATCTGGACTAAACCAGCAGTTGGACATCCCCCAAGGGGTCCCTGATTGGAGAGAAAGTGCAGGCTGGGCTGAGGAAACTGCCCCCCCCCCCCCATTACTATATTTTATGGAAGTAGAAATGCTCAAACCATTAACAAACCAAAATCTGAATTATAATCTTATCACTATTAATTAAAAAATGTGTATATTGTAGTCAAAGAATGTATTGTTTTATTTTATGTATATATCTTTCTTCATTAAAGACTTCAACAGCTGTTTCTCACCAATTCTATATTTGGATTTCATACCATATAATATTCGAACAAGTTTTCAAAATCTTCAAGAGCTTTGGGAATCATGAACTTCTTTGGTTTGTTCAGTAGGCTCACTTTTAATACACACAGGCTAGCACATAGCAGAAACTCTTTCGAATTTGGGTGTGTCTCTTTTAAAAAGGATTTTCTCCGTGTTCAAGCTGGGTCAGTCTGGCCCTTTGAAGATAAATATATACTTAGATGGGTAGGTTAAGCTCTCCAAATAGACTGCAATAACTGTTCAAATAATACATTTTCTATTTTCATTACTCAAGTCACACTCTCTAATGGTGTGTTACAGTTGCTGCAAGTTTTTTAGTAACACTATCCTACTTCTTTTGAAAGTATCACTGAATAATGGATTGCTATTCTGAAATCTTCAGGTTTTCTTTGGTCTAAAAGGCATTATTGCAAGTATGTCTCCTGCTTACTGTCTTATATTAATGAAGAAAAGTGTTACTATCAACTGGACAAGACTTAAAAATAACATATCACATAATCTTCATTGAGGGAGAGGGATAGAGAGCTAGAAACATCGACCAGCCGCCTCCCGCACGACCGGAATCGAACCCAGGACCTCTCAGTCCGAAGGCTGACACTCTATCCACTGAGCCAAACCGGTTTCAACAATATCACATAATCTTGAAAGAACATATTCATCTTGTTTTACCTGAGTGGAGAAATCTTATCCTCTATGTATACCTATATCATGTATATCCTGGTCTTTCCCTTCCCATTATATATCAAGAATTTATGCAAAATACTTTTCAACTTGTGACGTTTTAACTTTATGATGATACTATAAATCAGAAATTCAACTACATAAAAACTTGGGAAGTGGGAGATTTTAATTGCCTTCGGTTATTTTCAGTACATTAATAAAACCATTAATCAACCTGTCTAAAATCTATATTACATTGATTCACAACAGTTGTTATAACTAAGGGGCTTGGAGTGAAGCACATTCTTATCTCAGTCACTGAAGTTAATAATAATAATAATAATAATAATAATAATAAGCCATAATGTCATTTCAGTGGGATAACTGAGCAAACAAGTTGAAGCTGATCTGGAAAGGTGTATATGACTGAATAAGTAAAGCTAGCTCAGGAAGGGTTGGTAAGAAGCAATTCTTGAAGAAAAGAAGAATCAACATTTTGGGCAGTTGACCTACTTACAGAGAGACGGAGGAGCAGGTGAAGGCAGAGTGTAAACTCCAGCCCCAACGAGAGAAGGGCTGGCACAAGCACCCTCAGGCTTCTGGGACCCTGGCCTGGGACTCACTATAGGATTCTGGGCTCCAAGCCAAACCTGAGTACATCAGTTCCCCTACCTGTGGTTTTACTTTCCGTGATTTAAGTTAGCCACGCTCAGTTGTCCAGAAATATTAAACGGAAAATTTTGAGAAATGAACAATTCATACATTTTAAATGTGTGGTCACATGCCCTAGCCTAGTTTAGCTCACTAGATATAGTCTTGGCCTGCTAACTGAAGGGTACTGGGTTTGATTCTGGTCAAGATCATGTACCTCGATCGCAGGCTCCCTGCCCTAGTCGGGTACATGCGGAAGGCAACTAATCGAGGTATCTCTCTCATGTTGGTGTTTCTCTCTGTCTCTCCCTCTCCTTTCCACTCTCTCTAAAAATCAATGGAAAAAATATCATCAGGTGAAGATAAATAAATAAGTAAATAGGTAAGAATATATGAGTGCCATGATGGAAACTTGTGCCCTCTTGTCTGTCCCAGTCAGGACAGGAATCTCCCCTTTGACTAGCATATTGGTGCCATACCATGTGTACTGGTTAATAATACAGATTTTGTGATCTAGGAAGACATAATTTCAAGAGAAACATCAAAAGTGCTTTATTCAAAGTAATGTCCATCCCTAGCTACACATTTCCCCCATCTTTCAGATAAATTGTGGGATACTGTCCCAATAGAACTTTTCTTGTTTTGAGGCAAACGATTCGGAGACCCAATTTTCCACTTCACATGTTTTGAAGTGCTGCTCAGAAAGTGTGTGTGCCATCGATTGGAACAAGTGGTAATCTGCAGGAACAACATCTGGTGAATACGGCAGGTGGGTTAATACTTCCCAGGAAAGATCTTTTAATGTGTCTTTAACTGGTTTTGAAGTGTGTGATAGTGCGTCATCATGAAGCAAAATTACTTTGCTGTGTCTTCTGGCACATTCTGGTCGTTTTACAACCAAAGCATGGCTCAAATTGACCTCGATGTTCTTTGTCTTTCACATTGAAATCAACACGTTTAAAGCATTTAAACCAACGTTCACAAGTATCTTGAGATGGAGCATGTTCACCATAAGCTTTCCGAAATATACAATATCTTTCAGCAGCACTTTTCTTCAATATAAAGTAATGAATTAAAACTTCCCTCAAATGCTCTTTTGTTGGCATGAAATTCGACATTTTTAAGCATAAAAATATCTATGATGTTAACACCTTCAGAAAATTTGACATATGGAGTTTTGAAGCTTGTGGTCAATACAACAAAATAGCATACATATCAAATCGCATATATATCAACATATGTGTAACTCCATCTAGTGAAAAAAAATCTGCATTATTAACCGGTACACCTAGTCTATACTCCCGTCTACATTATCAGATCCACTGTCACAATACCGCAGTGCTGTGTTCATGCAATGCTTATTTAACTTAATGAGGGTCTCAAAGCACCAAAGTAGTGGTGCTGGGCATTGAGATGTGCCGAAGAGAAGCTGCAAAGTGCTTCCTCTAAATGGAAAGGTATATTTGCATATGAAACACACACACACACACAAACACAGTACATATAGGGCTCGGTACTTTTGGAGGTTTCAGATATGCACTGGGATCTTGGAACATATACCCTGCAGATAAAGGGGGGAAACTGTAGTATAATATAAAAGCAGGTCAGAAGCAAGAGTGGTATAAAGAAAGAAGTATGGTAACATTTAAGGCTTGAGGGTATCCAGGGCTTACTCTATGAATGCCAGCACAGGACATTCAGGCTTCAATGGTGTGAGGAAGCTGGCTTGAACAGTCAGGATATTCATTAAGGGTGTATGAACACCTCTTCCCCAGCCCATGGCCAGTGTCTTTGACAGTAGCTTTAAACTGACTATGACACGAGTATTTATGTGTTGGAAATTGGTGAATGCTACAAATATAGGCTTTAAAGATTTTCCCAAGGAGCCTATTGTTGAACATTTAGCAGCAATATTCCTGTTATTTATATATATTTACCTCTTCCAGAGTTAGCTCAAGATCTGAGCTTATCAATGAAAATCTTCATCCATGACTCAAACTAAGAGGGGCTGAAATAAAGGATTTGATCTTCTATCTTCCCTACTACTTTGCCACATCAAAGTCAACATGGAAATACCCACAAAATAACCACCAGTGTCACATGTGTGACAAAAACCAAGTTACAAAACAACCAGAAAAACATTTCAAGTCTTGTTAATGTTACTACGTGGTAATAATAGCATCTTGTTAAGGTATTAGAGATTTGTTCGGAAATGTAATCAAGATAATTTCATTTATTGCATTTGAAAGATCAACCCAAGGATCAATTTCTTTTGTTTTGTTTTTCCTGAAAAAACAATATTTTCTGAGAAAACAGAAAAACTTTAAACCAGTATGCTCCCCTCACCCTTTTTTTTTTTTCCTCTGAAACTTTTCCTATTATTTTCTCTGAGATTGAAAAGATTTCTTTGGAAAATAGAATTTACATGGTTCAAGTAAGTACTGGTTCATTTACAGACAACTGTAAAATCTCTAGTTAGAAAAAAAAAGAAGAAAAAAAGTGGGTTTTCTTTTCCTGTCAGCTCATTACTAGTTAGCTGCCACTCTTCTCTATGTCACTTCATCAGAGACTCAGAATGAGTCACCCTATCTGGGACCTGCTGGGCTGGTGCCAAGAAAAAAAGGGACAGTGGAAGTACATGGCATCTTAAACTTTAGTTCATAAATGGTACATGTCCACTAAATTTCCCCCCCACTAAAACCAGGCCAGTGGAGTGGGAATCATAATCCTCTTCAAGGACTCATAAATGATTGGAACAATAATACAACCTACGTAATTTATGCACCACACTGTATTCTCCTCTTTGAGACCCATGTTTTCTTTCAATGTTTTGCAAAATTTTGAAGTAAAATAAAGGCCTTTTCCATTAGAAGCACGTTGCCCTTTATCAAAGAGTGCCTCTGTTCCTAATACATAATGAAGATTCTAGAGCACATGTGTCAAACACAAGGCCCGCGGGCCAAATCCGTCCCGCCAGGCCTTGCAATGTGGCCCGCACCGCGCTGTCATCACTGCACTCCGCTGCGTTTCCATCACAATGACAGTTTATGACTGTTCAGTAAACCATTCGGCCCGCGATTTAGGCTGGATTTTAGATTTTGGCCCCTTCTCTGATTGAGTTCGACACCCCTATTCTAGAGGGTCACCATGGTAGTACCTGCAGGCCAACTTAGAATTTCCATAGATAAATAAATGAGTCATGTTCTTCGTTTCATCCAAAAGACTTGAGTCTTTCTTTTAAAAAAATATATATTTTATTGATTTTTTTTACAGAGAGGAAGAGAGAGGGATGGAGAGTTAGAAACATTAACGACAGAGAAACATCGATCAGCTGCCTCCTGCACACCCCCTATTGGGGATGTGCCCACAACCAAGGTACATGCCCTTGACCGGGATCGAACCTGGGACCCTTCAGTCCACACGCCAGTGCTCTATCCACTGAGCCAAACCAGTCAGGGCTCGAGTCTTTCTTTTGGTCAGGAAAAAATAAAAATAAAATAAAACCTTTTTGATGGAAATTTGAGGACAGCTAGTTCTACCATGTCTCACTCTCACTTCTTTGTGATATTTAATTAACACCCCAAAATGATTTCTTCTAGTCTGTAAAACTACCAACAATAAAAAACCTTATACATCCACAATGATGCTATTGAATGTCAGAGTCTTCACCATTAACACAGGGCAGCGCTTTCCCTCCCATCCTAGTCAGCTCTCTCCCCGCTCTTCCTCTCTCTTGCCATTTTTAACTGATGATCAGTGACTAATGAAAGGTTCTTGATATTGTCTCCCATGCTGACATCTAACAATCCTTGGCCCCTGAAATCCGGAGTTTCCTCAACCAGCCTAATTCCTCAACATATCCTAAGAAATAGTTGAACGTTCATTTTATAGAAGTCTGATGACATCCCAGCCTATGTTTCAATTCTAAATACAACTGAAACTTTCAGCCAGTTTCTGCAGATAAGTAGCTGAAGGACTATTAGATGATATATTAATATTTAAGTGTATTTTTTTCCTCTATACAGTGAAAGTCACATTAGACAATTTCTAAAGTATTTTATATTTCTAGTTTCCCCTGTGTTCAGTTTAATTGATTACTATTCATTGTGTTCCAAGATAACAATTGTGACAACAAAAATTTTATAGTAATTATATTAAATTAGTGGCAATTCTGAATTGCACTTTCAACAGCAGATAAATGTGAATCAATGAAATACATAAAAGATTTTTGTAGGTAACAGAAAAATACTTCTCTGCTATTTATTAGACTCAAAGAGTGCAGTTTCTTTTATTGCGTGAATGTTCAAGCTACAGGAGATATATGAGGCATTCCTTCACCAGGTATCTTTACCAAAAGACCTTTTGTCCAGGTTTTTTACATAACATATGCCTCTCTGGTTTATCTTTTCTATAATTGCTGTGAATTCCTTCCATAAAACACAAACTCTCAGTCCTGCCATTTATATATCTTATATTTCTTTCTAATAAATAATCCACTGCTATATTATTTGTAACATCCAGAAAAGATGTAAATCCCTAACTATTCTATTGTATTTAGTATTTAATATTCTAGTATTCTAGCATTTCCCCCTTTATCATTTTCTTTTTATGATAATAAATCTTTTTAACTTTGTTTTGTGTTCTTTTCCTAACCATCTTATAGTATTCCTGACAGCTTAAAGCTGTTGCTACTTTGTAGTCTTCAACTAATAAGAAACTCACTCCAGATAAATTTAAATGTAACAAGGTAAAAGTCTTGTGATGAGAAAACATGTGATTAGGAAAAAAAATCTTTGTTAAGTCCTTTCCAATAGCGTACAGCCACAAGTAAATTACCTCTCCCTCCCCACAGAGGGGACATTTGGAAATATGTGGATTCATATTTGGTTGCTACTATGACTGAGGCACACAGCTACTGTTATCATTGAGTATTTGTAGAGCAGGTGTGCTAAATGTTCTACAAAGCTAAATACAGTCTGCAAAATTAAGAACTATTCTGCTCAACATGTCCATGAGAAGACTAATGCCATCTATTCCTAGCAGTGGTGGAAGCAGTTAGTAAATTTAATTAAATGAATAATGGGGGGAAATTGAATAGTTTTACTGGTTCTCTGCAAGACCTTCTTACTAAAATGTCATTATTTGTGTAAAGTGTGAATTTTTACTACATCAAACTCTCTTTGGGCTGTATGCAAGCATATCTGTAAAACATCACTTAGAAAGAATTCCTAGAAGTCTACTTTTGAAACAAACAAAACAAAACAAACAACAAATAAAACAAAACAAACAAAAAAACAAACAAACACTACTGATATTTCTTGAATCCCAAGGCTTTATACCAGTATTGTAAATAATTTATAGTTGATTATAGAATCCTATAACACAAGCCACAATTATGTCTTAGTGATGCTATCAGCAGTCATCAACCAACTCTAAATGTTGACACATCTGTGGTTACTAATTTTTAATTGGTGTTTCATTATTTAAAGGGAGTCAACATCTTCATAGATTATAAAGTTACCTGAGACAAGACATCTTATCTGACCAAATGAATGCACATGTCAATGAGTGTTTGAACCTGTAACAGATGTCTGGAGACTGCAGTAATGACAAGATAGGCAGTTTCTATGACAACCATGTGAATAATCTGTGCAGAAGGGCCCATATTTCAAAGATAATGTTAATTCTGCTCAGAACCAGTATGTCAATTACGTTAACCATATTTTGACTCTCTTCACCTAATTGCTTTATGGCTTACATTAATCACAGTACTGTCAGTAACCATAATTGCCTTGCATTAAGATTATAACTTAATTAGAATTTTAGAAGGATTAAAATGCAGCAATAGGTTTACAAACCTGTGATTGAGGTTTCCCAAATTGGTGGGGTCACAGAGGTCAAACCCTGGAAGTGAATAGAGAGAGAACTAGGATGACACTCAGGGCCTTGTCTCTGAACCCTGGTCAGCCAAGAGAGTCAATCACAAAGACTCCACATTTTCTCTAGCCTGATTGTTATTAATATTTATAACACAGCAACTTGCAGAATAGTTAAAGCTAAATTTTTCACTTAATTAAAAGTATAAATCTGGATGAGTTTCCTCTCTACTAAGTTTTGGGGCAGTCTATAATAAATAGGGCAGGAAATAGACATGAATATCACTTATTTTGTCTGGTATTTGGCATGTTTTTCCTCTGTATCCTGTAGAAAGAGGGTGTTGGAATAAGAAAAGGACTTCAGCCCTCAAACACTACTGATTTATAGCCTATCTAACATTCTTCAGTCACCCTGATCATTTCTTGAACTGAAGTTGGATTTTACAGTTTAGAATAAACAGATCTAGTATGACTTGGTTTACAACCAATCTAAACTACAGTTGACCCTTGAACAATCTGAGGGTTAGGGCTGCTGATAACCCACACAGTTGAAAATCCGTGTAAAACTTTTGATTTCCCCAAAACCTAACTACTAATAGCCAACTGTTGATTTGAAGCCTTACCGATAACAAAACCAATGGATTAACACATATGTTGTATGATATATGTATTATCAACTATATTCTTAAAATATAAAGTAAAATAGAGAAAAATAGTATTAGTAAATAATAAAGAATTCAAAAACACATTTACAGTTTTTATTGAAAAACACCCAAGTATAAGTGAACGTGTGCAGTTCAAACTCATGCTGTTCAAAGGTCAAATATAATTTTTTCAGCTATTGGTAATAATAAATATTTCATTTCTCTAAGATTTTGCATGTCTTTTCACAAAGTTAACATGATTTGTGAAGCTTCTTGTAAACAAGAGGAAAAAAGGCAAAATCATAACTTCTTACAGTGAGTAATTGTGTATTATTGACTACATTCTATATAACTAACACTATGCCTGGAATGTTGTAGTAAATGATATAGGCACTTGTCTTCATGGAGCTTATAGATTTAAAATTATTAATCAGAGCTCTTCACTTTTGCAATAATAACAACCTTATAGTTGCCCAGCTGGTGTGGCTCAGTGGTCGAATGTTGACCCATGAACCAGGAGGTCATGGTTCAATTACTGGTCAGAGATCATGCCCAGATTTTGGGCTTGATCCCCACTAGGGCACACACAGGAGACAGCTGATCAATGATTCTCTCCCATCACTGATATTTCTCTCTCTCTCTCTCCTCTCTTCCTTTCTCTGAAAGCAATAAAACAGTTTAAAAGGTATTTTAAAATAGTAATAACCCTATAGAAGTAGAAACATTTTTATAGTTTTCACTGATGCTGAGAGAACTAATATGAAAAATGCCTGTAAAAATTTCCAAAGGGCAAGCACACAGAACCTAGAGACCATGATAATGTTGTGGTTGAAGCACAAATATAAATGAAGACATCAGAATCCTTTGAGTTTGAAATACTCTTAGGTCAGTGTCAGGAGACCCTCAGGGGCACTTTCTGGGTAAACCCAGAACTGTTTCTCATTCCGAAATCTCTCTCTATGTTGTCTTTTCTTTCTTTTCTCAGGCACTAGGGACAAAACCTGTTCTTTTCTCCTGACATCCATAACACTCTTCAGAAGAGAAGCCCTCTTCTAAAGTAGATAATTCATATAACAGTAGATAATACACATAGCATGCAAAATATGTGTTAATCGATTTGTTATGTTTTATTATAGGTTATATTATATTAGCTTTTTCTCTTGAGCTCCTCTGCAGAGGGTTATACTTATTCCTAAGAGTTTTATTACTGTTCATTCCAAGAAAATAAAACATGATAAAAATAGCAGACATTAAAGAATTCACAAAGCTTAATAAGTGTTACTGATTTCTTATAGAAATGACACCAAGTAAATTGCTTTTATTTCCTGGCTATGGTGGAGACAGAATGCATTCTCTGATTCCTAAGCTCTACTTTTCTTTTTGAATTGGAAGGAGGTTGCTTTCTACTCCTCTATCATCCCAATGTTCCTGACCTTTATCCTGAATTTAACACAAAAACTGAAAACACAATCAAAACATTACATTTTTTCTATTGCTCCAGTTGGTCAATTTTTTGTGAAGATTTCAGAATTGACTATTGCTCATTCCTCTGTACATGTAACTTGTATAACCATGTAGATTAGATTTCAAACATTTATGGTGAAATTCAAATTTCAAAATGCTACAAAGCAAACTTTGCTGGGGCTGACTAGCAGACCCTGAGCAATGGATGAATGATTACTCTGACACAGGTTTGCTGTGAAAGAGAGGGCTAAGGGACTGCCTGGCTAAAGGAACCAGAGGGCCTCGATTGCCTGAGTCTTCAGGCTTTTATTGTAACAGCAATTTGAGATAAAGTTTATCTTTTAGATATAATCAGTAGGGTAAGTAATCTTGGGGGGACACATGTGTCTGCAGTGTCTTTTAAACAAGGACTCCCAAAGATTAAGCATAAAGATTTTGGTAAACACCCAAGGGTGCACACATGCACAGACTTGTTTGGAAAGGTCAAGCAACAATTAGAGGTGGTCACCTTCGGCCAAACTCCCCTAAGTCAGAATTCTGATAAACAGAGTGGGCCGCCTTCAGCCCACTCCTTTGGGTCAGAACTTCCTCCTTACAAACTTTACCAACCAAGTTTCTGTGCTCCCCACAAAAGGTTACCTACTGGAAATAATATCATCGTTACTGCCAGACAATACATTTGATCCAAATATTTTTCAAATTAATTCACCAGCCATTGTGTAGCCAGGGACTGGTCTGTATCTTCAAAAATGCCAATGTTAAGGAAAGAGAAAGACTAAAGCACTGTACAGATTAAAGGAGAATAAAGAAGTATGACTGATGAGTGCAATGTTAACCCAGGATTTTATTTTGCTATAAAGACCATAATTGAGACAATTAGCAAAAGCTAAAAAAGAACTGTAGATGGATACTATTATTTGACTAATTTCCTGGTTTTTATTATTCACTGCAATTACACAAGATGATGCACCTGCTTTCAGGAAGAACACTGAGGATTTAGGGGTGAATGAGCATCATGTATGCAACTTAGTCTGAATTTACATAAAAAATAAGTCTACATAGACTGGAAGGAAAGGATAAAGCAAACACAGTAAAATGTCAATGTTTGAAATATCTTAGTATAAAAGAAATACTTTGTACTATTATAGAAAAATTTTTTGTAAGTTGAAAAACATGTCACAGTAGAAAGAAAACATATTTATTTACTAGGCAATTTTTCAAAGCAGGAACTCAGACATAGGGAAGCAAGATAAGGACCCACTTACTGGAACTAGAAAAAAACTGAAGTCTCAAGAACAAAAAAAATATTGCCAATGACTCTTTTTATTGTTAGTGAAAGAAACATAACCAGAGTTCACTTAACAAACAAGAAAAAAGGGTTTCATATGGGTAGTAGGATGTCACAAAATCAATGCAAAAGCTGCATTGAAATGAGGAAAAATCCAAGAATCTCAGTGAGAAAATCAGCAGATATCTCTGATAAACACATTTCTCAAAACCTCACCACCTTAACTTAATTCTGAGTATCTGTCTCATTTCTAAAACAACTTTCTCCTTTCATTATATGCATCCATTTCAAGGATAGACATTGATTTTACTAGCATTGGTCACTCATTGGATCAATCTGTTTAAATTTTTTAAAATATATTTTATTGATTTATTTTTACAGAGAGGAAGGGAGAGGAATAGAGACCTAGAAACACCTATGAGAGAGAAACATCGGCCAGCTGCTTCTTGCACACCCCCTATTGGAGATGTGCCCATAACTATTGTACATGCCCTTGACCAGAATCAAACCTGGGACCCTTCAGTCCACAGATCGACACTCTATCCACTGAGCCAAACCGGTTTTGGCTGGATCAATCAGTATAGATTGGAGGACCAGCATTATGATCCACCCTCAAGGCCCTAGATTCAACCCTGGAGATGGAGTATAGGAGGTACTACTACTTGGAATACTGTGATTGGCAGCTCCACAAATTGATATAGTGGCATGAGGTTAGGAATGAAGCATAGAATTACCTGTAGCAGTATGGTCTTAGTGAGGATTTCCTCCAACCCTAGATCAAGTATCAGTTCTCGCTTGTCCAATCTAATGTATTGGATGGCATGCCTTGGCCAAGGAGATTTAGTCAGTATGAACAAACAGGTCACACAGTTTGAGCTAATGTAGTCCAATGGAAATTCCACTGTGGCTTGGACGATTCTGGCAATCCTCTCCTCCACTGAACTTGAACTTGGAAGATTGTAATTTGAGTGTCTACTGTCAGCATACCCCCACATGTAGCTCAAAAGTAAAGGCCATACCCTGAGGAGAACTGAGCCAGAGAGGAAGAAACACTAGATATTGTTTGAGCTCAAAGAAACCATTTTGAAGCCAGTTCTACCCCCTGAAGTTTTTAATTAAAACAGCTAATAAAGTTCTTTTTTGCCGATTTCTATTTGGGATTGGTTTCCTGTCACTTATGTCTGAAATATCCTGATACAAGTATCCTATTAACAAAAGAAGGAAGAAACAAATGCTTAGCTGCCCCCAATACACACAGAGATACACATACTCACACTCGTACTCCCATGTATAATAAATTCCAATGGAGAATTTGCGTCACTAGGAGTGGGAAACAAGGTCAAATAAAAATAAAAAGTAAGCTTGTCCTGAAGGTGGAAAAATGTAACTCTATTGTTTGTCAGATCCTCTTGACAGAGAACAAGGTTGATCTTAGGGTGGGGGTGGGGCCATTTTATAAGTGAGGAGAAATGTCAGAAGAGCTTTGAAAATAGGGAACTAAACATGTGATAACACAATCACTGCAACTTGACAAGAGTAACCATTACATCCCTAGATTACTACGACCAAGGAAATGTATGTAGAAGACTCCCTAGAGTTGTAACCTATGAACACCCATCCATTTGTACAAGAATTCAATTCAGGTCTTGCCATAGCCATTTGGCTCAGTGGATAGAGCTTTGGCCTGCAGACCAAAGGGGCCTGGGTTTGATTCTGGTTTAGGGCATGTAACTCAGTTGCAGACTCCGCCCCAGTCCTGATCCTGGTTAAGGCACTTTCAGGAGGCAACCAATTGCTGTGTTTCTCTCACATCGATATTTCTCTCTGTCTTTCCCTCTCTCTTCTACTCTCTCTCAAATCAATGGAAAAATATTCTCGGGTGAGGATTAACAACAATAAAAAAAATAGGTCTCAAGGAATTTGCTGATCAATAAAGTTCACAATTTATCTTCCTTTTGGTTATTTCAGTACCACACCCAAAAAGAGACAAATTTATGGTTTGAATAAATATGAACTATCAGTCATTCGCTGTTTTCAAAGCTTAATAAGATTTGAAGGCTTGCATTCCATAAACTAATAAGTGACTTACTCCATCTCTCTAGGCTGGTTGCTTAATATCTACTTCCATTTTCATCTATAAATGGTGTTAATTATACTTTCCTACCTCCCATAAGAGCTGTGATAATTACTGTTGGTAAAGCACTTATGTCTCCATGGGTAAGGGAGACTGTGTAAGGGCAATGTATTAGCATCATCATTATCATTGCCCTGGGCAGCAGCTCACTAATGGCTGCATCTGAGCAAAAACCCATGAAAGGTTTAATTGATATGAGACAGAAATTGGTCAACCTCAGCCAGATTCACTGCCAAGTTTAAGTCCAACGAGAAAAACTTCTAATTAGACCATCTCAAATGTCATCACAAAAAAAGGATTATACCAATTTTAAAGTGTTTTAACAATTCAGCACTCATTCACTTCACACACATTTATTATCCGCTACGTGCCAGGCACCGTGCTGGGTTCTGAACATACAGGGCTGAGAAAAAAGGAATTTCTTTTGCGGGTCTTAGATTCTAGGGCTATTGCTTTTCCTCTGCTGATCCAAATCCTATTATTTTTTAAAGGTTCTTTATCAGGAACTCTGTTTCTGATGCTACTTTTTACAACCCCTCTGAAATCACTTGCACTTTTCCCTCCTCCTAAATATTTATTTTTCTAATTGCCGACCATTATGTAAAACGTTCATGCCCACATGCCATTTCCCCTCTGAAGTGGCAAATAATACTTCAATTCTGGATGTTTGTTCGGTGGTTGTTCCATACAAACATCAAAAAAACATGCTGGTCTATATACAAATTGTTATTTTTAGCAATAAACTTTCAGGCCCTCATAAGGCCCTAACACTTCAAAAGCTTTGTCATAGACTTCATTGCTAAGCATATAAGCCATTATTCTAAGGACTAAGCTGATCTTTCTAATTGTACAAGGCACCTAGAACAGTACTGTACTTGGTGTGCTCATAAATGATAGCTTAATTAAGCATGCAGTGCCTTCTATTAATATTTCTCTCGTTTACTAAGTAGTGAATAGGGCTCATATAATTCCATGGGAGTTTAGAAATGATATCCAGCCATGTACAACCCATGGGTTATGTGGCCAAGCAAGACCAAGGTTTGAAAAAGGGTCAGATTTAGAAAAATGTGTTTCTTAGATCTGCTCCTTCACTGCCTATTGCTAGAGTAGGCTTTCTTGTTTCAAACAAAATATTCCCTGCCAGATGCTTCCAGTCATCCTGCATTATACTTCCTGAATACTATGGCCATGTCAATGAACAACCACAGGCATTTAAGAATTTTTTTCTTGCCGAAACTAGTATGGCTTAGTGGACAGAGTGTTGCCCTGCAGGCTGAAAGGTCCCGGGTTCGATTCCAGTCAAGCGCATGTACCTTGGTTGCGGGCACATCCTCAGTGAGGAGTGTGCAGGAGGCAGCTGGTCGATGTTTCTCTCTCATTGATGTTTCTAACTCTATCCATCTCTCTTCCACTCTGTAAAAACTCAATAAAATATATTTTTTTAAAAGGAAAAAAAAAGAATTGTTTCTTCTATTTTGGCCCTTTTTATACTTTCAGTTACTGAGGCCACAATTATCTCCAAAGCTATAAGAAGACAGTTTATATATTCTCAAGTTGTGCTTCTTCCCAAAAAAATTTTCAGTGCTGCTTTGGGAGGGCAACATACTCTAAAGCACTGGCAATAACTAAGTAATGTTTAACTCTCTCCAATGTTCGGGTTTAAGACCCAGGTTGTATGTTCAATGGGAAAAAAAAAAGTATTGCAAATTTCATTTAAGACCACCAAGGAAATGCTTAGTTGAGTCCTTATATCTTAAAGACTCCTAAGGCAAAATATCTCTATCAGTTTCTCCAACTCTTGGTTGATTTCTCCCCTTTTCTCTCCTACCTCCCCAATTCCTCTCCCTGCTCCCCTGATCATATGAAACCATGGTGGCTGGACAATGATAAACACCATAATATGAACAGACTCAATTCTGATCCCTAAAAATGTGTTATATGATCAAGCTTACCTAATTCTTTTAAGGTAGAATTATCTTCTGAAAAATTCCTCCATGCAAACAGTTTTCTTACAGCATCCTGATTATCCACACTGAAGTGGCGGACAATATTTCAATTCTGGATGTTGGTTCAATGTTTGTTCCATACAAACACCGAACAAACATATACAAGATTATGCACAAATTGTTATTTTTAGCAATAAACTTTCAGACCCTCATAAGGTCCTAACATTTCATAACCTTTGTCATAGATTTCATTGCTAAGCATATAAGGCGCTATTCTAAGGACTAAGGTGATCCTATCTGCACTGCTTTAATCATCCACAAAATTGCACAGCCCAGGAGACTATAAACAGATTAATTTTTATTAATTAAAAAGGAAAAGTTCATATTCCTGTCTCTTTTACAGAGACGCATCTCTGAGGCAGGAATGGCTATTCTGTGGAGTCTTGTGGAACAAAACCATTCGCATCAGAGTCATCTCTGTGTGACTAACAATGGTGCCGGGAGAGTAAGACAAAAGTATGCTGGCCCTACTTGCTAATGAGCGTTCCCTGGGAAGCAAAGTCAGATTAATCATCTGACCTCTCTTTGAAGAACTCTCAGTGGAACTGTG
Organism: Pipistrellus kuhlii; assembly: GCF_014108245.1. NCBI lineage: Eukaryota > Metazoa > Chordata > Mammalia > Chiroptera > Vespertilionidae > Pipistrellus > Pipistrellus kuhlii. The sequence continues at coordinate 173,601,635 of NW_023425404.1, forward strand.
TCTAAGGCAGGGAGCCAGCAAAATTGTGACAGAACATCCAAATGCTGTGCCTTTCCATGCAAGGCAAAAAAGGCCATCCAAGTAATAACAGAACCCATCACCAAAGAGCAACTGCTCTGAAATGGAGTACAAGTGACAAAGAGCAACTGCTCTGAAATGGAGTGCAAGTGACAAAGATGAGCTTTTTTATTTTATTTTCATTTTCTCATTTCAATTCCATCATAGAAAAGTGATAGATCAAGGTGTGTGTGTGTGTGTGTGTGTGTGTGTGTGTGTGTGTGTGTGTGTTTCTAGGGCAATTATAACCCATTTGTTTTAGTGACGTATTTAAAGGCATAGGGCGCAGATTTTCTTTGAACAAGATGCTTCTTCTTCTTTTTTTAAATATATTTTATTGATTTTTCACAGAGAGGAAGAGAGAAGGATAGAGAGTTAGAAACATCAATGAGAGAGAATCATCGATCATCTGCATCCTGCACACCCCCTTCTGGGGATGTGCCCACAACCAAGGTGCATGCCCTGGACCGGAATCAAACCTGGGACCTTTCAGTCCGCAGACAGAGGCTCTATCCACTGAGCCAAAACCTCTTAATAAAGAAAGACAATTTGGAAGACAGGGTTGCTACTGAGTTACAAAAAATAAATAAATAAAATAAAAATAAAAAAGGACAAGGGTGTTTTTCTTTTACACCCTCTTCCCCTATGTCCTATGTCTGGATAGAGAAATGGATATGAGTAATTATTTTAGGTACCTAACAGCCATTTCTTGTAAGGCTTTTAATTCAACTCATATAAAATGTGCTTTTATAAATGACTTTAAAGATCAGAATATCAGATCAAAGGAAGCATATTTAATTTGATCATTATCTGCTTATAACTTGTAAGCAATTACTAAGAAAATTTAATATATCTATTGAATTTTGTATATGAACACTAAGATTTTTATCTTCCTAGTGTTCTCCAACTGGGTAAAGGGCAGTTCATGGTCATTAGCTTATTGGATTGGTAGATATGTCTTACCAATCCAATAAGGTCATAGATTTTGTTTTACATATTTTGCTATGATCCCAGTAGTAGGTAACATGGATCAGTGTATGTACTAGCGAATAGCTGTTTCTATGATGGAAAACTGCAAACTGACATTAGCTCAAAGTTCAACAAATGAAATCTTGAATAAATAAAATTAGAGCTATGGCCCATAAGAATTGTTGAATGAGCAAAAGGTCACAAAAGGAATTAATAGGGAAACACTTAAAAATTATGATAATCCAATTTTCTTATACTTCATTTTCAAATGTATCAATTTTAGGATTTTGTCACATCCAAGAACTTACTTAATAAATAAGTTTTAAATCAAGTGATTTGTTTCTCTAGATTAAATTTGGCTTTACAAAGAAATTGCTAAATTGTTACTTTATGTGGAAAATCAATATCATTAGTCATAAACAGAAAGTAATCAAAGTAAATACTGTAAAAGTAAAGAAATTTTCATTTTCATTTTATTTACTTGAGTCAAGGGCCATCACTGAAAATTACACTATCACTTTGTGTTGACTTTACATAGTAAAATTTTAGAAGCATTTACATTTGCTGTAATTCTTAATTGTAAACCACTAGATAATCTTGATCAAGTGCTTTAATGAACAACCCTTACAACTCCCTCTGGAGCTTGCATTGCTGTGTCTGAGCACTTGCTATTTTTCATGATGTGGTCCTTACTTTCTCAGTAATCTGGTAGCACAGGTTGTGAACTCAATTCCCAATGTGGGATGTGCAAAAGGCAGCTGAACAATGATTCTCTCCTCTCTCTCTCTCTCTCTCTCTCTCTCTCTCTCTCTCTCTCTCTATATATATATATATATATATATATATATATATATATATATATAACACAAATTAACCCTCATGCCCTCACAAGATGGCTACCTATGACCAGCTGGCGGGGGGTTTAGTGAGGGACAACCAAAGGACTGAACAAGCAGGCTGTGTGAGATGACCAGGCCAGAAAGGGGGTTAGTGAGAGATGACCAAACAATTGAACAGCAGGCTGCATGGGTTGACCAGGCTGGAAAGGGATTACATTTGGGGGCAACCAGGCTGGCAGGGGGTTACAGTTAAGGGTAATCAGGCCAGCAGCAGGAGGCAGTTAGAGGCAACCAAGCAGGCAGGTAGGTGAGTGATTAGGAGTCAGTGGTCCAGGACTGTGAGAGAGATGTTTGAATGCTGGTTTAGGCCCGATCCCTGGGATAGGGCCTAAACCGGCAGTCAGAGATCCCCCAAGGAGTCCCGGATTGGAGAAGGTGCAAGTTGGGCTGAGGGGACCCCCCTCGCCCCATGCATGAATTTTGTGCATCAAAGCTCTAGTCTACATATAATGTATAAAGAACAATGCTATGGGAGCAAGTGAGGAAACTGGCTCTCAGTTATACCTATGTGACACCTTACAACACAGAGTGTTATCTTTTCTTTTTAAATGAAATACATCGTAGGCAAGAATCCTTAGCATTGCTAATGCAGAGGAAGAAGTAAAATGAAAAGAAGCTGCTGGAAGAAATGGAGCACAAAGTGAAGCAGGATCTTTGGAAAATTCAGTTCACAAGAAGGCTTCATGGTATGTAATTTATTCATGGCTCCTGCTGGACTGAGTTAACAGCATCTGCCTATTCTCTTGGCTGTGACAGACATTTCCTAAAATGCCTCAGCTCATATCCTGAAGCAGCAGGCCTTGCTGCTCAGCCACAAAGTTACCCCTCCAAAATAGCATTCTGTACACCAGGAAGCTATCAAACAGGAAGACATATGGCCTGAGGCCTGTGGACATCAGGGATTACTTTCCTAAAGCTGGAATTCACTTGGCCCACAGGATTAATCCTAATGATTCTAATCTACTTATGTCCTTTATTTTATGTCTTTATTTAAAATACTAGAGGCATAGTGCACAAATTCATGCATAGGTGGGGTCTGACCTGTCCGGCCCCAATTGGTGCTGGGCCAGCCAGGGGGAGGGGCTGTGGGCAGTTGGCCAGTGGGCTCTGCTCCCTGGTCAAACTCCTGGTTGAGGAGACAATTGGATATTAGGCTTTTATTGTTTAAAATATATGCAAAAAAATAAAACCATGGCAATTATTTATGTAGAGAGAGAAAAAGACTCCACAACATACGAGCAACTAAACTTCTTACATTTTATGAATATCTTATATATCTTTATTAAATGTTTACAATACTGTATATTCTATTAACATTAAGGAACATTGGAAACATTATACCTACACTCACTATATAAGTAACAAAACCTATCTGTAGAACATTTGTTAAGTGCTTTCAAGTGCAAAGTTTTAGTTGGTTCTTACAGAAACCATATAGGAAGTATTTTTATTCCTAATAGTTAGTTGATATAATAAAATCTCAGGGATATACTTAGTTGATAAGTAGTGAGTGTGAATTGGAGCCAAGTTGCCCAAATTCCAGTCTGGGCTCCTTCTGGTTATGTGACAGCCACTAGTCCTTTCTAACACCTGCAACATGATCCAGCCTTGAACAGAAATTAGAGAAGTGAGTGGACCAAGGAACTGAAGTCTGTCATCCACTGGCCTCGGGTATGTCAATTGCATCCACTCACAGATGACTAAGAGCCAGAAGCACCACTCAGGTAGGAAATGGGAGGCCTAGCTTTAAAGTAGCAAGACACTATCTGACAATCTTGAAAATTTTATGTCTAGGAAATAAACATCATTGACACCACATGATGCCTAGAGAAACCCTGCTCATTCCATGAGAGCTCTGAGGAAAAACTGCTGGCTCAGCCAAAATGGAAATCATCCTCGGAATCGGCTATTGAATACGATTAGCGAAGACAAATCGCTCAGGGCAGAGGGAAATTAGCCACACAGAGGATACTTATGAGCCCAACGACAAAGACATATAGAACAGACGTGTAGAGACAGATGGGCCATGTTGAGAATGGGGCTACAGGGATGGCTATAAGCTTAGGGTCCAAGACTCAGAGTTAGATTAAAAAGTAGGGCCAAGGGAAAATGGACACTTTTACCAAAGGAAAAGCTATTTGCTTGGTTGATTTATTGATGATAGCCATCTGATTTTCCATTGGCAACAACAGAGATGGACCTAGAGGGTGCTATGGTAAGCGAAGTAAGTCAGATGGAGAAAGACAAATACCATATGAGTTCACTTACATGTGGAATCTAACAAACAACGCAGAAACAGACTCATAGATACAGAAAATAAACCAATGGTTGTCAGATGGAGGTGGGAGGGTTAGGGGCTTAGGGGCTAGGAGAAAAGGGGAAGAAATTAATAAACACAAATTGGCAGTTATAGAACAGTCACGGAGATGTAAAACACAGCATAGAGTACAGAGTCAATAATATTGTACTATGTATGGGGCCAGGTGGGAAATAGGCTCAGTGGTGGGATCACTTCGTAAGTTTTATTATAGCAATGTCTAATCACGATCCTGTACACCTGACACTAATACAATACTCAATTGAAAACTAACATTTAAAAAAAATTTTTAAAGAAGTATTTGCTAAGTGATTGCCTAGTACTCCAGCTTAAATTTATTTCTTTTGCACTTAAACCAATTCAGAAACCTTTCATTTATGGCCTCTTTAATGGTAGCAACAATATTCACATCACATTCATAGCGTTAGTGGCTTTACTTTTTTATGTTAATTTTAATTAAAATGTCCAATTAATAATAATAAAAAAAACCACCCCAGTTGATATTTCTCTATTAGAGAAAACTGCTATGACAAGCAGACTCAGAAATGTTGAGGGACTCAATCATAAAGCAAGTTTAGTTTTTGCTCACATCACTAATCCAAACAGGAATTCTTTAGTAGAGTCTACACGAGGTTCTTTTTCCTCGTTGGTTCTGGGTTTCCGCTTCTTACTCAGCAGCCCTGGGATTCATTTAGGAGTGCTGTGATCCCCCAGAGCCCCATCGTCCCTCGCATTGAGCCAGTGATGGGGAAAGAAAGTGAAGAGAAGGCACATTAGTTTCATAAAAGGCTGGAGTTGGGAATGCACATATCTCTTCTACGCATAATATTTTATCCAGGAGCCAGTCACGTGGCCACCCAACAATAAATGAGATTGGGAAATATTACTTAGCTGTTAGCCAGCAGCCAGTCACGTGGCCACACCAACCATAAAGAAGATCGGGAAATATTACCTAGCGTGTCCCCTAAGAGAAGTAAAGAGAAGAGAAATGTGGATGTGGGTAAATATATATTTTTTTGCCAAAGTATCTTTTTCTAGTTACATGGATAAATGGCCAGTGGTCTCTAAAAGTGGAAGTAGCAGTGACAAATTTGAAGACAATGGACACCCAAACAAGAAGTGAAATATAGATTAGCTACCAACCAATTCAAAAGAGCTCAACAGTCTGCTAGTGCCTGAAAAACAACCATAGCCTGAATTTATTTTTTATTCAATTATATAAGTATTTGTCCTTGTTCCCTCACATGCTGTATGTTAGTACCTAAGGACAGGAACATTTATAGATTAAACTCTTTCAGTCATGTATGTGACACTTTTTTCTAATTCGATAAGAGGAAAAAAGACATCATAGTCTGGACATTGGGGAGAATATATGCCCAGACCAGACATAACTAAAACTATCTGCAAACATTTCCAGCATTAATAGACTGACATGGATATCACAATTGATCAGGAATACCATATAATTCCTGAAAATAAATACAGACACCTTGAGGTGCTTTTTCCAGTCACTTGAGCTAGATTCAAGAACTAGATTCACCAACTTGAGATATTTTTCAGAGATTTATATCACTTTAATTTGTGGACTTCACTACCCAGTTTAAGAGAAATTGGAATTTTGTCTGAGTTTCCCTGAGGAAATGTCATATATAAGGAAAGTCTTCTTTCAAGTTCTTCAAGCTCATGTCAATGAAAAACTCAATATATTAATATATATTATGAAATATTTATATACGTATATGTATGTAAATATACTAGAGTACAAATAATTCTGAGTAAATTGGCTCAAAGAGGTTAAGTAATTTGAATTTAGCTTGTTTCATTCTAAATTCCTCAAAAGAATTTTAAAAATGCAAAGTATTAATATAATAAAATTGGATTTACCAATATAGCTGAATAATTATTTTCTTTAAAAAAAATTTACCAGGGGCAGACTGGAAGAGATCAGTAGGGGAGAATGGTGTGGGGGGGCATATGTAATACTTCCAACAATTAACATTTAAAAGAAAATTAAAAGACACTGATATAGTCTTTTTTATAAAATATTTCTATATTTTTATTTTTATTTTTGCTTTCTTGGAAAACCTACTCACATGGAAATCATATAAATAAAGAGGTCCAAAGTTTTAACATTACAGAGTTATATTTTTTTAAGTGTGCTGCTGCAAAACAATTGGAATTTCAACATGCTTTAGTAAATAGTCCAAACAATAATATGATCTTAATACTTTAAAATTTCAAGTTTTCATTTGTCATGTTTTGGGACATAACTATATAGAGAACTTCGTTAGGTAAGTTTGATGAGCATCATCAATAACTGCATTATGGACCATATCCACAACATTTTTGTTCACATTAAATAAATATTAGAGGCACAGGGCGTGAAATTTGTGCAGAGGGTGTGTGTGGAGGGGTCCCTCATCCCGGCCTACTCCCTCTCTAATCTGGAACCCCTTGGCAGATGTCTGACTGCAGCTTTAGGCCTGAGCTTAAACTGGCAGTCCAACATCCCTCTCACAATCTGGGACTGCTGGCTCCTAACTGTTTACCAGCCTACCTGCCTGACTAATCACCCCTAACTCTCTCTGCCTGCTGGCCTGATTGCCCCATAAATACTCCCCTGCCAGCCTGATTGCCCCTAACCACTTCTGCCCAGCCCCCACCACCATGGCTTTGTCTGAAAGGAAGTCAGATGTCCAGAAGATGTCCGGTTGACCTGGTCTAATTAGCATATTACCCTTTTATTAGTATAGATTATAGTGTTTCTGTCTATTCTACTTTTCATAGTATTAATTCTGCATCAACACAATAAAAATGTTACTTGCTTTTCAATTCACTTGATCTTTTCTAAAAGCCTTGTGTGTGTGTGTGTGTGTGTGTGTGTGTGTGTGTGTGTGACAAGCTACTGAGTTCATTCTGACTATTGGTGGCCCTATGGCTGAGTGATGTCCACAGGTCCTGTCCTTAGCAGCCCCTCTCAGCTCCTCTAGATTCATGCTGATGGCTTCTTTCCTGGAGTCAATTCATCTCAGATTTCGTTTCCCTCTTTCTTGCTGCCTTCTATTTCACCCAGCTCTATTGTCATCTCCAAAGCACTCTGACTTCTCATGATGTGCCCCAAGTAGGATAGCTTACCATTTCTAAGCAATCTCGGGATTAATTTGCCAAAGGATCACTTGTTCATCTTTTTTGGAGGTCCAGGGTACTCAGTGATCTCCTCTAACACCATATTCTAAATTAGGGGTGTTGAACTCAATCAGAGAAAGGGCCAAAATCTAAAATCCAGCCTAAATCTCGGGCCGAATGGTTTACTGAACAGTCATAAACTGTCATTGTGATGGAAACGCAGCGGAGTGCAGTGATGACAGCGTGTTGCGGGCCACATTGCAAGGCCTGGCGGGAGGGATTTGGCCCTCGGGCCTTGTGTTTGACACATGTGTTCTAAATGATCTGTGTTGTTTTTTCTCCTCACTGGCCAACATCACCTCTGTACATAGTAACTGGAATATGAGGGTGTGAATGATGTTAGGGTTGGTGTCTAAAGACACATCTTTGCTTTTGATGATCTTTCCCAATTCTCCCATTGCTGTCCTTCCAAGTCTCAGCCTTCTCTTGGTCTCTTCACTGCAGTCTCCATTTAAATAGACAACTGGACCAAGGAATGCAAAGTCTTTAACAATTTTTATGTCTTCATTGTCTAAGTTAAAGTTAGATTATTTGAATTGAAAGTATAAATGACTCAAATCCAAGGGAAGAGAATTTCTGTTACCTAAAATGCGAATTCATGGTGGCAAAATAGCATGCCTCATATATCAAGTAGATATTGATAAATGCATTAAAAATATAAAATGTTAAGACACTCAAAATTTGCTTTTAAATGTAAATCAATTTCTACTTGGTTGGAATAATATTTTATGGTTGCAGAATAAACTCTGCCTCTCTAGAAATAGTTTTATCAATAGCAAGAAACATTATTGTTCTATACCCTTAAATTACCCTAATTTTAGAATGGAGAATCTATAGCCTCCCTCTCCCATTTATTGTGGTCCCCTGCACATTTAAGCATTGGCAGTAACAGAAAGTTTCACTAATATACTATAGCAACAACAGTGTTAAAATAAAAACCTTGCGTTATTATTGTAACATTTTTCTTCTTGACTTTCAACTCATTGAAGCATAAACATCCTTTTGGCGGTATAATTGGGTTTTTGTGTGAAAAACAAAGTTTTTGAACTGGCACTAGAGTACAAATCTAATTAAAGATGCAGTTCCTGTAATGATCAGAACATCTGTGCTATGGCCAAATAGTTTTAGCTGCTTACATTTCTAAGACCTTTATTTGAGAATATGCATAAGCTTCATTTAGCTCCTGATATTGGACATCTATTTGCAATTTTGAAATCTACTGAAGCAATTTAGTGACAATATATAGTCCGTGTAAAGTTAATTATAACAAGTAACTAGAAATTTTAAGTCTATTTTAACAAATTACTGATAATAAAAATAAAACTCAAGGCAGGGCAAATGTAGTTAAAATAATCTGATCCACAGGAGCTGTACATATTTAAAAATCAATTTCCCAGAAAATTATTACTGAAGAACCATAAAATTTTTATATTGAGAATTATTTCTCCTTTCATCCTTATAATGATGGAGGAGAGAGAGTTCTCAATTTGTGAATATAGACATGAACATATATTTAATATGGGGAACATTCCTACATTCTAAAAAATATTCACGTAAGTGTAAACCCTTTGGGAAAATAAAAATTTAATATAAGATTTTTGTTCTGGGGGATAAAAAAATTGTATTCAAAGGAGTGATATAGAAAGGTAAGCACCAATTTCAGAGGCAAGAAAGCCAGAGAACCTTGTGAAAGATGAGGTAATTAGGAAGTAGATTTTATTTTCTATCTGGTACCTACATTTTAAAATGTTTACAATGACTGTAAAGTCTGCTTTCGGACTTAAAAGGGTATTTTTCAAAGTAGTAGATAAGAGCAGACCTCTTTAGAATGTAGACACCCTAAAGAAAAGTCAGTAAATGGTTAATTGAGAAAGTGTAGGAACACATAATTGTACCAACGTACGTAGCTATAGCTGAAGCCATAACATAAACAAACGTGGTCTCAAAAACTTGGCCTGGCCAAAATACATTCAGTTGTCTTCATGACAACTATAAAAGAGGCAATGAAACAAAAGAGTGTGATATATTTATATATCAAGCACTGTCCAAGTCTTAGAGACACTATAGAAAAGAATTCAACAAACAACCTGAAGTGAAAGCATTTATTTGAAAAACCAAAACTGACTTTAAAAAATATTGACACTATGTACCTTTTTCTCCCACTCAAGTGTAAGCTTCATGAAGCTAGGGATTTCTGTTTTCTTCATTGCCATGCCCAAGAAAGAGTGCTTACTATTAAGTAGATATTGGGTAAACGTTCATCGAATGAATGAATGAATGAATAGGATACACATTTATCTTTACTATGGCCAGATGAATAGCTCTCTTGATGTGCTATCTTCTCTTGATAGGATTTCATACCCAAAGAGCCATTCTCCTAGGCAACTGGAAAGTTATATCCGTTACAAATTATGTTGTCATCTCATTCAATTACTCAACAATTTAAAATATTTCCTTTCTAACCCACTGAAGCATCCCTGGTGTTGGTTTTCAACCACTCCATACACATCAGCAAAGTCAAGTCTTATAAGCTAGAACCTTATTGAGAAAGAAAGAGATGTGATAATCAGAGAATTTAAAGAGTTCACGTGAACTGATTATTGTGGAAAGCCTATAATTTTTTTCTTTTACTTTCTTGATTTCATATTTTGTGTACAGCTAACATTAGTTCATTATGATATATTTGAGTGATTCAGTTATACAAATAAGAAAATGATGTCATGTTCTCATAATTCACAGTATACTCATTTGTCTTAGATCATTATCTCTCAAAACAGAGACTTGAAACAATGATGAATTCACTTCCTTCAGATTTGCTGTCTTAGACCTTCAAAGATTATGGGAATATCTAGAACATTCAGGCCATACTCTTAGCGGCCATACTCTTAGAAGCCATACTCTTATCATCTCTTCCTTATTGATGATAAAGGGATCCTAAGAAAGATGACAATGAATGACCTTTCTGTTGGTGAATCATGTAATGAACTATGACTTATGGTCCAAGCATCTTAGAATATCAACAAATGTGGAGAAGTCTGATCTGCCAACTGGAAATCAGCAATTAAATAATAGTCCTCTCAATAGCTGGAAAACTGAAGCACTTTAATAGGCTAAATTGGAAAGCACTTCTTCCAGTCATGCTGTGCTATCTGGTTTAAGGGTCTTCAATACAATTCAACATTTTTGTCATTAAACCTAATTAATTAAAAGCACTATAATTAAGCAGTGGCCATGGAGGTCCTCAAATGCACCAAACTCACACTGTCTCGGGGCTTTGCAATGACTGTTTCCACTTCTTGGAATTCTTTTCCCTGAGTTTTGTGCTCACTCTCTTGCTTTCTCCAAGTGGTAAATCAATAAAGTCTTCTTCCAATTTCACCTGCTCATTGAAGATGACCCTAGATTTCCTCATAAAAGAAACATCACAGCACTCTCTCTCCATTCAACTTGCCCCGTCATATTTTTCTCCACAGGTCTAATCACCATACAATATACTTTGCATTTTCATTTTTTATTTTGTTATTAACTACATATTCCATTAAAATGTGGTTTTCATGAGGGCTGGAATTTTTGTCTACTGTGTACTTTGCTGTCTCCCTAGTACCTAAAACAATACTTAGCACAGAACAAGCCCTCAGCAATATCATTAAATGAATGAATAGAGGTGGTCCTTTGAGAAACTGACTGCTTCCAAAAGTGAGACCAAGCCCTGGATGTCAGAGTCAACCCCAATTACTTCTATTTTGTGAAGCATCTCTGGCCTATCAGCTGTCTTCCTCGTGTGAAATCCCTCTTTCAGTGTTCCAACCTTATCAAATTACATATGTCCTACACATCTCATTTGCTTATGAAATGTTAGTTTGTTGTTAGTCTTAAGAGATAATAAAAATGTTTCTTAAAGCTTGTGAATATCTATTTCCACATTTGTAAAACATAAAAAGTGTTAGTCTTAAGAGATAATAAAAATGTTTCTTAAAGCTTGTGAATATCTATTTCCACATTTGTAAAACATAAAAAGTGTTTTTGAGGCATAAATAAGATAGACAGGAGTGCTTCAAAATTATCATGGGATATATCATTTGATATTGTTATTTTAACATATTTATTAGAGAAAATTTTCATAAATTCTATTCAGAAAGTTTTCTCATATTTAATCACCCATTCATTTACTAAAGGATTTACTGCACACTGGCCACAATATAAAATATCCTAGAGATAGAGCACTGAAGAAATTAGATATTTCATGCCCTTTTAAGATTTACATTTTATGTGTATATATGGAAAATGGGAGACAGACAGTGAAAAAAAAATATATATATATTATATATATATATATATATATATATATATATATATATAATATATATATATATCGGGTCTAGTAATAATTAATGTCGTTTTTAAACATTCATTTAAAATCTTGCTTGGCGTTGACTTGTATTGACATAACCTTCAAACACGTGGTATCTACAGAACGTGTGAAGTGCAATTAACAAGTTTTGCATGAAAAAGTTTGTGTTTGGTTTGGGTTTTGTTGCAAAACTAGGGCTAAGAAGATGGCGGATGAAGAGCATATTCGGCACTGCATGCTTTATGAGTTCCAATTAGGAAAAAAAGCAAGTGAGGCTGCAAAAAACATCTGTAGTGCTCTTGGTCAAGATGCAGTTAGCGCCAGAAAATGCCAGCGTTGGTTTGAGAAATTTCGCGAGGGAAATTTTTCGTTAGATGACAAGAGTGGTCGAGGCCGTGTGCCCAATTTTGATCAAGAAGCTCTTCAAGCTCTTTTGGTGCAAAATCCTCAAATTACCCAACAAGAGCTTGCGACAACTTTAAATTGTTCACAAAAAACAATTTCCAATCAATTGCGTGCACTTGGCAAAGTCCAAAAGTTTGGAAAATGGGTTCCTCATGAGTTGACCGACAACAACCATAATCAAAGAGTCACAATTTGCAGTTCGCTCCTCTCTCGTCAAAACCTTTTGCCGTTTTTAGAGCAAATTGTTACCGGAGATGAAAAATGGGTGCTGTATGTTAATTTGAAAAGGCGGCCTCAATGGTTGGACAAAAATGAGGCTCCGCAGCCCACGCCAAAACCTGACTTGCATGCGAAAAAAGTGATGTTGTGTGTTTGGTGGAATTTTAAAGGAATTCTTCATTATGAACTTTTACCATCTACCCAAACCATTACAAGTGCAGTGTATAGTGCCCAATTGGAAAGGTTAGCCCAAGCTTTAAGAGAAAAAGAACCCGCGCTGATTTATCGGAAGGGCGTAATTCTTCACCAGGATAATGCACGACCGCATACTGCAAGAATCACTGCTGAAAAACTGCGCCAGTTGGAATGGGAAGTTCTCCCTCAACCTGCATATTCTCCTGATATTGCCCCTTCCGATTACCATTTGTTTTGTTCTTTGCAAAACTTTCTTCTTGGAAAAAAATTTAATAATGAAGAATGCCTCAAAAATGCATTGACCGAATTTTTTGCATCAAAATCACAAGAATTTTACAACAGAGGGATTAAAATGCTTCCTGAGCATTGGGCACAAGTAGTAGAAAACAATGGCAACTACCGTATTTTTCGGACCATAAGACGCTCCGGACCATAAGACGCACCAGTTTTTAGAGAAGGGAAATGAAGAAAAAAAGATTCTGAAACAAATAGTGTCCTAAAATATTTTATGTGCATTAAAACCCAACATCACAGTCATAAACACATGTAATCAACCCTGTAAAGTAAACAGCAGCATTTAGAACCATTTTAGAGCCGGGCAAGCACACAGAGACCACACAGAGCCGGGCAAGTAAAAAAACTTTTTTTTTAAAGTATATGTGTAGGCTATATTTGGACCATAAGACGCAGGAACTTTTTCCCCCCATTTCTGGGGGGGAAAAAGTGCATCTTATGGTCCGAAAAATATGGTATATTGTTGATTAAATTTTGTTGTATTGTTTAAATAAATTTGATTTAAAAAAGTATTAGAAAACGACATTAATTATTACTAGACCTAATACTACATGTATTTGTTTTCTATTGCTGCTGTAAAAAAAAATGATCACAAACAATGACTTAAAACAACACAAATTTATTATCTTATAATTCTTCAGGTTAAAATTTCTATTCAGGTCTCACTGAGCTAAGATAGAAGCCTTGGCAGAGTTGCATTCCTTTCTAGAAACTCTAGAACCAGTTTCCTGTCCTTTATTTCTAGATATTTTCCACATGGCCTCTTCTTCCATCTTTAAAGCCAATATGGCACACCCCTGTTGCCATTTTGTATAGTCATATCTCCCTCTGACTACATGAGGAAAGGCATATCTCTGCTTTTAAGGACCCATGAGATTAACTGAGTTTATCCAGACTGTTCAAAATTATCTCCCATTTCAAGGTCCTCGAACGAGTCACATTGGTAAAATCTCTTCTGCCATGTAAAGTAACCTTTCTGAGGATTAGGATAGGGCCATCTTTGGGCACCATTATTCTGCTACCTTAACTTATCAGGGCATGTAAAGGGCTATGGAAAAAAATAAAGCAAGGTGAAAGCAGCTCACTCAGCCCGCATGGTTTAGTGGTTGAGCATCAACCTATGCTCCAGGAGGTCACGATTCAATTTTCGGTCTGGGCACATGCCCGGGTTGTGGGCTCAGTCCCTAATGTGAGGGGTGCAGGAGGCAGCTGATGGATGACTCTCTCTCATCATTGATGTTTTCGTCTCTATCTCCCTCTCCATTCCTCTCTGAAATACATATATATATATATATATATATATATATATATATATATATATTTAAAACACACACACATATATAATATATATTACATATATATTATATATGTGTGTATTTAAAAGGGGGAGATATATATATATATATATATATATATATGGGGAAAGCAGCCAGAGAGCAATGGGGACATAGTTCCTGTCCCCAATTCTCATGGGATATCTGAAACGCCAGACTAGAACTATTCACACAGATTTTTTTAAAATTTAATAAACAGGAAATATGGCATAACATTTTTCAAACATGTAAAGGGCAGACTGGTGGCAATCACTGCCTCCAGCCCTATCACCCACCTTTAGTTAAAACCTGTACCTCATGCTTTCTCCTGTGGACTCCATGGAACTCCAACACACTTACTTTTATTCTCATCATTTTTTGGCACCAAGCAATCTCCCACATACCATAGAGAAATCTGCTGTCATAGCTACCTACTAGAAGAGTCAAGCCCCCACAGGAATTGTAAGACATTTCTCTGGATCTTCTACAAACCACAGCAAAACAAACAAGCAAACAAACAAAAACTTTTCTAAATCTGCATGTAGGACACGCAGAACTCCGCAATTACTGTTGTTAGACATCATCCTGTTTCTTCCTCCCTCATTTGCTCTCTTAACTACAATGACACCCCACATCCCTGGTTTTTCCTAATGATTCTTCACCTTTTTACCCAACCACTCTACTCTCTAATAGACTAAGCCCTTTTACAAGAGTCATGTTATATCACATATGACTGGCCACCACTAGGAAGTATCACCAATGTAATTACCAAATAGCGAAAGCTTAATTCCTTTCTACATTACATATTTTATTTAAATAAAAGACATTAAAAATCAGTATTATTTCCTTTGAACAAGGACATTATTCTAGCCATTGAATACTGCATTATAATACTGCATTATTCTATAATAGAGTGGGATTTTTTTCTTCTTCACTTTTCCATAGTTTAACGTAGCTGCTAATCCATTTACTATAAACCTTGATGGGGAAAATAAGACATTTGGAGGGGAGGGGGTTATCAACCTGAATCTGTGCCAGTAACCTGCCTGCTGACACACACTCTTGCTAGCCAATAATTAACTCCAGAATTTGGAGACTAGCAACCTGACTCTGTACCAAGTTAATCAATGTTCCTAATGCACAGTCCTGATAGCCTGCAATAAAGTCACTGCCCCTTCCTTAATTGTCTGGTCTTGCAAGATCTATTTACCTAAATACTCCCATTTACAAGGGCCATAAACCAAGGATGTAACAGCTTAACTAGAGGGAGGTCACTGGCGCCATCCAGGATGGACATCAGATACAATCTAAGTTAACCATTTAACTGATTCTTGAGGCAGGGACTGTGAGAGTCCACCACAGAAGCTTGGTAGGTAGTTAGGAAATAAAGAAACTCAGAAATATATAAGAAGAAAATCTCATCGTCTAAGTTCAGGATCTGGGTCTTTGAATCCCCTGAACCAGCAGGGCTGCTTTGAATAAAGGTTTTCCTGAACCTCCGAATGTTCAACTGCCTCTTTTTCCATGCCAATTCCATAACAGCCTGAGTTTTATAATCTCTGGTTTCTTATCTGCTATCATATATCTGAATAAATATATAACCAAGTGTATTCAATAGTTTGAAAACCCCAATAAACAAAAAAATTGCCTCAGAGATTTCACATATAGCGTGTGAACTTGCAATACCAAGGTCTCTATAAAAAGTAGACTTTGATTGTGTTATATTATTACTTCTATTGTTAAAATTGTAGCTTCCACATTTGCTCCTGTTGCAACATTAACTGGAACTGGTTATATTCTTACCACATTGTAGACTGTGTGAATAAATGAATGTTCCCACATCACTACTTTTGTAAAAAAAACAAAAACAGAGGAATACAAAAATAGTCTCTGCCCAGAAGAAAAGGATACTCTCATTTCTTAAAAAAGTGTCATTGCTCACGAGGGATTGAGGGATTTGTAAAAGAATTAAAGAGACCAAGCTATCTGATGATAAAGATAGGCCAGGACAGAAAATCTAAAATAAAACTCGCTGTCCTAAATTGTAAATGTTTGGATTATTCTAACTTGTTACATCATTTCAAGGTAAATTATAGAAATCATGATCATTTAAAAGTTAGTATAAAAATCTCAGACCAAAAAAAAAAAAAAGGGGCAAATGACATTTGACATTTCCTTCTGGCCTTTGCAATGTGCATGTGCCAAACTGGTAACAGGACTCAGGAGGCATGGAGAGAGCGGTGAGCTGCTGAGGTTCCTCTAGATCTTAGTACACTTATCCCTCAGCCTCCCCATCATCCATCCCCTCTTCCTGGGACGTTTCTCACCTCCCTTATCTTCATAACCTGCATCATTCCCACTCCCCTTTCAGATGTTTCCCCAGGCCTATTTCCTGTAGGATCCTCACTGACCCAGCACTCTGCTCCTACCACAGTCATACAATTGCCTGGCTGTTTTATCAGAATTCCCCTCAGGAATGCAAGCTCCACAAAGGCAGGCAAGGTAGTAACTCTACTGTTTCCGAACCAATAGGCAGTCCCTCAGCAACTGTCAGCTACAACATTCTCAATGTGTACTATTTGATAAAATGAACAGAGTGAGAAGTGTTTATTCACCTAATCATGGTTTAACTTGGCTTTGGCGTACTATAGACCTCTTAAAATAAGATAAGAGGACACTGAAAACTATGGTACCTGTTGTGAGGAAGAAGAATATGTTGCTGACCTTATGTTTCTAAGATTTTTATTCCTATCACTAGTAGCCCTGTGCAGGAATCCGTGCACCAGTAGCTCGCGGCCACCCCCCTGCTCCCCCACAGCTTGCTGCCCTGCCCCCTCCTGTATCTCTCTGCCACCCACTTGCAGCTTGCTGCCCCACCCTCCTGCTGATCTGATTGCCCCCAATTGCTCTCCCCTTCCAGCCTGATCCCTCCCAACTGCCTTCTCCCCTGCTGGCCTGGTCGCCTCTAACTGCCCTCCCCTGCCAGCCTGGTTGCCCCTAACTTCCCTCCCTTGATGGTCTGATCACCCACAACTGCCCTCCCCTGCTGGCCATATTGCAATGGCCATCTTATGCGAGGACATGATGGTCAATTTGCATATTATCTACCTCTTCATTCTATAGGATTATTGGACCAGTTTTGCATCTAATCATAAGTGCATTCAGCATTCCTGATCGCACACATATGTGTGTTCTTTAGATTTTGCTTTGAACTTACTAATTCCTTCAGATAATAAACTTGACATTCATTTATTTTACATTTGTATGAAATTTATGATTTGACTCATTAAAAATTATGTTTTTAGTCTAATGATTTGTAATATAGATTTTATGACTGGAAACTTGTACAACATTGCATAGACATTTTTTATTTTTTTAGAGTATCCCTTAACACCTATAAAGAGTTTAACACCTTTAACTCTTTCAGAAAATATATTCAGCTTAAGCTAAATGAAAGGCCAAAAAATTACAAATGTTACAAAACATCTTTTTCTGAGTGTTGCATAATGCTGATACAAAATAAAACAGAAAACATGAAGCTGAGAAATAAACCCCCTCATCATTCTCAGCTTGTTCCTCCTAACAGTGATATAATCATCTTCTTTGGCTGACAATAGCAATCTAGGCACACGTTTTTTAATGACAAAATGCTATTTAAATTTCACTTTTACAAGACAATTAATAATGCAGTTTAATTAGAATAAATGAAGGTGATGTATGCCAACATCAATTTACAACTTCCTTCTGTTTAATTAATATTATTCCATGTTTTAATTTGAAGTGAATTTTGCTCATCTTCATAAAATGTTTAATTTACATGAAAGTTCAGTCAAGAGAGTGCCTCCGGAGAACCAACAATTTATTCTGGGCTGTGTGCACATATTCTGAATGAAGTATTCAGTCCACAGAGAACTTTGTTGCAAACATCATTATAAATTGAGTGCAAAATGATGTAGGCATATCCTTAAAAAATAAAATAGATGTAATTGACAGAAAACAAAAATGGGGTCACTCCCACACTCTGATCGCTAATTCCTATCAATTCTCCTTTCTTATCTTACTTAAACCTACTTCCCTACTAATTTCAATTGGCAACATCCTTATTCAAAGTGTTCCTCTTTGCTCAGATCAGAGCAGTAATCTCCTATCGAGTCCCTCTACCTCTTTTTTTCTTTCATCCTTTGAAATAGAGCCAGCGTGATCATTTTCTTTGAGTCAGCAGTTTCTACATTCTCGTATCATTCCTGGCTTTTTACCTTTAGAAAGAACAAGTATGTGTGGAAATGTTCATACCTACTTATGATGTTCAAATGGCTTCTGTTGTCACTTTCCCCAGCTTACTTCACATCTTATTCTACACGGATCTCGGGGAGCTCTCCCAAGTTCTCATACATCCGGCATGCCCTCGGCCTGTGTGTGGTATCTGCAGTACCTCACATCCCCTCGTGTTCTAATTCCTACTCAGCCACTTTGTGAAATGCCTGCCCCATCATAACTGCCTGCTATAGATCCACTCTGCAGGCCTTCCAAAGGGTTCCATCTGTACGCGGTCCCTTACATTCCATAAACTTCTCAAAGATGCTACCTTGTTAATTTGTAATATCCTGACCCACTTATTTGGATCTTATTGGATCACAAGAATTCAAAAATCCTTGTGAATGTAATTTTAGTAAATGTGAACTTCTTATATTTTATGCAGACACACTGAAGTTTCTAGTTGAGCTTACCCACATATATAAATATTGAATACCTACTTTCAGGTTTTTTTTGGGAAATGGGATTCAATTTCAGAAGTTCCTAACATTATATCCAGTGTTACCAAACCCGGCTTTGGCTACTTGCCACCACAAAAACCAAACTCTTGAGACAGGTGTTGATGAGAAGAAAAAAAAGGGGAATTTATCCAAATTGCCAGCGATTTGAGAAGATGGGAAGTGGGGGGATCTTGTGACTTCAGAAAAACCCATCTTAAGCTCTCAGTGCCCGCACAAGTCTTCATAAGGATGGAGAGGGGAGAGCAGAACAAAAAGGTTAGGGGGAGAGGCTGTGGACATGCAGGCAGTGTCCTTGCTGGCCCCGATATGGGCTCTCATGGCCCATATCCTTGAGTTGGTCATGTGATTGAATCCCTGTGTCTGGGTGGTTGGCATTAGCCAGGGCCTTGAGGGCCACACTGCTCCTTGGATTCAGGAATTGAACTGTAACTCCAGCAACGCACACTTAGAAGAGAAACATTTAACATGTAAGCTCTCACTTCAAGAGAAGAATATCAGGTTTGAGTAATAGGCTGGGTTCAACATTTAGTAAGAATAACATGGGTAACTTTATATAAGTGCCATATCTTCATCCCCTGTTACACCAGGAGAACATTTGGGTAAAACTCTGCCAAATTACTAACATTTTATCAGAATACAAGAGATCATTAAGATACCTTCCTGTGAATACATTAAATTGAACCACATGAAATTACCATTTTAGTAAGTGAAAAGAACTTGAGAGTTGACAATTTCATATGGTTCAAATTAATATTATTAAAGTCCTATATAATAAAAGCCTAATATGCAAATTAACCGAACAGTGGAATGACCGGTCACTATGATACGCACGGACCACCAGGGACAAGAAGCAGGAGGGAGTGCTGCTTAGCCAGAAGCCAGGCAAGTGCAGCAGCAGTGGCGGGAACCTCTCCCATCTCCACTGCAGGCAGGCGGTAAGGAGCAAGGGGTCCTGGACTGCAAGAGCCCCAGACTACAAGAGGAATGTCTGACTGCCAGCTTAGACCCAATCCCTGGGGGGAGCAGGCCTAAGCTGGCAGGCTGATATCTCCTGACTGCGAGAGGGTACAGGCTGGGCTAAGGGACACCCCCCCACACACACACACACCAAGTGTATGAATTTTGTGCACCGAGCCTCTAATCTCTCTATATAAAAGCCTAAGTGATCATAAAGGCAGAACAACTGGAATGACCAGAATGACCAGTCATTATGAGAAGGCAGGCAGGCAAGCAGTTAGGAGTGACCAGACAGGAAGGCAGGCAGGTTAGTGGTTAGGGGAGAGCAGGGAAGCAGGCCAGTGGTCCCGGATTTCGAGAGGGATTTCCAGCTGCTGGGTGTCCAACTGCAGGGATTGGGTCTAAACCAGCAGTTGGACATCCCCCAAAGGGTCCTAGATTGTGAGAGGGCACAAGCTGGGCTGAGGGGACCCTCCCCCCAAATATGCAAACTTTGTGCACAAGGCCTCTAGTTGGTATATAATTTAAAATATCAAAAGTAGCAAGTCTCAAGCTCTTGATTAGAGTAAGACACATACTAAGAACAAAGATGAGAAAAACAGTTTTAACTCAGGGTGGAAATTCAAAAAATCCACAAATAAAGAAAAGGACTTGAGCTAAATCATGAAGCAATAGGACAATTTAAACAAGTAAATGTAGTGGAAAAGGCATCTCAATTAAGAGGTGCCTTAGGACTTTTTAAAATGGAAATTGGCAAGTCTCAATAGAGCTCCTGTGGATTAAAAAAAGGGGAGGCAAGTTAAACCCACATGGGCTTAACTAAAGAAGGCTACCTCATATACCATGAACCCGCACAAAAATCTAAAGCTAAGAAACAACACACGTCTACTTCTGTTGGGAACTGGCCCTGGAAATTGGAATAAAAGCTTCTCTAAATATATCATGAGTATTGACTGTTCCAGGGTAACCAGACATCCTGGATTCAAATCCAGCTTAGCTACTTCATAATTGTGTGATCTGAGGTGTCATTTATCTCCTTTCTGCCTCACTTTCCTCATTTTAAAAATAAGGAACTAGAGTTGTGAGAATTAACATATGCAAAGTGATTAATGAGATAATGTCAGGCACATTGAGCTACATAAGGATTTACTAATATTATCCTTTCGGCCTGCTCCCTTTTGGTTTCCTTTCCTGCACTGACTCAACTCATTCTACCAATTCACTTTGCTTGTGACTCAACACTAAAGCCTCCTGACTCCTCTCTATAGCATGGAATGACTTTCATTCTGTCAAAATGATATATTGGCCTGTTTTGGGTCATATATATAAATTAGATCCTACTTGCCATGGATAGAAAATTAATAATATCCTAGGATATGAAGAGCCTGAAGAATAATGAATGGGTCATAGAATGTAATATAGCTTCACAGAAATAGTCATATTTTAATCTAACAAAAGTACCAAAGATGATGGTGGCATTGTGGCTAGCTCTAAATGACTTGTGAAATGTAAAAATGAATAGGCAAATCAAAGCCCAATTCTGAGGGCTGTGACTCATGCTGATGAAGAATTTGTATTTCATTCCATTGCACCGTTTTAAAAAACATTTTTATTGATTTTTGGAAAGGAAGGGAGAAGGAGAGAGAGAATCATCAATGATGAGAAAGAATCATTGATCAACTACTTTCTGCATGCTCCATACTGGGGATCAATCCTGCAACCGGAGCATGTGCCTTGTCCAGGAATCAAACTGTGACCCTCTGGTTTGAAGCTCAAGCATCTGAGCCACACCAGCTCCATTGACATTTGAGATGGAATAATTCTTTGCTATTGAGGTCTCAGTATATTTTTGGATTTTTAGCAATATCCCTGGGCCCTATCCTTTAACTGCCAGTTGTAACCCCTCAGTTATGATAACCAAAATTACATGCACTTTGCTGGTCAGAAGCTCCCTGGATTGAGAACCGCTGCTCTGGGTTCAAGGATGGAGTATTTTTCCTCTCAACATAAGAGAAAAGTTATCAGAATAGAAGGTTAGAGATCAAAACAAGAGTCTCAGAAGACAAAAGCATATTAAAAAAAAAAAAAAAGGAAAGGCAGTATATCAGCAGGAGCCTGATAAAAAGTAAAAAGGACCAAATATAACTGATACAAATCCAGAACCAAAGAAGGGGATGGGTTGTTTTGAAAGGAAAGGTACTCTCTGCAATTCCAAAGTCTCACTCCCTGCCCCTCTACCTTCCACCCCTGTGCCCAAGAGTGACAAGAATCCAAACTGGTTGTTTCCTAGCCTACTGAGATATAATTGTATTTTGGGGGGAGTGTAGAATGTGATCATTTAACATAATATAGATGGTGAGAACTCAAAAACATTTTGATTGAAACTGTAACAAAAAAAATAAAGGTTGCAAGGGCTATATGTTCAATACAGAGCAAAATGAGGCTTCTCTCACCATCTCCCTCATTTTCCATCAAGGACAGCAGGTGCAAAAAGTGTCCCCCTCCATGCTGTGGCCATGACAGGTGCCATTAGTGGATGGTGCTGCTTTCCTGCCAAGGCTGGATACAGCCTCAGATTCCCTCTCCACACTGTATTCCAGGCAGAACCTATGACTAATCAGAGCTGACGTGTGAGATGAAATCAATTTTTTCATACCTTTATTCATGCCATGCTTCTCTTGATAAGATTCCAAGCCCAACATACCACTTTGGCCATCACATAACACCACTAAGTCACAGTGAGCTTATTTTTCCACAAGCTATCTCATCTAGGTTGCTATGAAGCCATACTAGCAGGTGCAGCACATTATGGAACTTTATCTTCCTAAAGTAGCTCTGATTTTCACTTGTATCTAAACCTTTAGGGACATTTGAACAGGCTCTAATAAAATAGATTTCATTCCAAACCTCAAGTCGTCTATCAATTGCATAAAGATTACTTTTCCCTTCATCAAACAGAATATTGAAAATTTTCAGTTCAATAGATACTTGCTGCTTGAGAAATCTCCCAGTTTTATAGCTACCCACCATTGGATACAATAAACTCAACATTTAATTAACAAACATCTGCTGACGGGTCATCCTTCTTTACACAGTTTTTCAAATAATTATTAATTATCCAAGTGTAGCTTTCAACATTTTATTTTATATCATGAATTTTTCTCAAAAGCATTGCTTATGTCTAGACATAGTGTATCTGCCATATTTCCCTAATCCACTTTCAAAGATGGAAATAAGGTTAATAAAACAGGACTCTTTTATTTTTAATCCTCACCCAAGGATATGTTTCCACTGGGGAGGGGGAGAGAGAGAAAGAGAGAGAGAGAGAGAGAGAGAGAGAGAGAGAGAGAGAGAGAGAGAGAGAGAGAGAGAGAGAGATGAGAGTCTAACCAATTGAGTCACACACCAGGGCAAACATGACTCATTTCTCATGAACATTTTTTAATAAATCTAGTTCTTTACATCTTCCTCTTTTAGTTTCAAGCTATAAATTTATGAAAAGATCTAAATAATCTAAAGAGGAACCATAATATAACAACATGTCAAAAGGGACCTGTCAGCTCCCTGAAATCTAAGATCTTCCTGCAACTCCATCCTAAACTCTGTAGAAGACAAGTCTCCCCTCTATTTTCTTTGAATTGTGGGGTACAGGAGTCACACTATCCACATTTCCTCTAGTTTCTGGCTGTGTGCCTCAGTAGAAGCTGATCTATTAATAGACCACTCAGCCATCCTACATAGGCTCACTGAAACCAGAAACCAATGATGTGGAAATGACCATGGCCTCTAACACTAGAGAAGTCTTTTGGGGGCTACACCATCGCACACTGTACTCCTAGTGCTGCAAAACCTTCTAGAATTATTTCCCCTTTTTTCTTTCCCCTTTACATTTCCTCTCTCCCTTCCTTCTTAGAAGCAGAAATCAAAATCTTTTTATTTTTTCTCTCAAATGAACTATAGCTATTTGTTTTGGCTCCTGCCCACAAGATATATATTACCTTCTACAAATGCACTTTTCTAAAATAGAAGCAAGTGAAAAATATATACTTACCAAGGAGAAAGGATAATATGAATGATTAAATTGAACTGAATGACAAAAAAAAGTAATGCATAGCCAATGAAATATGGGAACTGACACCCTACCTCAGTGCTGGGAAGCTAACAGGAAGTGACCAGGACCACAGCAGACTGCAAAGGCCATGCTGGGTCTCAAAGGGACAGCTGTAATATTAGCTACAAATAGGGTTTGACATGTAGGCACAGTGCTCTGGCCTTTTGAGGAATCTGCAATCCGAAGTTTATGTAAAATTTCCTAAATTTAAGATATTGGTATATTTTAATATGTATTGTTTAGGTCAACATGTCTGTAGGCTGCGTATGATCTAGGGTTAAGCAGTGGGAAACTTCTTCTAAACAAAAATAGGTCCTCACAAATTAATCTGGTGCCAGCTGGTCAGCAAATAAATTTGCACCAACCCCCACAGTATCTACATTTTAAATGCCAGAGCAAGCAATTCATAGAGAGATAGCCAATAATTTGTGAATCTCAAAGCTCATACAAGGAGGAGAAACTCTGAAAATGGCCATAGAGTCACCAATGTTGCTTCATTCGGTTCAGCTTGTTTTGTATGAACATAGCCTTAAGTGTTCTTGGAAGGAGCAGAACAATCATTAGGACTCTTATCACAGAGACACATTAGCCTTGAAGTGAAGCAATGAGGCAAATTGACTGCTCCTTGACATTTTCATAGTTGTTCTTCTTCTCAGTATTAAATTGTCTAGCTGTGTGCCTATCATGTAATTTTTGCTCCTGTCAGGATCACTGCTTAAAACATGAGCAGCTTTCACTGTAATGTCATGATTCCACAACCTAATATGCATTACCTCTTTTACTAGCAGGCACAAGTAAAGCTTTTCAAATATACGAAGACTAAAAGATGCTCAATAGAACCTTTTAAAGGATGCTCTTTTCACTCCTTCCTGGTCTGTGTTTTGCTACATTTCCTCACTTTTCAGCACCGTGTGTCTTGTCTTCTTGCTTACTTAGTCATCATGCTCTTTATGGCATTGAGAGGAATTAACATTCACTTCATGGCAATTCTCTAAACACTACTCTGATCGTGGGGGAAAGCACTGCATGGCTTGGAAAAAATGGGCACATTATGTGACTGGAGTGAACATTTTCTAAAACTCCTATGTAGTTTATAAGTTTCCTATCACAGATGAAGCCCAATCCAACACAGAACAAAGCTTGACATCTTTCAGGGTTGTTTTTTTTTAAATCACACTAAAAATAAATTGTACAACCAGCATGACTTTTAACCTGAGAGTGAAAATGGAAAAAACTTCACAAATATATCTGAGTCCACATGAGGGGAAAAAAAATGAACTTCATAACCTACCATTCATTTGAGACATACTATTTTTACCATCTCTCCCTCCCCAAAGTACCTAGTGCATTTTTAAGCACCCTGATTACTTGCATTGCTAATACTAGTTATAATCATCATAATGACGAAAGTCTTGGGCAATAAATGGAAGATAAAGTTAACTACTGGACTTCTAAAGAGTGAGTGGATTATTTCTAAGAATGAAGAAAAGACTTGCTGTTAATAACAATGATAACACAGCTGTGGACATTTTCATGGCTACCTTCACTATGCCAAGAGGAAAAGGCAGGCTAAAGGAAAACCCAGTAAGAAGGCTAAATTTCATTGAAGTCACATTAATGTTTTTAACGTTTTGCCAGATTTCCACAGGGATTTCTGTGCGTAATCCCAAAAATATTACAGGAACTCATTTTAAGTTTCTCTTAGCTGAGTAATATGGAGATTAATATAAAGAAGAAATAACTGGGTTTGGTGACATTGGATGAGCTCAGCTGTAGACTCTATTTTCCAAGCCCTTTAGTCCCACTCCTGTTGTTGGTTAAGTGTCCAGTTGAATGCTTGGGCTTCCTGTCCAGTATGTGGGTCCTTGTAACGCATGGTACATGACAAAGGAAATGAGTCCTCCTTACTGTTGGGCTACAGAGAGAGTCCTGCCGGCTCTGGGGGTTATTGTGCCAGAGCAAAGCCCACGGCTATTTAAGAAGTTAGCAGCACCATGATGTAATGGTCTGTCACTATTCATCCGGTTCTAGTCTCCACCCATCTGTTCAGAATCTGCATCCAGCTCCATAAAGGCCATCACAAGCCTTTCCCAGAGACAATGAGACAGTTATTGGTCATTATTCCAACAATTCTCACCCTTAAACACACTTGTTGGGAGGATGTGTTTAAAAATAGCTGTTCTTCCTCACCCAAGCACTACATTCCTGTTCATATGATTAAGACCATTCTCTATTATAAATGTCCCGGACATAGACAAATTTCCTGGAGCTTTATCTATGACTTGCTGCCAAACACTCCCCCTGCCATGAACCTGCCAATAAAGCCACCTGTCTGCCTGACTGGTCCTAGACTGTCTTGGCGACGACAGTTGACCCGCCAGCACTTCTCATCAAGAGGTCGTTGGTGGCTCTGATTCCAAAGCTGGCTCATCTCACAAACAATAACAGACACGGACATTTAAGGAAAGCCTGGCCTTACATTTCTAAGATGGAGCTCAAAAGGCATGATGGCTTAGAGGTCTCGAACCTCAGGCAACCCTAAATGTGAGGCTGACTCAGAAGCAAGCTAAGAAGGGTCAGCTCTTAGCCCAGAATTGATTTTTAAATATGCACACCTTGTCTGTAATCTTGTTATAAAGCAATGAGGCTTTCCAACTAAGGCAGTATGATCAGCATTTTGAGAAATGTTTATATCTATTTGAATAAAAGACTATCCGTTCGGATGAGTGTTCTGATTTTTTAATCTCCATAAACGTTCCACAAAGAAAAGAAAAGAAAGTACTGGTGAATTCCATGATTATAATTAACGAATTACAGAAGGTTTGGGAAAGACACACACAGAGACTTCCTACAAATGTCCCTATCAGGTCAGATAGATAGGAAAATATCCTGTCTCATCTTATACTGCCACCAGGTGGACACTATAAATAATAGTCTATGACAACTTGGAGTCACTTCTCACCTGCTTCAAAATTCCAATCAACTTACCAACCCAATGTGCCCCCAAACAGGCCAGGTTTATATTCTTGTTACAGGATAATCAACCACCTCTTTTTCACAACAGATTCCTGATTTACATCATTCATAACCTGGACACTATAGAGACTTAGCCTATGAAACACTACATCCAGCCACTGTGTTCTTTACTCATCCGATTTCCCTCGTTCATTACAGTCTAGCCCCATTGCCTTTCTATTCCTCAAGGATGTCAAGCTTTCCCCCTGCTGTTCGTTCTACCGGAACTCTCCCTCTAGTCTTCCAGAGTGAAATAAAGCTGCTTCACTCAGGTCTCAGCTCCAATATGTGACTTCCCTCTCTGCTCTCCACTTTGCTGCTACTCTCTTGAATTCAGCAAGACCAATCTCATGAGGCCCTTTCACCTTTGTCACCACTATCACCTCAAGAAACCCCAGATTTTAGGGCACCTCTCATTTCTCATTCTCTAGTTCCCATAAGACCATGAGGGCTATGATGTCTACCATGAGTGAAGGTGGCCCAGCAGTGGTTCCTGCTTTATGCCTCATGTCCTGGCATGTGCACCGATGGTGTCCTCTTACCAGTTAGGAAATGTCCTGCTTGCAAGATAAATTATATATCCATTCTGCCTCTTCGGTATCGTCCTCTGTCTCTACTCACTTCCCAAAGACTTCCACTGTGCCCTCTGAAACACACTGTTCATCACGGCAAGTCCTCTATGTTTGTGCTCAATCTCCTCTGGCATTTCCCTTATTTTCTTGCTGAAATGGAAATAGTATTCTTTCCCGAGGGTTGTGCTTCTCTGCAACTCTCTAAGAGAATGCCCATTTCCTATACCTGTGGTTGGCAAACCATGGCTTGCAAGCCACATGCAGCTCTTTGGCCCCTTGAGTGTGGCTCTTCCACAAAATACCATGGCCTGGGCGAGTCTATTTTGAAGAAGTGGTATTAGAAGTTTAAGTTTAAAAAATTTGGCTCTCAAAAGAAATTTCAATCATTGTACTATTGATATTTGGCTCTGTTGACCAATGAGTTTACCAATCACTGCCTTACACACAGCCTTTGTAGTGGGTCTGAAGACAACATTCTTGTATTTCTTAGTCCTCATTCCTACTTCCAGACATGCTTGCTCTCTCTTCCCTGACTAATATCGGAGCTTTTAATCACACCGTCAGCCAATAATGCACTGATGCTGTCATCTATCACCCTAGTAGATTTGTCGATATTTTCAGTAATTATAAATCCCAGCTACCACACCGTGTCTGAGCCATTCTGTCAGTTCCTAGAGGTACTTTGACACTTTATTGCCAGAAGGATTGAATGAAATGTTACATGTTAGCTGGGAGACATATTTTATAAGCTGTTGTCTTGCCTGGATCACTGAAATAGCCTCCAAACTTGTCTCCATATCCACCTCGGTTCACACAGAGCTTGTAAAACATAATTTACCTTTTACCTTGCTGGAATGTATAATAAATCCCAGAAAGACAGTTTTGTCTGCCTAGACCAGGGGTCGGCAACCTGTAGCTCCGGAGCCGCATGCGGCTCTTTTGAACCTTTGCTGCGGCTCCCAGCAGGGCCGACAGCAGGGGGCGGGCAGGGAGCTGTATCACTTACCTCTAATACTAATTTTTGTTGTTGGTTAAGCATGGGAGACAGGTCCTTTTGTAAGATGTACACTGTAGGAAATTTGTGGCTATTATATAAAAACTTTTTTAAATAAATAAATTAAATTATTATTTACATTTTTAAATTTAATTTACTTAATTTAATTTATGGAATATTGGGGGGCCTGATGAATTATTTTTATGGCATGTATGGCTCACTAATTAATTTACAAAATATTGGGGGCCTGATGAATTGTTGTGTTTTTTTTTTAAAAAAAAAGGTGACTTGTTGAGGCGGGCGCAGGGGCGGGGTGGGGAGGGAGCAGCCACGCTCACCGGTGCTCTCTTTCGGTTTGCTCTGGCTCCGGACCTCCCACACGCTGAGGCGCTTCTCCTCCTTCTCTCCTCCTCCGAGCGCCCCTCATCCAGTCCAGGCCCAGTCCCAGCCCCGCGCGGGGTTCGGGGATGCCGGCCAGCATGTTCAGCATTGACAACATCCTGGCTGCGTGGCCGCGCTGCAAGCATGCGGTGCTGCTTGTGGCTCCCGACCCTGCCGCTCCTGTCGTCTTCCAGGCGCTGCATGGGGACTTGCTCTACAGTACCTGGTGGCAGCGCCGCCTCCTCCCCGGACTACGGGCCAAACAAGGGGTGAGGATATCTGTAAGGCTGTCCTGGACTATTTAAGTGCCGAAAAAATAAACACCAACCACCTGGTCTCAGTGGCTACTGATGGGGCGCCGAGCATGAGAGGAGCACAGAAGGGCTTTGTGGCTCTACTGCAGAAGGCTCTGGGTAGAACGCTGCTCTCATTTCATTGCATCCTGCACCAAGAGGCATTGTGTGCTCAAACATTTCCCCCCGGAATGCACAAAAGCGATGGATGTGGTCATTCAGATTGTTAATAAGATAATGGCAGAGGGTTTAAACCACTGCCAGTTCCATTTGCTACTCGATGAGGTGGAAAGCATATATTCTGACCTCCTGCTCCACAACAAGGTCCGGTGGCTGTCCAGAGGCGAGGTGCTAAAACGCTTTGTCGCATGTTTGGAAGAAGTAAAAACTTTCCTGGCCAGCAAAGAATTCACCTTTCCTGAGCTGGAACAACCAGAGTGGCTGGAAAAATTACATTTTATGGTAGACATGACAGCACATCTAAACACACTAAATACACCCCTTCAGGGGAAAGGAGGCACAGCCCTGCACATGCTGGATGAGGTTTTGGCATTCGAGCGCAAGTTGACAGTGTTTGTCAAAGATTTACAGAGAGGTACACTGTCTCACTCTCCCTCTTTAAGAGAGTTCAAACAAAGTCATGATATGATAAATTTGGAATATTTGAAGTCTGCAATCACCACAATGCAAAGTTCATTTGGGAAACGATTCTGTGAGTTCAGAGAGGAAAAAAACACATTATCCTTCCCTGTCACTCCCCTGGCGATCGATCCATCCCTATTGAATATGATTGCATTTGCAGGTGTAAGTCAACCTGATCATGAGATGGAACTGGCCGATATAGCTGACAAAGATATATGGGGGTCCAAGTTCAAATGCTTGGCCGCTACTCTTGAGGATGTTGCCTGTCAGAAGGCCATTCTGGCTCAGAATCATAAATGGAGTGATATTGAAAACCTTCCCAAACAGGACAAACTTGTGTTCGAAACATGGAATGCCATCCCCAACACTTATATAAACATGAAAAAGTATGCATTTGGAGTCCTGTCGATCTTCGGCTCCACATATGTATGTGAGCAGGTCTTCTCCAACATGAACTATATTAAAAACAAACATCGATCACGCCTCACAGATGACAACTTGCAAGCCTGTGTGAAAATGAAGGTAACGTCTTACAGTCCTGATGTGTAGACACTGTGCACTGAGATTCAGGAGCAAAAATCCCATTAACCAGGTAAATTAAATATTTTAATTAGCTATTAATTTGCAAAAATATATTTTACATTGTTAAGTGAAAAAGTCCTTTTTTTCTTCAGATTGACAGCTAACTGCACAATCCGGTATACAGCATTAAGGTAAGAAACAATATATGCAGTGTTATATTTGTTTTAAATGTCGCAATGGTTTTGCGGCTCCCAGGTTTGTTTTTTTTCCTTCGAAAACGGGTCCAAGTGGCTCTTTATGTCTTAAAGGTTGCTGACCCCTGGCCTAGACAGAGATAGAGCCCAAGTACCCTGAACAGAGCCCAGGACACTGAAAGTGTGAAAGTAACTATTTAATAGATTAACATAAGCTAATTTGTAGTTAGCAGTCCCAATGGAACCATACATGTAACCAGAATTCATAGGCTTATTAAAGTCTTTCATCCTTTGAATAGCACAATCACGGTAAAAAAGCAGCGATAGAAGATCAGATTCTGGGGTCCTCTGCTGCTTTAGTTGGCTGGCACTGCATTTTAAAGTTTGTGTCTGAATTTTATGAAGTATAATATGCATATTTTCCAACCTAACACAGTCCTAACGGCCCATCTTGCTTTTTACTT